>NC_138660.1:25587151-25937151 GCF_964273445.1 Streptopelia decaocto
AGTGAGCACCACAGCCAAATTACTGTTCTTTATGTCTCACCTGGTGTTTATGGCCTCACAGAGCATCATGCTGAAACTGGGCAGGGAGGTTCCCACTCTGCGCTACTGGTGAAACCGGTCATCCACATGCACAGAGCAGAAAACCAACCAGGCAAGGACAACCCGGGGCTGGAGATCCACACAGAGGTTCTCCTCGTGCACACAAACATAAGGAAGGAAGGACTAAATGCATCCACATCTTTACACAAGCCTGCCCACACTAACCTCGGAGTTTTTTAGAGTGTTCATCCCTGCAGCAGCAGAAATGCTAACAACCTCGTCTTTATGCTCAGAAAGCTAAGCAGGAGACAATAAGTGAACAAATTCAGCCCAGCACAGAGCCCCAACTACTCCGCCAGCCTCCCCAGCACCTCCAGGAACAACGCCAAAGAGGATTATTTATCCGCATTTGATGCCATATGAAATCCTCGCCCAGCCCCTCTCCAAAGCCCCACGTCCTAGTTAAGCGTTTTGCAGGAGAAAAGCCGGCAGTTTGCTCCCTGCCACCTAAGAAGCCAAATGAAGGCAGCGAAAGCTGCGTATTTCTGTTATTACTTGTTCCACTTGAGCGAAACTCCACAATTGGAGCAAGTGCCTCCTGCCATCACCCGAGCAAACACAGAGTTGTGAACACGCCGAGAGTATAATCCCCTTGTGGGGAATTACACGATCTGCGGTGCCAGGGCAGGGAAATCCAAAGCTCCTGGTGATGAGAAAGGAGACAGAGCAGGGAAATAAAGATGGAGAACTCGAAGCTTTACATCAAATCAGATCACTCAGCTGGGCAGAACAATTCAAAGCCAGCCCGGGCAGACTGCTTCATGGTAATTGTTTCACTGAAAGGCAAGAGCAGGGGTTGCTTAAAACAACTCTAAAAGGTTTTCAGATATTTGATAATGAAACCGCTTTGCTGCTGGAGCCTTTTCCCACCACCATATAGAGAGAACTAGGGTCAGGCAGCGTGTTTTTGTTAGCTTGCTCATGAGTGCTGTCTTACAGGTGCTCGCGTTTTTAAGGAGATATAAAACAAAAATAAAGCGTTTGTTTTCAACAAACTTGGCCATCAGAGACATGATCCTACAACCCTTCTGCCTACAAGAAACCTTCACTCGCTTGGCAATTCTGTTGACTGCTTGTCTGAGAACCACTTTGCACATGGAAAAGCATCAGACTGGGAGCCAGAATTGCACGTGATTTCTCCCAAAAGAGACAGAGTGCAAGTTTCAGCCAGTGCCAGCTTGAAGTCAGCAAAAAACCCCAGAGGTTGGATCTAGACGGTGCCATGTGCTAAATGAGAATCCAGGGCTGCAACCCAGGCATGCAGATGGGATTCAGTCTGAAATGGCGCCTATTTATTTATTCCTTTGTAGGAATCTTGTGCCCTTGTTTGCCCTTGTAAAGCTACATCGTGTCACCCAGAAGAACAGAGACACTATGAACTCACTGGAAACAGCTGGCAGGCCGTGGGACCAGCAAGTTGAGATGAGCTGGAGTCCACAGGGATGTGAGCAGGTCCAGGGTGTCCCACATGTGAAATGTATCCCATAAGATATTCACAGTATGCTAATCCTAGGCCTGGGGACTCTTATGGGTTCGAGCCTCAAATGGAGGGGAGTCAGCACGAGTTTGAGGTGTCATAGGATGCTAAAAATCACCGTTTTTGAGCTGCTTCCAATGATGAGGAAAAGGACCTGGGGGTGTTGGTGACAGCAGCTGAACATGAGCCAGCATGTGCCCAGGTGGCCAAGAGGCCACCAGCATCCTGGCTGGTACCAGCACTGGTGTGGCCAGCAGGCCCAGGGCAGTGACCGTCCCTGTGCTGGGACCTGGGGAGGCCAAACCGCCAATCCTGGGGACAGTTCTGGGCCCCTCGGGGCTCAAAATGGCGGCACCAAGATCACCTCAGGGTTCAAAATGGCAGCCAGCGGAGTGGTGGGAATCACCTCATGAAAGGCCTTGAGGTGCCGGAGCGAGTGGAGATAAGGGAACGGAGCTGGTGAGGGGCTGGAGCACAAGTGTGATGGGAGTGGCTGAGGGAGCTGGGGGGTTCAGCTGGAGAACAGGAGCTGAGGGGAGACCTTCTGATCTCTGAACTGCCTGAAAAGAGCTTGGAGCCAGGGGGGGTCAGGCTCTGCTCCCCAGGAACAAAAACCCCCCAGACTGCAGCGTTGCCATCCTGATACTCACCACTCAGGGCTGTAAAGAATGGGCCTATCCGTAAACCACAGGGACCATTTCTGTGGAGAATTAGCCCAGTGTTGCAACCGAAACAGCAATTCTTCAAGTACAGAAAGCATCTAAAGACTTAAATGCTACAAGCAATTGCTAAGGAGCACATTTAAATGGAATAACACTCCCACTAAGTAGATAACAGGATAAACTTCAGAAAATAGGATAACACATGATGAAGATGTAAGGGCAATATTTTGGCTTGGTATTTATTTTGTTCTTTTTCTACATTGTCTCTGTGCTTACAAATGTTAATTCGCATGTATTCTGTGTGCTCACAAATGCTGCTTTTCTATGTAAAGCAGATCCCAGAGTCTTTCACAGCACCCAAGGCACAAGGCTACCACGGGATTACAAGAAAAAGGGCAGTTAGTGACTGGGATAACACTTAGATTGGGTCAGTCCATTCAAAGGCAAAATAAAGAGTATTTGAGGTTTCTGCAGTGAAACAATGAGGATCCCTAGGAAAGAAAGGACAAGCATCTGCAACTCTTCACTTGTATACAGCTTCAGCTGTTTAACTTCAGCTTCCCAAATCAGACACACTTTTAAATGTGATTAATCACACCCTGATTGCTGCACTCTCCACCCATTACAGTTTAGGTTGGGTCAACTCATGGGACATATTTCACCTTTGGACAAACACCTCGAGTTAAGAAGATCAATCCCATCCATGATGTGCATGTTTGGAGGCCGAGCACCACTGAACCTCCTGGAAGTTGTACAGTTTGATTTACGTCCCAAACTTTGGCTTGAAGCTCAGTCCAAAAGTAACAGCGTGAGGAAAGCTGCACTTCGTTAATTACTCACTTATCTGGATGCAGGTCTCACTATCCCTTAATATATTGTCCCAACAGACCTCTGAGAGTAGGGAATGGGTAACAATTCCCCTTCACAAGCAGAGAAATAAAGGATAAAACTGCCTTGTGACAGTTCTGGAGCTCAACATGTACATGACTGCTGCTTCAATTCATAATTTATCTCAACTTTCCATGAAAGCACCGCTCTTATAGTGCTATAAAACCACTGCAGTTGGTTGTACATACCCAGTTAAGCACCAGGAAAACTCAAACTGTCTCTGCTTTAGGGCTGTATCCCTCTTTAGCCCCAAATAAGCCCCAAAGGTCAATACTCAGGTTAAAAGGGGTTTCAAAGGGTTCCCAGTTTTGTACTGGAATCTCCCAGTAAGCAGCATTAACTCAACAGAGGGACTTAATTCCATACAAGCACCCATATATTGCTAGAGAAACAACATTCAGCAACAGAAGTGCAAAAAAGAAACCAAGAGAATGGGAAATGCTCAAGCTCAGTAGGAAAGACATTTCCTGGTCCTTTCCTTCCAGGTGAACATCTGCACGTGTGATTTGTAACCAGCTCCATCATCAGCATGGGCTTCCAAACCACCTTCATCACCACTTTGGTCTCTTAAAGGGTTTTCAGGCTTCAGCATTAACATAAACCTCTTGAAGTTCCCAGGTATCTGTGTGTATAAATACGTGCACTTGGGCTGTAGAGCCAGTGGTTTAAGGTACCTCCTACAACAGTAAAAACCTGTTCTTGCAATTCAAAGTCCACAGAGAAACACTCCAGAGGCTTGAGCTATATTTTATCTCCAATGACTAACAATAACCAAGGTCAAAATTAAACAGCTGACCCAGATCCAACCCCTCTTGTATCTCTCTGCCTCATTGACTCCCCATTTCTTTCTACATCTCATCTGAAAAATGTATCTTTTTCCTCCCCTTGGCCACAGCTGTTAATTTCTGTGTGTGGATCTGTGTTGTTATTTATTATTTAGCGCTGCAAATCGCCTTATGATGCAGTTTGCATGAAAGGCACTACATAAAAGGAAGCCGCTTCTGAATATTTTAGGAACCTGGCATTCCGCTATTGATATTCTAATTTCATTTATTTGAAAATCAAGTCAGGCCCCAACAGGTTACTCAGCAAATTAATAAATGTTGCAGCTTTTGTCTTCCAGTGGGTTTTTAGCCCCTGGGATTTGCACTTTCATGTTGTTCGCTGGTAAAGTCTGCTGCGCTTGTTTGTTTAAGAGAGGAGACCTGATGTTCGCGTGTGATCCCCTGACTTCAACAGCTGGGGCTTGAAAAGCAAACATTTCAAGATACAGATAAAATTAAATTAAAAAATAAAATAATACAAAAAATCAGAGATCAGCACTCTGCAATTCTCTCCGGTCAAACAGCTTTTTACATTCATCTTTTTCTTCTGTGGTCCCTAAGATCTCCCAGAGATCAGGCTACAGATTTGAGCTTCACCTATTTCCAAGTTCTCCATCTCCCAGGTCTCCTCCTTGGATGCTGGTTTCAATTAACAGGAGCTCGCTGGCCTCTTTCTGACCTAAAATTTCCCCTAAATGAAAGCACAAGAACCTATTTGCTTAACCTGTGTATTTAAGTCTCCTCAGAAGAGAAATAAACACACTTTCCTTCCTACTCAGACTTTCATCTCGTACACAGAAAGGAGGGAAAAGGCGAAGAGTTTTCAGAGAAGTAACAAAAAACCCCATGTATTAGGTAAAAAATACATGTATATATATTTATCTTGAACAGTGTGCAAGCTATGCAAAAAGCCATGCTTTTTTTCCCCTAGGAAATAGCTCATAGACACCCAAACCATCACAGGCACAGCCCACAGCATCCATCCAAACGGGAACGCTGAGTTAACCTGGAGAATCACAGGAATTAGATGCAGCAAACACCCATTTCTCAACAAAGAAAAAGTCATTTCGGTCGCAAATTGGCAGAAAAAGCCACATAAACGGTTGCGGTACATATCCGCCCATTACATTTGAGAATCCAAATAGCGCTGGCGCATCGGTGGTAAGTGTGTTAGCACAGTAGATAATGGAAGGAATAATGTCTCCTCGGCTGTACATAATGAAGTTGCAGTTCCACAGAGAGACTCAAGGGCCACCATAAACCACAAGTGTTAAACCGGAGTCTTCAGCTCCTAGAATTATTGTCTTAATTTATGTGCGTTAAAGTGCAGGAGGCAACATATACCATACTTAGATTTTTAAAAGGATTTTTCCCAGTTCGCCTCTTGTTCTCTCCTTTAACCTTTCAGTAAACGCCCATTGGTTGTTGTTTCCACGCAAGCCTGGAATTTTAACTTAATTCCATATCTTAGTAGCCCAGTTTCTCAGTGGGTCCAGGTATCTGGAAATTAGCAAGAAATGAGAAAATGAAATTAGAGAGCTAAAAACCCTCAAGGTTAAAATTTTCAATCACCGGAGTAATGGAGCAGATGACGGAAAGATTTTAATGCTGTTTTAACAACTATATATTTATGGCGATGCAGTATATATTTATTTATATCTATTTATGACTGAGATTCTAAGAGGTACAGAGAAGCGCTCTTCACGTGAGCCAGGAAATGAAGCTGATTAATAGAGCTCCTTCCTCCAAATGCACAAAGTAAATTCAGCCTAAACAATAATCAGTAAGTTTGATTTTATTCATCCCTTCAGTACCGAGTCCGAGACTGTTTTGAACACAGGAATACTGATGCAGACACCCTTCCCCACTCCGCACGCTTTACTTTTCATCACAATTACCTTGCAAAGGCTGTTGGTCAGCAGGTTAAATATTTACAACATATAGAAAAATACATGCTAATTTTAAAATAGTAATCTAAACTTAGGCCATGGCTCAGGGCAAATTTAAACAGCCATCAAATCAAGAGCTGTGTTTTATAATAAAGCCATAGGCAGAGCACAACGGGTATAATTCTGGATTTGCTTGCGATTATGGATAAGCACTAAACTCAGGGTACCATTCGCATACCAATGGCTGCTCGGAGCATATAATGAATACGCCACCTGAGCCTGTGCTCATTTATAACTGGGTCCCAATACCGACCTGTTAAATCATTCATCACACTGACCAGGGGCTGGGAAAGCAAGAAACTTTTGCACAGCCTGCACAGCATGTTGGTTACGTGACGCTTTGGGTAGAGAAAGGAGTGAAGGAAGAGGGGGATTAATCTCTTCTGGGACAAGGAAATAGAGGATGCAAAAAATCCCCAAGACCTTGTTTGTGCTGGAAGAATCTGGGGAACCAAAGAGGCTGAGCCTTGCTCATACCTGTAATGGAAAGTGCAGGGTCCTGGACCTGCAGAGGAACAACCACAGGCACCAGTACAGGTTGGGGGGACCTGCTGGAAAGCAGCTCTGCAGAGAAGGACCTGGGAGTTCTGGGGGACAACAGGGTGACCATGAGCCACCAATGTGTCCCTGTGGCCAAGAGGCCAACGGTACCTGGGGTGCATCAAGAAAAGTGTGACCAGCAGGTCGAGGGAGGTTAGAGGTTGTTCCTCTCCCTTTATTCCACCCTCTAGTGAGGCCACATCTGGAGTTGGGTCCAGTTCTGGGCTCCCAGTTTAAGAAGGACAAGGAATTACTGGAGAGAGTCCAGCAAGATGCTGAGGGGTCTGGAGCATTTTTGTGCTGAGGAGACACTGAGAGAGCTGGGGCTGTTGAGCTGGAGAAGAGAAGCTGAGAGGGATCTGATCAATGCGATCAATAGCTCAGGGTGGGTGTCAGAGGATGGACCAGACTCTGCTCAGTGGTGCCCAACGCCAGGGTGAGGGGCAACAGGCACAGACTGAAACACAGGAGGCTCCATCTGAACACGAGCAGAAACTTGTTTGCTGGGAGGTGCCAGAGCCTGGCCCAGGCTGCCCAGAGCGGCTGTGGAGTCTCCTTCTCTGAGACATTCAAACCCGCCTGGACCCACCTGTGTGATCTGCTCTGTGACCCTGCGTGAGCAGGGGTTGCACTGGGGGGTCTACAGAGGTCCCTTCAACCCCAACCAGGCTGGGATGCTGTTGGTGTGTGAAGCAGTTGAACAGCAATGGAAGAAGCACTGAGCACCTTCAGTTCGGGATTTTGAGCTAACAAGCACATATCCTCTGACTAAGCTCTCCAAGCTCTTGGCCATAGGTACATTCTGGAGCTCTGCAGGCAGTGCCACTGAGATTTGTACATGACATAAAATCATTTTGCTTGGAAGAGACCCTTAAGATCATCAAGTCCAACCATAACCTAAATCTAGCACTAAATGTCCCCAAGAGCCTCTGTGTTTCAAACCCCTCCACCACATTGCCCAGGACACCTGGCACAACAAATCCTGTTGGGCAGTTATCGGTGTCCTGACGCATTTCCATAATACAACCGGTGATATAGTATCTCCCTTGTACAGCCCAATGTTTTGTTTGCTTTACTGACTGCTTCTGTTCATTTAACAGATGTTTTCATTGAGCTGCTCACAATAACCTCTAGGTCTTTTCCCCGAGTGGTTACAGTTAATTTAAAATGCAGCAATGTGTATGAGTAGGTCACATTATGCCTTCCAATGCACATTAACTTGCATTTGTCAACATTTAATTTCATCTGCCATTGCCTTGCCTGTTCACCTGCTTGGATAGAGCTATTCTCAGCTTTTCAGAGCCTGCACTCGCTTTCATTAAATAACTGTGGGTAACCATGATTTTTTCCATCTTTTCCTCTAATTCTGGATTATATTTTTAAAAGCCTGGTCCAAGGTAGGTGTTCCAGGTACCCTCCTCTTCACCTCCCGCCACAATGAAAATTCTTTTTCCCTCTTTAACTCACAGCTGCTTCCTAATCTGTGCAAGTAATTCATTTATTTAAAGGTGTCCTCTTGTTCCTGTACCTTCTCTACCGGTACCTTTATTATCCATTGGAAGAGACTTCAGAGGGTATCTCCCGCACAGTGTTTTCAGTCAAATATGTGAAGATACAATTAGCAGCGGACTTTGCCTCCTGTGTATTCCCAGAATAAGTTCCCTCACTAGTTTCTGCTTCTAGTCCCTTACACAATTACTTGGCAGGAGCTCTTTTTTCCCCCCTCTGTTCAGGGGAAAAGAAAAGGACTTTGAGTGCAAAAGCACCACCGTACACAGCACTTACCTCAACCTCTGCCTCAATGTTTCCAGAAAACCCATGTTACTGGGTTAACCCATAACCAGTGTTATTTGCTCCATGGTCAAAGGTGGAAAAAATGAAGCATAAAGATGTGAAAAGGCTCTCAAAGGCACCTGGATTCCCCAAGAGCCATTCAAGGCTACTGCACTTAAATACACGCTTAGATTTAGGAATAAGGTTTGATATTGAGTTTAGGCAGGTTCTGGGCTTTTATCCCCTACCCAGCTGCTCTAACCAGTTTGCCTGGAGACTGCAGGTGGTTCTAGGGCTGCAATCAGAGGAGCGAGTACTTGGGTTGCTCTCCCCTTTCCTTTCCAAATTTCAACTCCAGCATCACCACCTCTTCACATCCACAGGGATACAACAATCACAATGGAAAATTCACACGCAATTTAGCCCCAAAGGGGAAAAAAAAAGGGAGACAAAGAGAAACCTTTATGGGAAAGGAGAACGTGCCAGCTTGCAAAACTCCACGGAGGGTCGGGCACAGCAATGGGATGGAGATGAGAAGAAAGGAGATGCTTTCCTGCCTCATCTCTGCCACCCTCCGCTCTCACCAACCTGATTGTCCAACGACACAAACCTTGGAGGATCTATTGTATGTTTCTACTACAATTACCTCCCCATATTTAAATTCTAGGAGGAAAACTATATAAAGAACACCCAAATACAATGTGCTTCATATAATCCACTGAGGAAACCTAGCATTGTGGCTCTGACCCTTTGGCACTACTATGAAATACAAGCAGCCATCTCCTCCTTTCATTTCTCCTTAACAATCAAACATGAGCGACACAAGGCAAAAAGCAACAGCACCCGCCAAAACTGCATGTCTTATCAAAAAGTATTTCTAGCAGATGAGGGATTTGTGTGCCCTCTGTCCAGAGGAAAATGCTACTCCAACCTAACTCCTTCCAAAACAGCCTGTAAAATCATTAACATGGATAGAGTTGAAGTAACTTGGTTGTGGTAACGCCATCTCCCTGAATCTAGAGGAAGATATTTCCCCATTGATTCCTGTGTTGTCAAAGCAGCAGCGACACTTTTGACCACTTTTGCTTTGCTTCCGCATAACCTTATGTATCTGAATCCTCCTTTCCAAAAGCATGAGCACCAATAAATTCAAATTCGAGTCTGGATAGTCAAGGCCACTTCTATTCCTCAGCTCCTTTCCCCTCCTCTGTATTCCTTTTGCAATAGCCAAGCAAATCAGGGAGGAGAAGCACAGCAAAAAATTTACTGCTGATTATTACTATTTTTGCGAGCGTAAGGACCCCGGAGATTACGACCTACATACATTTATAACAACATCCACATGCAAACAGCTCACGTTATGTCTGCGGGAAACAAGACTGGAGACAAACACAGGATTTGGAGGAAGAAAAGTCATCACCCACTTGCATTCCACACTTAGAGACACCGAAGTTGTTAGTAAACAACTTGGGCAGAAATGCAGGAAAACACCCAAGTGGGTAGGCCAGGTCTTCGGTCAGAACCATCCCAGAACTTCCATCAGACCTCCTTGTCCTTGTCCAAGCCCTAGAAGATGATGCCAGATGAGAAGCTCATTTTTTACAGCTTGCTAATGGTGCTGACCATGGGAGCCAAGGTTGAGGAGGGATGGAGGCCTGGCTGAAGGGTCCAAGGCTTGTCCAGCTTCTTTAATGCCCCCAAGAGCTTCTAAAGGATTGCTCATGTATTTAAATCAAAACAGTAACGTGTGCAAGGCCCACAGACACACTAGATATCCCTGTGTTTGCCTATAGGTGCATGAAAGGAACTGTGCACATGAGTTAGTCCATAATAAAATAAAATACATAGTTATCTTCTCTGTGCCTTCTTACCATCAGGGCAGGATCCTTCACCATGGATCAGCTGTCTCCTAAACCACAGAAACAAAAGAAGAAACTCCAAAATGCTGCTTAAATGTGTGCAAACGAGCACACGCGACTGCTGCCCTCGTTAGGAAGGACAAAGTGTGATCAGCATTGGAGGGAGGAAATACAAAAATACAATAAAAACAGCTTTGTGAAATCAGGATGGTGTTTCAAGGGTAGGATGCAGGCTCATTTCAATGCTAACCAGATTAGTTAGTTAGCTAATGGTGCTCTCTGAAGGGATAGTTGAAATTAGTTGATAGTGATTTAATTTGTGTTGCAGATTGCTAATTAAGCCTGTGAAGAGGACAAAAAAACCCTAATCCATTTAGTTAAGGAGATACAATGATAGATGTAGCGTATTTGAGTCATTCGCATCCAGGAATGAATTAAAAGATTTTGTTCCATCTTGACTTTGAGCATGGAGGGTGTGTGGGGGAACCAGCTATGGGGCTGTGTATGGCGTTCATCACCCCCAAAATGCACCCGTTTCTCTAGATCCCAGGGTATGGGGTGTCCTCCTTCTGACCCTGTCCAGGTTTTGTTAAAAACAAGTTTCTCTCTTAGTGAATTTGCCTGTCAGCTGAAGCTTCATATCAGCTGCATTTTCCTGGAGAACCAGACACATGTTTTGGTAAACACAGCAGTGGAATGTGAGGTTATTGATAAGGACAGATTCACATCTCGCCAGAGGGGCAACGAGAAACAGGTGACCAAGAAACCGACCAACGGAGTATAACATCCCATTCACGTGAATACTTCATATAAAAGTGGGAGATCATGCGGATCTTGGCCCTTTCCCTTCCCCTTATGGCTGACATTAGGAGAGGACCTGGCGAGTCGTCCCTGCGAACTGAGGCCAGTGACAGACTGAATCCAGCTCCGGTTGGCTGCAGAGTCCAGTCCAGGACTTCGGGTGCCGGCTCTGCAGTTGCTCAGACTTTCAAGATTGGTTTTGTATAGTTTGTATTTTTTTCTCTATTCTTATTAGTATAATTAGTAAAGCATTTAACTTTTCCAACTGTCTTCTCTCTGTCCTTTCCCTCCCAATCGCCTGTGCTTAGCGGGAAGGAGGGAGACGGAGGGGCTGAAGGGAGAAGGGGAGAGAGAGGGGGTTAAGAATACATCTGCCACAGTTTTATTGTCACCCCGCAATCTAAACCCTTGACAGATCCACAAGGGGAATCTGTAGAGGGGAGGAAAGGTAATTAATAGGTACCCAGGAATCTCCCCCCAGGAGGCTCCCGGCGATCGCGCAGCAAGGAGCACACACTGTAAAAATCCTGGTTAATCCACCTCTGGGGAGGAGAAGGAGCCCAGGGACTCCAGCACCACATCCCATCTTGATTTTCAACCACCACGTGCTAGAAAAGCCAGCTCACACCTCGGTGAGTTGCTCCAACATTTAATTAACCTGTTAACCCCCTAAATGGCTCCAGGCAGTGGAAGTCCTTTTAGAAAAATGCCCAGACAACTTCAAAGTGGAAGTTTAAAACCCCTAAAATTATTTCAGCAGAATTCAATTCAACCATTAAAAAAAAACAACAAAAACACTTTGAGTGTGTGTTTGGGGTTTTTTTAAGCTATTTTTAAAAGTATTTAAGAAACTGTTACAACCAGAAAGTCATCCTGATTTTTCTAAATATAAACTTTTAATTGAGAACACTCTAATGTATAAAGGCTTTCAAGGGAAGCTGTTTGATGGCTGATTGGATCTTCACCACAGTTTGGAGGAGCAACCATGAAATCTTAAGAAATTCAATGTCTGGATGACTGCAAAGCGCATTCTCAACTAGTCCTGAGTCTAAGGGCTGGACTGGTACTAAATGCTCAGAGTTTCAAGGAGACCAGCTCCACTCCCTCCTGATTCATGCATCACTAACTATAAGATTCTCTTTCTTGAGAAGCCCCAGATTTCTGGGCAGCGGAAACAACCACTCCCAGGTACCATCCAGCTTGGGATGAAGAAGATCAAGTTTATCTTGTCCTCCTTAGCCCCTCCACCAGGAATGCATATGTGTGAGCACTTTGGGGTTGCCTGCACACCACATCCCATGAGCCCCAAAACACAAGAACAGGGTCTGTGATTGCCAGTGAAAACAGGCCTGTCAGTAAAGAATAATTAAATTACACCCTACTCCCCGCTGTTGAGGGTTTAGATCGTGGGGTGACAATAAAACCCTGGCAGATGTATTGTTAACCCCCTCTCCTCCCCCATTCCCACTCAGGACGGGCGATCGGGAGGGAAAGGAGGACAGAGAGAAGAGAGTTGGAAAAATTAAAAATGTGTTACTAATGCTACTGATAAAATAGAGAAAATAATACAAAATATACAAAACCAATCTTGAAAGTCTCAGCAACTGCAGAGCCAGCAGCCGAAGTCCTGGACTGGACCCTGCAGCCAGCCGGAGCTGGATTCAGTCTGTCACTGGCCTCAGTTCGCAGGGACGACTCGCAAGGTCCTCTCCTAATGTCGGCCATAAGGGACGACATCCTTGTGATCTCCCACTTTTATATGAAGTATTCACATGAATGGGATGTTATACTCAGTTGGTCAGTTTCTTGGTCACCTGTTTCCCATTGCCCCTCTGGCGAGATGTGAATCTGTCCTTATCAATAACCTCACATTCCATTGCTATGTTTACCAAAACATGTGTCTGGTTCTCCAGGAAAATGCAGCTGATATGAAGCTTCAGCTGACAGGCAAATTCACTAAAAGAGAAACTTGTTTTTAACAAAATCAGGACACCCACAATGAAAAAGAAGCAGGCGGCTTTACTCCAACAACAGGCTTAAAACAGCGTGGCTATCTGTCTACCTCTGGCAGTGATTTTGCAAGCACAGATCCATCTCTCTGCAGCTGAGCCATTCCACATTGCTTCTCCTTCCAAAAAAAGACCATCAGCATCTCCTGGTTTTAGCTCTGCAGCTGCAGAAGACTCATTGCAACACACACACATCATCCAGGGATGCTAATATGGTATTGAAAGCACCACAGAATCACCTGCAAAACCCAACAAATACCTACTACTCCAAGACCCAAGAATGCGAAAAAATGATCCCTTGCTTGGGTTTGAGTAAGACGGTGGATCCTGCTGCTCCTTGTAGGCTTGATACCAATGAAAACTCAATGTGGGGGATGAGAGACACCACAGGATATTTGTTTGAAGATGAGCATCATCTTTGCCAAAGGAAAGGAGACATTTCTGGCTGGGGGAGCAGCTCTGTGCTTCCCAAAACATGAACACAGAGTGTGATGAAGGCTGGAGCAGCAAACAGGCGTCCAAGCAAGTGCAAATTAAACACAGCTGACCCCACTGGTCGTTATGTCCTACACACCACAGGAAAAAATCATTCCAGAGTCACCATACTGAGCAATCGTCCCCATGCAAGTGTCCTAGACCCTACATCACCTTATCCCCAGCAGTTCATATTAATACAACTGAAGCTGGAGTGTTTCTACATTTATTTAAAAGATTAAAGCAGGGAAATTCAAGTGCCTTTGAAGCTGTTTCTGAGTGATAATATGGCAACATCGCTCCACACTGGCTTCAACGCAGCTCTGAAGGAGTTAAAACGCAGCGCTTGCCTGTGGGAATCCTGAACCGCACTACGGCCCCAGAGACACAAGGGGATTGTCTGGATAAAAGTTGATTAGTCCACATTACAGGGATTAGCGTTCCTTTTGAACTTTTAACAACTTTGTTAAATCTTTTTACTTGCCTTTTTATGTAAAAAAAATAAATAAAAAGATAGAGGGTTTTTTTTTAAAAGCTGATTTTTAAAAGGAAATTATTAATTCTCCCTATTACCAACAGATAAAGCCCTGGCCACACTTGAAAGGGGGAGTCAATAACAGAGAGGTTGGAAGCACCACAAATCCCATCAGACATACTCTGACTGTCTTTAGATGTTTGTCTTTGTGGCTGGGGCTGCAGAGACAATGAATTTCGGGGCAGCAAGAGAGGGGGCCGAGCTGGAAGGGGTTAGAAGGACACAGAAAGACAGAACAATCCCATTTGGAAAGAGAAGACAGGACAATCCCATTTTTATAGCTCCAGGAAAGGCAAAAACACCCAACAGTGAGATGAACTGGTACAAGAAAGGTCATGGCAAATCTGCTTCCCATGGAGGGTCTGTCTAGAGCAGAGGTGTCAAACTCATTTTGTCCGGGGTGTATTCGCTTTCCCTACCTATCATTCCATTGCCTTCCTTCTGCATCAATCCTTCTCTTACCAGACATTTTAGGATTCAAATTGTTACAAAGATGGTGGCAGATGAGCCTGAGCCAGGTGAGTGAGACACACGGACACTAATTCCCCATGCGCTTACATGTGAAATGGAGCAGCAGCCACCGCATGTCCAGCCACAGTGTCCACGCTGGAAACGCAAGTGCTTTGAGAACAGCTACAAGAAGATCCCGTGTTTCCCCAAAAATAAGCCCTACCCCAAAAATAAGCCCTAGCACGATTTTTCAGGATGCTTGCAATACAAGCCCTACTCCAAAAATAAGCCCTAGATACAGTTCATTTTAAAAAGTCAATTTAAATAGTGTCCATGTAAAAACAGTAAAATTAACTGGCAATGGAATTCAGCAGGACAGATGGGTTTGGAGAGTTAGGATGATGTTCCAGAAGATGATGACATGACTGTATCTGAATAAATGTTGATTTTTGTTCATAAATATCTGTAAACATGGATTGTTGTGCATAGAAAAAGAAAACAGAATCAAAAATTCATTATGGAATTCAGAGTTTGGAGAGTTATGATCCAGGGTGTGATGACATGACTATATTTGAATAAATGTTGATTTTTTTGTTCAAGCATAAATGTAGATTGTTGTTCTTGGAAAAATAAGGCACCCCCTGAAAATAAGCCCCTTTTGGAACAAAACTTAATATAAGACCCTGTCTTATTTTCAGGGAAACAGGGTAGAAGAATTGCTCTGAGTGGGAGGAAAAACAAGACAAAGACAAAAAAGCAGGAACCATACATGTGCATCAAACATAGAGCCACCTCCCTCTGCTCTTCTCTGAGATTCATTAACAGGTTCATTACTTCCTCCAGGAAATGCATTGTTTCCTTCATTTATACACGGCTTGCATGGAAACATTGCTCTGACTTCAAGACTGCTGTCAAGAGACTGTTTCACCTCTTTTGGACCAAAGTGCTTCATTCATCTAAACAGCTTCAACAACACGAAACTCGATTTGTGTTCTGCTGAGTTGAAAATGTGCTTTTATCCTGCTATGAGGCAGCGTTCATCAGGAGCTGGCCTGAAATCACAAAACTCATTCCACCTAGGACATTAAGCTCTGTGGGATCATGAAAAAAAAAAATCACCACATAGCCCCAAAATAAAATACTGCTTGTTATCCAAGACCACACTCACTTTAGAACAGGATTAATGGAGCTGGGAATGACTCAAACCTGGTTATCTACATGCAAAAGCATCTCCTGGTCTCTACGGATTTAATGGTATCTGGTTTTGACACGGCATATGGGTGATGTTTGAACCAGCCCAGTAAATGCGGGCAGCTTCATTAATTAACTGCTCTACAATTCACAGATGACCCATGACTAACATGCTGCCGTTCTAGCTCCAGATAAATAGAACCTCATTTCAACTTCAAACACACCACCAACACAAAGAAAACCACACCATTTCAAACACCCAACCTCTTTCAAATCTGCAGCCAAGATGAGTTAGGAGAAAATGCAAATATCAGGCAGAAAAAGGCTCGAATTGTCCTGAATCGAGGACAATTAGTAATACACGCAGCAAGCTCCTCAAGCCACCTCTTTTTCTCCCCTTCCACTGCACACTGAGGAAATGAACTGAATTGGAAATTCTGGCAGGAGAAGTACATCCTCCAAAATTAATAGACAAAGGCACAGCGAGAAAATGAGCTGTGTCATGCTCACTTACAGCATTAGCGGTACAAGGCGCAGATAATTCCCTTCGCCAAGCAAGTCAGTCGTGAGTTCCTTGGGCTACTTCGCAGGTATTGGGGCTGAACAGGTAACAGCCCTGAGCTCATGAAGCATCTCCTGAAAGAATCTGGTACTAAATAAGTCCTAAGTCAGCTTTAAGAAACCCTTTTGGGGGGAAAAAATAAAATACAAAAAGTAATACCTTCCCAATTGCTATTGATAAAGTCAGATACGGACTTTTTAAACAGGGTAAGCAGCCTGTTTGGATTCCCAGTGCAAACATATTGACTCAGGAACCAGACGTGTCTTAGAGAAACATAAAAGTTGAACATTATTAATCAGATTCTTGCTATTATTATTATTAATAAAATACTTTCTGCTGTAATACAGGATGCAGCCGCCAAGATCAAAGGTTCATCGTTCCGCATGCACATACATAATAGAGAAAATTCCGGCCCCAGAGCACGTACAAGAGAATAGATGTGACAAAAGCTGGAAAAGAAAAGAGATGGAGTTGTTCCAGGTCGGCCAGAGCTTTGCCTGGTGCTGTTTTAGGGACCGGTTTTGTTTCCTATGATGTGGGAATAGCCACAGCTCCATATTCTGGACCAGCACTGTGCAGTGTCAGGAGTGCAAAAGCATCCTTCACCACCAGCACACTCCGACATGGGATGCAAAACTGCTCAGGATCCTGAGTTAGTTAGTGCTGTTTTCACAAAGTGAACATAAAATGACCCGAAACGTAAGGAACTGCTGAGGAGTGACACTCTGCGTATTACTTCTGTAACTCTGGAATCTACTGGATAGCAATAGCCTTGGGGTTACCAACTGAAAGGTGGACCTGTCACCCAGCTTTTATTTCAGAGCCCTGCCTGGTGCAAAGCCCGGTGCTTTGTTCAGATGTACAGCCTCTGGGGGCACAGCAAACAAACTGATCATGTCCTGCACCACCGCTTCATGCTTTCAGACATTACAGTGATCAACAACATTTTGCTTTTGCAAATACACTACATGTCTACAGAATAATTCCCCTTGTTACCTTTAACTACCTATTTCTTCTCAGAAGCAACAGTAGCGCTCCCAGGTTGCTGAGCTTTGGGATGCCAAAGAAGCAGCTTTTCCGTTAAGGGGAAAAACCAACACTGCTCATTTTCTACCCTAAAGGTGATGAAATAACCTAAAGTTGATGAAGGGCTCTTAGGAACATGGATTAGCACTAGGTCTAGGTTATGGTTGGACTCGATCTTAAGGGTCTCTTCCAACCAAAATGATTCTAATGGGACTGAATGTTCAGGAACGTGTGTCTCTTCTCATCTTTGCTCCTGAAGGAAACAGCATCAAGAGCAGATGCTCCTCAGTGTCCCTTGGCAACTGGAAGTCCTACAGACCTGTTACGTGCATCCCTCTGACTTCTCCATAGGATGGACCAACAAGGTGATCACAACCAGTACCCAGAAGTCCCTTTTTAACAATTTTCCAGTGTTCCACTCCATCTGCTCCAGGACCACAACCTCCAGCTCAGCGCAGTGAGACAAGTCAATCACGGACTGTTCATACCTAAACCTAAAGGTATGGGAGAAATGTTTGCAACAATGAAAAAAGAAACGCGCCCCCTTACACCTGTACAATATTAACTGCTGAGCTTTCTCTGGCAGCCAAAAGTCTATGAACAGTTTCAAAACCAACCCAACCAACTAAATAAAACAAAACCCCACTCCCCTGCAGCTATGTTGATGCACTGTGTGGTCCATGAGATGTAACCAAACCTCAGCTCACTCCATGGGACCTTTTTGTCCCCTCAGCACTAGGATGGTGTTTGAGAACATTTTGACCGAGCAAGGAAGGGATTGGGGAGAGCAGAAGAGAGCCTGGGAGGGGAACTGGAGCTTTGCTAGGAGAACGCAAGCTATAAGGGAAAAGAAAAGCCTATCAAACACAGCTTGTAAGACTACATGAGGCAAAATATGCTGTGGGCTTTCTGTTGTTTTAAAATCCCTTTCCCTCTGATGTATTTTTCACCTAATGAACAAACCTGCTTTCATTTCAAGCAGGCTGGTGCTTCCCACTGCGTGTGGGGCAGCAACACTGCAGCCTGGTCCCAGGGACACAAATCTGTGCACCAGGTCCCCAAAAAAGGTACCTGCGCTTCAGGGGGAAAACTCAGAGTCCAGAAACAGGGGGGGCAAAGGAGCCACTAGCTTTGTACAGGGCAACAACAAGATATTGAGGAGAATTATTATTAAGAGAGAGTCCCTTGCAGGATCAGTGCAGAACAGCCTTCCCCAGGTTTCAGAGCACGCTCAGGGAGCACAGCTGATGCATTATCACATCACCTATATTCTGCTTTCGGAAAAGCCTGATCCATCCTTATTTCTCCCTGGATACCTGTCCGTTGCAAGCACAGTTACTAAATCCCACATACTTCAGCACATACCTGCACACCAGCTCCAATCTGGGCAGCAGGATCCCCAGATGAACCCATGCGGATGCCGGAGCCAGCCCTGCTGGGCTCTCAGCCTGGTTTTGGGGGAATGCAGCTTCATAGAATCGTTTTGGTTGGAAGAGACCCTCAAGATCAGAGTCCAACCATAACCCAACTCTAACGCTACCCCATGTCCCTGAGAACCTCGTCTATGTGCCTTTTCAACCCCTCCAGGGATGGTGACTCCAGCACTGCCCTGGGCAGCCTGTTCCAATGCCCCACAGCCCTTTTCAGGAAGAATGTTTTCCTAATACCCAATCTAAACCTCCTTAACCTCATCTTTCCAAGAATGAGAAGACTCTGAGCAATGCAGTCACTTCTCAGCCACCAGCTTGTGTGTACACAGCACAGACACAGCTCTTCAAACACAGCCCGGCTGTTGCAATCGATTCCTTTGCTACAAGATGGATATTTTAATTCATACAGTTGTATTTAGTGAGGCAGAGGGCAGGACGGATGGGCACTCACCAAGTAATGCCCTGGAGAGCAGGATGCTGGTTCTGGGATAGGATTTTGCTACAACGAGGGATGGTGGGTGTCTGCACAGATGTATGGATGGGCAGGTTAGAACCAGAACAACCAACAGTCCCTACTCTGCCCTAACCACGTTCATGCATCCTCCGTTACCTTTACTTGCAGAAAGGATGGCTTTGACTGCCTGGAATCACAAATACCCTGCAACATGCTCAGAGAAACGGAACAGCACAAGAGAGATTCAAACTCACAGTCACCAGGCTGTCCCCAAGGCCTTTTTGACCTCCAGTACAGCTTGTCTTGCTCTCCAAAACCTATGTGGTAGGAGAACACACAACCTTTTTCAGATAAACAAGATTACCCTTAGCACAGCAAAGTCTGATTCGCCTTCCAACATCCCCTCCAGTAGTGGGGGTGGCAAGTGGCCACATTCTGCCCAGGTAGGTGCCAAAAGCTGGAGAAGTCCACACTTCACTCTCAGCTGATGCACCAAAAGCAAACCTGACATATCTAGACATCCAAACATGCTGCTACCACTTGAGCTAAAGAGCAAAGCATCTCGCTGGGGGCTGTGACCGTTCATACCCATGGGGGAACGCGTGAC
The DNA here is from genome assembly GCF_964273445.1 of Streptopelia decaocto. Taxonomy (NCBI): domain Eukaryota; kingdom Metazoa; phylum Chordata; class Aves; order Columbiformes; family Columbidae; genus Streptopelia; species Streptopelia decaocto. The sequence continues at coordinate 25,606,762 of NC_138660.1, forward strand.
TAATCCCGTTCTGCGCCAAAATCACATAGGCACAATCACGCTCTTCTGCCAAGCAGCAAACATCTTTCAAAACAAAAAATAAATAAAAAAAAAAAGAACATAGGCCAGCTTGATGAAATCAAATAGATTATACATGCTCCCTTGAAGGATTCTCAGTTTATTCACCAGCAGCCACACACTCATGCATAATGCACTTACACTCACTCATGAAAATAATGTATCGGTGACATCTGAGCCATTTGAGCAGAACGTGGGTCATAAGAGATCAGAGATGGAATTTCTTTATTGTTCCACCGCTGCTGTTTGGGTATGTTTCTCTCATTCAAGGTTAAATCATTTCTGTTTGGAACAATCAGTGCATTCTGCATTACACGCTGGCAAAACTAATGGGCCCTCCGGGCTGCCACGCCGCATACCTCTCCCGGGATCCCTGCGCACCTCCCTTCCTTCGCCGGGTGACTTCTACACCCCGCGCTCCTCGCTAATTTGTGAGCTGCCTGAGAAGCAAATCAGACGTTAGGTCCCATTAACTACCGGGTAGAAAAGTCTGATAACAGCGCAAATTGATTTCTCGCTGGTAGTTACTTCCCATCAGGAGGAACATTTTCTTTTACTGGGAAGGGCGACAGGCTATTGCTTTCTTACCAGAGTTCCAGCAACCCATCAGAAGGGAGGCAATTGCTGTCTCTTGTCAGGATACTATTTCTGAGCAGGTGATTAGCTGCTGATGGAGGGATATGATATGCCCTCAGTTCGACGAGAGAGATAAATCCAAACCTAATGTTTGGAGACTGGTTGTTGGGTTGGCTATTTGCTTTCAGGAAGTGTGCGCCTCTCCCCCATTGCCTTTGATCTAAGGAGAGGCTTTTATCTTTGCACTGAAGACTTCAGCAACTCCCTCTCTGCCCACGGCTTGATTTACTCCAAGCCTGACCATGACACAGTACATCAAGCTGGATATTGTTCTTGGTCCAGGCTTGCTTGGCTAGGTACAAACTCCAGACATCTGGCTGTGCAGAGCTCAAGGTCAATAAATGACCAGGGCCAAGATGGGACATGAGGCTGTATCAGCCTGAGGGGCACACAAGCATCAGGAGCGGTTGGTGGAGCATCCACCTGTCTCTAGTGCTCCAGCCTCAATGAGCAGATCTAACACTGAGTGTGCTATTCGGCTTAAATCTAAAGCAGGGCTCAAAGTCACCTGCAGAAATGCCTTCACCATATGACTACATCTCAGGGAAAAACTGCAGATATTTCTCTCCTCAGGAAACACAAAGGTGTGCTTTAAAGTACAGCCCAGCCTGACTTTGGAGTTCCTGGACTAACAGGGCGACCACGTCTCTTGAGCACACCGAAACCTTTGGCCTCAAAAAGGGGAAAGGAGGCTACATCACAATCAACAAGCAGCACAAAGTCAGACAACACGTGTTTCTGTGCAGCTGGGTCGTACCTTTCTCAATTCCTCCCAGCTGTTTCGCTCCACTGGTGGTTGAAATGATTTCTGCATGCTCAGAGAGCGAAGCTCTGCTCTCGTGCAGTCACCTCCCTGCTTGGTTTATCTGCAGGGACCGAGCCAAGGATCTCTTGACCTGAAAACATAAGTCTCTCCTACCTAAACCGGGCAGTCAGCCTTGTCAGCTTGGCAGGAGCAGCTGTACCCAGAGCTCCGCACGTGCTCAGCCGATGGAGAAGGGAGGAAGAGCCGCAGCATCTCAGCCCTGGGAGAATTCCCAATGGACAAGGCAGGTAAGAACTTGCTCTCGGGTCTGTGGGTTTCTATTACAGCTGAGAAAACCAGAGTGCAGTTCAGATGATGTTCATCTGGCTTTGTTTCTTAAAATCAAACTGAGATTTTATTAGAAAAACCCTTTTGAAGATTAGTTTTGAAACTTATTTGAAAGCATCTCCCTTTTCCACAAGGATCCTTTTTCCCCAGATCATTGAAAGTTTCAACGGCAAAGCTATCATTTGGATTGATCTGAAAGTATTCCCCAAATTTTTCAACGGGACAAATAACCAAAGCCTCCATTACTAGTACAACTGTTGCATGCATGAGCTAGACCTGAAGAAAAGTCTCTCCATCCACAATTAAGTTTTTGAAAAGCATTATGAAATGGTTATTAGCAAAGTTGCTGCATTCAGAACAGCCCAAAAAGCTGCACTCCATCTCCTCCACCTGAAGGACTTTATGTTGTAAGCCAGACAGGGAGCTCCAGCTCCTCTCTGAGCATGAAACAAACCAAAACCAAAACGCAGAAGACACTGGACACACATCACCTTCATATTTCCCTCCAACTCATCAACCCCCTTCTTCCTCTGATTCATACTCATTAGCTCCAACTCCTGGGAAATTAAAACCTTCATTAGTTCAAAAAAGCCAAGGCACAGCCAGCATCCATCAAAGCTTAAGAGAGGGTGAGAATAAACCTTACTACTTGGGGCATGTTCCTGCAAACTTCCACAGGACTAGATTGGGATGGGAAAGACCAAACACCCTGCTTGCAATCAGGGCAAAAAGAGGAGGAAACCTTTCCCAGTGTAAAACCAAGACAAAAATAAATACCATGTCAAAAAATAAGAGAAAGCAATAAAACCCAGCAATAACTCTGAGCAGCACCGCTCACTGGCACCAGCTCGCCAAGCCTCCGCTGGGATAAATGACATAGGACTTCCTATGATAAACTAATAAAAGAGATTTCTATGAGTAATCATTGATTTGACAGGAAATCAAACAAATCTATCCATCACCGCTGACATGTGTCTACAACCTTCCAAACAAAGCAGCGGCTGCGGAGAAAAATGGAGCAAACTGCCCACACTGTCTCCAATGCTGCATAAAGACAAGCGGCGTCAGACGCCTCGATCGAACACTCCCTGCCAGTCAATCCGGGCTCCGGCTTTGATCCCTTCGGGATCCACTTCTGAAGCCTAAAACACCAGGCAAACCCTGGGCTTCTCCTCCCACATCCTGCACGACACAGGCTCCGTCCCCACTGGAGATAAGGAGAACAACCAACCAAGCGGTTCCATCCCACCCCTCTCCTACCCATTGATGGATGATGATTTTCTCCAGACTCTTTGGTACCAGGGGGGTCTATATGGCCCAGGACTGAGCCAAACAATTGCATTTCAGGTTCTGCGCACACCAAATTTGGGGACAAGCCCAATCCCACCCCTTAGCCTGGAAGGACAGGGGCTCAGCCACCTCCTTTAATTCTGGAAAGGCATTAGCAATCAGCAAACAAAATGAGTTTATGGTTTTTCTCCCATGTAAACGGTGATTTCACCGGGAGTCTGGGCTGGGGTGTGAGCAAGGTGGAGCTCAGCAAGGCTGAACCTCAGTCCCAACACAGCAAGACATCATCTCCACTCCATTATACAGGCTCACTGCCCCGGGGTGTGACAGCAGCTCAGGCCACCATAAAAACAATCATTGTGTGTACACTGCTAAGTCTGGTCTCTAAGGACTCTACACCTACTGAGGAATGAGAGCTGCTGAGTCCTTCCAGAAATGCCAATTTCTACCAGGCATGCAACACACCTTACCAGTAAAATAGACCATTTTTGGATATCCACTGCTTTTTCCATTTCCTTCCTATGGCAGCTTCCGCCCCTCAGAGCTGTAAGTCTGACTGCTCAATAAGCGACTTGATGCAACCCGAGTCTCCCTCGTCGCTTCTCTTCTCTCGGAACGTCTCAGCAGCCCTGTGAGATGGCACAACACATTGTCACCCTGCCAGAGAGCACAGTCTTGGAGGAGCCACAGCCAGGTTTTAGCAGCAGGCCCTGGAAGGCTCAGCTCCCATCTGTGAGCCGAGCGCAGCGTCAGGAATACCGCGATGACAGCACGACCTGCTCGCTTCGCAGCAATTGCTTCACTCCGCTTTCCACCCCATTCTAAGCCAGGCCTCCACCTGCCGAATGGATGAACTTCTTTCATAAAGAGTTAAATACTCCCTAGAAGAGAAAACAAATCCTTGCTCCAGTTTCTGGCAGAAAAGAAGAGACTTGAGCCAGAATCGTGTGTACACACAAGTCAGCTGGACCCACGGTATCCCGAAGGCCAAGACTCCTTTGTGCTGCTGCTGCCTGCAGCTTGAGCACAAGCATCCCCGGAAAACACAAGCAAAAGCTAAAAAAACCAAGCAAACAAAGAGCTGTGCATGGTCACGCAGCAAGGCCAGGCTTGGGGCAAGCTTTGCTGAGCTCCACTCTCCCTGAGCTACAGGTTACCTGGTTGTTAACAGCAAATGCCAAAATCCCCAGCACGCTGACTTTTGCAGGGCAGCTTCTGCAAACACAGCAACTCCCAGAAAGCAATCACTAAAGGCAATCAAAGGCGCTTCAATTAGAAATGCAGATGATCCCTCGCTGCTGATTCAGGACAGCATGGGCTTAGTACTAACCTGTGCAAACATAAACACCACCGAGTTCTTTAATCATGGCAAAAATCAAACCCCTCCACGCTGCGTTTGCTGGGCTGCCCTGTGCATCTGTGCTGTCTCCCAGCTGACAGCAGTCCCGAGCAGCGGGGCTTTTACACCAACTTTAATCATCACTTCAAAAACTGAGGGATAAAACCCTGCTTCAACTTCTTCCCAAGCAGCTACGCTGCTGCATAAAGAACTACCAGGCAGACATTAACAGGGAAGATTTGGGTAATTGTAGGTTTTATTTCTGATTTCAAAAGCAGCGTTTGATCCCCAAGTCCTCAAGGCTTCGATATTTGTAATGAACTCAAAGGCAACCCAAACAGAGCGCATATCCTTCTTCAAAAAGAAACCCTGCTGCTCGACTCATCCCCTTTTAAACAAAGCAGACAGGATTCATTTGGAAAATTTACACACTGTTTCTCAAAAGCGGGAGATTCTTTGAAACAAAACAATAGAGTTTGCACAAAATTTGCAAGCCATCCACCTAAAGAAAAACGTCAAGTAAGTGAAACCCCCAAAGCAGCACCATCTTTGACAGTGTTGCACTGCCAAAAACCTTTTTATTTCTGTTTTTCTTAAAAAAGCAGAATCAAAACACCTCATAATCAGAGTAATATTTTTTTTTTTTTGGGAGATAGAAACAAAATCCAAAGCTTTGTGGGAACCTTTGCTGCTAAAGATAAAGACACTATAAGGATTCCCACCAATCTCCGCTGCATCCGTAACATGTGAGGGGCAGGGAGATGCACCATTTCCATGCTGCAAACTACCCGACTCTCTGCAAAGTAGCATTTTCTTACTGGAAACCAGCTCTGCTTGCCCTGGGCTTTAGGAGTGGAATTTACCCAGGTGTGTCACACTGGGATTTCCATTTCTTGGACTGAAATAGGGGAAATTAAGGACAATTCGGGCCTGAGCTCTGGAAGAAATAAAGAAAGGTTTGAGGCCACCATCTTCCTCATGGAAGTGGAATCAGAAGAGGTTGTTCTGTGCAGAAGAGCTGCTTGTTTTCTTGGTTGCTCTGTGTCATTTCTATCCCTCCTTTCCTCCTCCTACACAAGCTAAACCTAACAATGAGAATTCGACATTGCTCCATGCCTCTTTTTATTAATCCAGAACAGCTCAGCCTCGGAAAGCAACTGATGCCCTCCATCATCCTTCTGGCAGTTTCTCTGCTCTCAGCTCCATGCTGCAAGCACTCTTCCAAAAATCCCAACTGACCAGACAATTCCCCAAAAGAGCCCTGTCTTCCACCTATGCCTTAGGCTGTTGGCACTCAGGACCAGCTGGAAAGTTTTAAGCTTGGTCTCAGCTTGTTCTAGGCTGGGACCACAAATGGTTGTGGGTGCACAAGCTCCACGGTGGGTGCATGAGCTCAAGTTACCACAATCCCTGCATCCTGCATGCATCAGCCCCAGGCTCTCAGGGGAAATCAGTGCTCCGTGGAGAAAGACTCTTCAATTTTCCTCTTGTGGGGAACAAACAGTTTTGTGCCAAGAGAAATGCGTGATCTCAAGTCTCCAGTGCTCAGCACAACCACAATAAGGGATAAGAGCTTCCCAGTGTTGTTGCGCCCCTGCCAAGAAGCAGCAATTTGAAATCACCAGCAAAAAAGACCAGAGCTGGAAACTCCAGATGCTGCTAAAACAACAACTCCTCATTTAACCACGTTAAGATTTTTCCAACACCTTGCAATGTTTTTGGATCGATCCCTCTGACAAAAGCAGGCTGCCAAGACGCAAAGTGCAGCAGCAGCAGGTGATGGAGAAAGGAAATGCAAATATTTGGGAGACCAGCCCAGAACAGAGAGGCAAAGGCTGTTGGAGACTTGGAACCTCCAGGCTACAGGAGGCAGCTCACAGAAATGCAGATTAGCAGGTGACTTTCAGCAGTTACCTGGGAGGCGGAGGTGGCAGGATGTGATATTTTATTCTAAACATATAGATGGGCTCTTGAGCTGTGTGGGAAGAGCCCACATGCCCCACTGTACAGAGAATTAATGTTCTCCTCAGCTTCCTTAATAACCCTAGGTCAGAAAGAGTCACCTGTTTGCAAACTAAAAAAGCTGAAAGGTCAAGTACAGGAGTGTTTCCCAGACCTCTTCAAAGTTAAGGGGCAACAGAAGAGATAATCTCTTGAAACTAGATGCTAATTCACAAAAACAGCCAGATTGCACATACCCTGTGTACAAGCAGCCTCCCAGGGATGGCGTTTGTTCCTCTTCACCACGGGAAGGAAGGCAACTGCTCATTAAGGAAGGTGCTGCTTGGCACAAGCGGCTGTTCCATGCGATGGAGGGTAGCGGACTGTGGTCCTAATTGGCACGGAGGGAAGGAGGAGGCAGGATGGAGCTCTTGGTTCCTCCTCCACTGTTCTGAAACAGCAAAAAATGCCAAATGTTGATATCCCTCCATAAATATCTATTTTAAAACATTGCTTCCCTCATCCTTCCTACTGCCTACCCTCCCACACTAGCCAATTTATGAGCACAAACATGGTGGCAGCTCCTGGCTCACGGCATTAAAAACCAGCCTAGTTCACAAACTGACCTTCAGCTTTGCTGGTTTTAGCTCGTCTGCTTTTGTTCGCTTCCTCCCCACGGAGGTGAGTACCCTGAGAAAGTCTTCTGGTGAGCCATCTGTAGTAAAGGGCAGCCAGCCTCCCACTCCCAAAACATGACACCCAGAACGTGGATTCAGAACAAAAGAAACTGGCGTTGGAGAGCTCTCTAGCCAGAAAACCCGCCTCCTAAACCCCAAACATGACTGTCAGCTGCTTCCTTAGGACCAGCATGAGACAACCTAGTGCCTTAGTCCCCAGGCTGAGCCTACCTCTGTGCCACAGACCTTCTGAGGCAAGACCACTCTGCCCAGCAAGAACCAGGACTGCAAACTGGTCTCCCAGTAGAGTCTCTTAAACACCAGGCATGACTCCAAGGGATGTGCTGCTGGCTCCATCTAAGCCTCAATTATCAGGTGCACCTGACATGTGGACGTGGCTCAGTAATTGAAGAGGGGAAGGAAACCTCATTAGAAAGTCCTGCTGGTGATTTGATCCAGAACATCCCTCCGGCCTCAGGATAAAGGCAGGTCAGTGTCTGGCCAGCGGAGAAATCAGAATATCAGCTGAAGAAGGATTCTAAGCATCTTCATATTGAACCTGGTACCCAGAAAACAACTTGCATCTCGCTGCTTATGTCTCCACACTTGAAGGGAAGTGTTAGCATCTCCAACCATGCCAACGGCTGGAAAAGGCCTAATGAAAACTCAGTGTTGTCTGATAACAAGCTAAAAGGAGGCCACTGGGGATGGGGAGAACATCAGACCCCTCTTTCCACGTGAACAGGAAACAGAAGTCACCAAGAGGAGAATGGGCTGAAGGTGTGAGCCCATACACCCAGCAGAGTGATCCTCAAAGGGAAGGGGCTATATCAAAAGGGACAAAAGTCTCTACTAGAGAGTGGAATCAAGTTGGAAAAACAGGTTAAAACTGGGAATGATCCCTCAGCAAAGATGGAAAAGTCTCAGGCAGTGAGTGGTTGTGAGCTGCTGTTGAGGGTCTTGGCTGGAGTGCTAATCATGCTCATGCAGCACCCAGCCATCCATGCAAGCATGAGACAATGCCATCTGCTCCCCTTGGAGACCCCCAGGAACAGGTCCCAGCCCACGGCAAGATCAGATCCCCAGGGAGCAAACTCCAGCACCCCACAACCATCCCCCAGCCCCGAAAGCTTACTAACCTTCCTCCTCCCCATGCAGCCACCCCCCAGAGAAACACGCCATGCTGCCAGCGCAACGCGTGCCATCGAGAGGACACGAGCTGTTCCGCAAGATGGGTCTTTGAAGGGGAGAAAGCCTCACGGGTACCTCGGTCCCACATGCATTTGAGCTGCCAGTGTGCTCTGGAGAAGAACAACCACATCCATAGATGGAACTTCTCACCAGGCTCCAGCCCTGCAGCAGCTGAACAACACAAGGTGGAGGGTGTCAGGACCAGGTCCTCCCAACCCCACAGCAGAGGACCTCAGTATTTTACTCCTACAACCACAGAACTAAGCAATCCAAAGCAAGAAGTAACCTGCTGCACTTAGACTCCATCCTAATTCTCTCTTTTAGCAGGAAGAAGATGTCTGTGAGTTAAACCAACTGATTCCAAACCTGGCTCCAAACAATCTGTGTCAAGGGAAAAGCTGCAGAGAGAGGGAATGAACGCAGCACTTCCCTAAGGAACTTTGTGCAATGAATATCAGCTGAGGAATCGGCTTTTACTGCTCGAATAAAGTAAACGGGGAGTCCATTAGCATATTGCAAATCAACAGAAAAACTGGCCTCTGACAACATTATATTTTGTGAGCCAAGATCTATATTTTGATTTTGGTTTCACTTGTTTTCCTGGAAGATGGGGGGGAATTGTGTGTGGATTAGCTCTCTTTAAAACACCTGAGCTCTGAAATCTTTTGATTAATGTCTCTCCCAAAGGCACCTCCCATCAGAAGCTGGTTGCTTTGCTCACCTATTCCCCCTCAAATACTGAGCTTTGCAGAAGAGCTTCATCTTCCAGGACGGCACATGAGCAGACACAGGAATCCAGAGCCTTGTAGGAGACGCAGTCTCAGGAGCAAGAAGGTGATTTTTCACATTGGTCTATCTGAGCTGGCACCTGTGGTGCCTGACAGGACTTCCAGCTGGAAACCGCATGCACTCAAAGTAATTCTGGACATCTGGTTACTTGTCACCACTGTCACAAGTGTTCCCCAGCCTCACAATGGTTTTGTCTTTGTTCAATAAAGCCACACATTTAGAGAAGTGATTTAGATGGCAATTTTGGTAACAATCCATTCGGATATTTTGCAGATGGAGTATTTTGGCTTTTCATCTCAATATTACTTCCTAGAAGGAAATGCTTTACTTGCACAAAAAACAACGAGCAGTCAAAAAAAAAAGACACATTTCTCCAAACCACCACAATGCTGTGCAGATCTTTGCCTGATACTGTGATTTCCAGCAAAACAGACCATTCAGCTCCACCCTCTTGCCATGGCAAGTGCAAACAGAACCATGTATCTCCCGATTCAGGGATCTTCTTTATAACCCCAGCTCAAGAGCATCTCATCTCCCATCTCTTCAGCTCCGCTTGCGGACGGTGCTTCACCAAGCAGGATTCTGCTACGGGATGTACAAATTACCTGTGTCATCAAGACATTGTTAGCCTTTCCCACAAGTCTTTTCACCCATCTCTGTGAAATCCCAGAGCCTCCCCTCTCCAAGCGGGGCACAAATGTCCCCTCGGTTCTCACACCTTTCACCCTGGGAGTCTTTTCCTAACAAGCTGTTAGGCAGGAGCATCTTTTTTTGGAGCTACGTGTTGTTCTGTAAGATAGCAAGAAGGAAGCTATTTTCTGATAGAAAGATAGTTTATCTCCCCTGACAGATTTCAAGGCAGTTTTAAAACTCCCAACAATATGCCAGCTTTGCCCCATTATAGCTCTGATGGCGAAGGAGCGATAAGACATGTCAGCATTATTAACCTGAAAACCACGGCAGGATTCTTGAGATGTAACCCAGAGCCTATTAAAAACTCTCCTTGTAACCCGGGGGTCGCTAAAATAAAGTGCGGTGTCTTAATGATGCCGGGGTGCGGAGACACAGGCTGCGCTGCCCGCGCCCCGCAGCCCCAGCGCTGGGCGAGCTCTGGGCTGCAGATGCGCCGCGCAAAGTCTCGACGCCCACGGTAAGATAAACGACGCCAAACTCCCAGCGACTCTTCCCCGCGCCCAACCCTTGGCAGGCGGCCAGTCCTCCGGCAGAGGCTTTCACACAAATCACACCTAAATGGTTCTTTTAATGGACTGGAAGTGAAGGCCATCCTTTTTCTAAGGCAGTGTTGCGTGTATTTGAAGTGAGACTTGTTTTTTTCCGACATCAAGAGTTCACCCTTCCTGGGAATACAGGGGTTGTCTATTGAAGTAATTCTGATACTCAATCCTCATTTAACACGGCATTGCCTTTAAGAAGGCAGAGCAGATACCTATCCAAGAGTGAGAGCAGCTGGATTAGCAGGACAGTGCTCGGGAACACACCCTGAGCACAAAGGATGGGATGTCTCCAGGATCCACCACCTCCCACAGTCTTTTGCTTCAGGCTCTTTTGCTAAGGCCCAGAGCTAAATATAATATACCATCAAGAGCTTAGGAGTTAGGCTTGCGCAGTTCTAGAGTTCTTTTCCCACTCATAGACTCACGTCAAGAAGCTTCTGATTACTGGAGGTTACCAAGCAGATGATTTTTCATGAAACACTGTTTAATGTCATGACAGTTTGAGTCTCGCATAATTTCATTAGCTGATTTTACTGAAACTAATGACAGGCTCACCAGGACAAGAAATAACTTCTCTTGCCTAAAGGGCAAATAACAAGAGCTGCACTTTTACCAAACCACCTCTGACTAAAAGGCGCTCGCAGCAGCTGATTTTCAAAACCAAGCACGTCCTTTGTAACCAGAACAGCAGCAAAATGAAAGAGCAGGTAAAACTGCAAGGTACATGCAAGGTTTGAGGCCACGATGAACATCATCACAACTGCAGGGAGAGGCAGAACCAATAGTCGATTTGGAGACAGAAGAATCAATGATCTAACAAAATCAGTTACTGCTGCCTTGATTAGCATAAGGAGGACAGAAAGCCCTGAAGGTTAATAATAGTATTTAGCTACAAAGAAAAGAATTGGAAAATGGTTTTAAAAAAGATGTAGCAGGTACATTGGGGTTTGTGGCACATCACCTGGCTATCTGCACACATGTAAGACTTGATGAAGGTTTATTTTAATACTATGGAGTATCATTTTGACTCTGACATAAGCTTAAGCAATAGTTCAGGTTATCCTGAATTTCTAACCTTGAGGTTAATTGACAATTGTGACTGAGAATGTCTCTACTAATTGGTAAGCTTGATGAGACTTAAAATTGTTGGCACTGAGCCTCCATATTTGGACAAAAACCGTCTTCCCAGAATCATAACATACAATCAAGTTAAGTTAAATGACCTTTTTGTACCATTTTGATTGCTATGCATTATAAGCTGAATTCGATTATTCATTTCTCACGTCCTTCGACGTGCCCAAGGTAAAATAACATCACTACTTAGTGTTTTGTTACCCAGCCAACCACCATCTTTGCATTGTATTTAGTTAATAACATTAATGAGAACAGAACTCAAGTCCGTTCCCAACTCCGAAGCAATCTGTGCAGATTGGCACAGACAAGGCTGCTAAAAAGAGGAGAACGCCCTGGCCAAGGATTTCCAGCCCCGGTTGCGCCACGGGCAGGGGTTGGGAGATGGTTCACTGTTTGTTTTCACTTGCTCCGCTGTTTGCTCTTCCCACCCAGGTATAAGATTTTCTCCATGTTTGCATAACTCCGAGCACAAGCTGGCACGGATCGCAACTGAAGATTTGAGCTCCGCTATCAACCAGCTAACGAATCCAGAATATGTTCAAAACCCACCCACTATCTTGTTTTGCATTAATATAGATTCAGTTAATGAAAAAAACAGAAAGTAAGCATAGATGTTGGGATGCTTCCTCTATACATTATTCAGACTGGCAATGCCATACTGTCTTGGCTGGGCTAAACATTTAATTACAGATTCATTTTCTTTTTGGTTTCCCTGATGACATTTAATCCTTTCAGCTGTTATAAATGACTCTGGAGCTGGGTGCTCTTTAACCAACGCACAACTTTTTTCCATCACCTCTTTTTTATTGGAACATTCGAGGATCCTGATTTTCTTCTTTAATCAAAGCTCCGGATCAAATTGACTGGCTGGCGTAAACAGACCTGACGGCATTGACAACTGTGGAGTTATGTTCGTTGAATATGCTGCCTTCATTTTTTTTGCCTCTGAGAAATCAAAAGAATGGCTCTTTTCTTGCCAAGCCCCGTTTTTACACCCTTTTCTCCCCGCAAACACATCAGATTTTCCCCACTCCTCTTCCCCTCCAACCCTTGCCCATCAGGACTGGCTTTTCCCACGCTCCGCCACCTCCACTTGTGCAAAGTAGCAAAAGGAACTATTTCACCCCTTCCCTGCTTTTTCAGAGAGCAGCTGAAACCCAGCCAGCCCATACAATTGGATTTTCCCCATCCAAGGATACAGACATCTATCATTTACCGACTCCTGGTTGTGCAGAGCTTGGTGCCGCGCTCCTTTATTCACTCAGGCTGCTGAATGGGAAACGACAACAGCGGTGCGATAAATTTTGGGCCCTTTCAAGATGCTGATTTGAATGTATATTCACAGGCACAATGCAGGCCCGTCTCTTTTTTCCACTTCTCGCTCCGTGGTTTGGTTGGGGTTGCATTCAGATACGTGACACCACAGACACAATATTGAGTGTTCGAATCGGAATGAGCCTGGTCATGCTTAGACCCGGCCTAACGGCTATGGAGCCAACAGAAAGACTCCCAGTGATTCCATCTAGCTTTGGACCAGGGTTCACGTGAGAAACAGCATCAGAATCCATCCCAAGGTCTTTATTTGTGCAAGCTCCCTCCAGCCTACTTATTTCTCCCACATCCTGGTAAATGCTTGAGGTTGATTTTGGCACCGATGACACAGGGACAGACCTCAGGTATCACACTCCCTGCCGTGCCAAGCACGAGATCTGCCCTCAAAAGCCAGCCCTGACAACAGCAACACACCGAGACGGGTTTGTAAGACAAGGGTGAGCTGGTGTCAGGGGACGGGGAGCCAAGCTGCAAGCAAACCCCACATCCTGGAGCGAGTCACAAATCAGATTTCACTTCATTGCATCTGCCCCAGGGGTCAAGGGACAGCACAGAGCTGCCAATGGGAGAGCTGAAAATCAACACTTGGGCTGAGCAATGCGTGCGAGGGCTCGCAAACTGAAAAGGCATGGCGCAGGGCAAAGTCCTGCTCCCACTTTTGATCGCGTCCCAGTAAGAACAACATTCAATAGGGACAAAGGTGTAAGCAGCAGGTTGTTCACCCCTTCACTCATGCCTGAGCCCTCAGTGGCTTTATCTGATGTGCTTAAAGCTTATCTGAACCCTGTAAGAAAGGGCCACCCTGCCCAAAAGTACATGATACCAGTGGGACAGTCTCTCTGGGAAACCTTTGGAGTCCTCCCTCAATACCAAGCAACTGCTCAGAAAATCCCAGACACCTCATATTTCCTTTCAAGTGTGTCTGCTGTCCTCATAACCTTTTCACACTGTTCTGTTTCTGTTTATACCTCAGCTATTTGTGTCTAAACAGTGTGGCAGTATTTGATTTTCCATACCGCTCAGAGGGACAATGGGCACCATCCAGGCTCTGAAGGAATCCATTCTGCAGAAAGTCCTTACACGCTGTTCATACAACCGCTTGTCCATCTGACCATCAGATCCATCTAAGAGCTTCAGTTCCCCCCAGACTGAAAGAAGGTTCAGAGAATAAATATTGAGGGGAAAAAAAAAGATGCTGGGAATGGGGAACAGAGCCAAATCAGCACCTCAGCTGTCACATGAACTGAGAAATACAAACCACCGACCAACCTGCCACAGCAAATACAGACTCGTGACTGATGAAGGGCACAGAGGAAGGGGAGAGGAACACAGGGCTGCGTGGGAAGAGCTAATATTGTGAAGGGAGAGGCAGAGGTCAGGAAAGCAGGGTACAAACCCAGTGGCTCATTAGTTCTGCTGCTTATGGAAGAATTGCCTGGTATCACCTTTGTTGCTGAAACAGCAAAGTCGAGCTTCAAATGTCACAAACATCTTTCTAAGACCCTACCAAAGAAAAACACCTTTTTAGCAAGCAACAAGGTAGCAGGACAGTCCAAAAAGATAGGAACTACCTCCCTCCCTAACAGCTATGAAAATAAGCAAGGTCAGAGACCAAAAGAACAATTGTTAGGACCTGGGCCTAATTCCACTGGCATGAGTGGGAAAATGTTTAATACCCTCCAGTTACAACCTCGAGACACCACTCCTAAGAGCCTCACACACAGCTGACAGCATTTCTGCCCCAGCAGCGGGTAGAACTTCACCCTGACACCAGAAGAGCCTGTGCTGGATGCCTCAAGTCCTTCTGCAAATAGTCCTTGCACATCATTTGGGTGATGGCTCCATCAGTCTTGCCCCTTCATGATGATCCAGGCAGGCCCAGAGCAACAAGGTCCACTTGGCATATGCTTCATCCACACCAGTGGATCCAGAACCAGTAAAGTTAACTGGGAACCAAGCACAAAACTCCCTTCATGCTCCCCAGCTTCCAAGAGGTCTCACTATACCCCAGATCACAGCACAGTCAGTTTTGGCCACCTTCCTGCATTGACCGCTCTCAGTTAAAGATAAACTCCGTGGTGCTCCCAAAAGTTATTAAAACACACAGAAACACACTTGCAAAATTACTCAGGCTCCAGAGTCAGAGACGCCTAACGAGGAGCACGAGCTCTGAGGGACCAAAATTAAGTGATATAATAACATGATCAGGCAGCACGGCCTTGGTGAAGAGGTGACACCATTAGAAAGGAGCCAGCACAGCAATGCTCCAGGTCCCACCTCTGCATTTTCTGCAAATGTTTGGCACTTTCCCAATAAGTCCTGCAAGGACAGCTTTTCTTTTTGTTTTTCTGCCAATCCTCCTCTCTTCTGCCATCTCCCTTTTCCCCCCCGGTACCAACCACCCACTTTGACCCTCACCCACTGTCTTCTCCTCTATGTCTCTCTGGGAGCTTTTTGGGCAATAAACATTTCTCACTCTCCCTTCTCCTTTGGGAGAAGATGGGAAACCTCAGTGTGCTGACTTGGACAATATAGCCCTGTCTTTTCATGTTGAAAAGCAACTGTGAATGCAACTGGGACATCAACATAACAGATATGCTTTGGAAAGGATTGCTCATAGCCAGCAGGATAACTGAAACCATGGGGTCTGTTTTGGGACAAGCCCTTTGAGCATGGGGACTTTTAACAGGAACAGGCAGTACATAATGAAATTCTCATTTCTGCAGCAGCTCCAGGCTTCAATCTCATTTTTCAGTGCCACTTTTTAGGCTCTGGGAGCCCATGGCAGCAGAAGTAGGATGGAGAGCATGGAGAGCCAAGGGATGTGCACTGCTCCTCCAAGGTCTAAGGAGAACAGCAACTCAGGCAGCATCGTGCCCACAAAGCCACTGTGCTCCAGGTTCCTGAGATGAGGAACAAAACCTTGTGCTAAAGTCAAACTGGAAGATAGAAAAGGGAATGGAAGTGCAATATCCTCTAAACCACAGAGAAGCAGAGCTTTTTAACTACCGAAAAGCTGGAGTCAGCCTCCTCCAGGGTCTCTCCTGTCTCAATACCCATCCTTAATGTTATAAAGCAAGAGAAGTCAACTTTAGCCGAAATTTGGCAGAGCACAGGCAAGTGCTACGCCAGCATCTCATGCTGGCTCCATCAGCCCATGTTCACACAAAGGGGGACCAAATCCTGCTGCTCTGCTCTGATACTCCCTCTAGCTCCACTGGCACAATCCAATTTTGTTAATTTTTGCTAATCCTGGGTCTATCTTGAGCCAGGCCTGCTAAACACAGCAGAGCGCACTCCGCACAGTCCAGTCTGGTATATGGGTGTACCGGTCGGGGAGCCCATGGGATCCATTTGACTCGTAACCCGCCCACCGCCCCGTCAGAACACAGAAAGCAGTGACTCAACCAACCCCCACGTGTTTGTCAGGTCTTCGCTGTCACTTCCCTCTTGACATTTCCATAATCCTGCTGTGCCTGCAATTAAGAATTTAAACAAAACGCCTGCTGCTTCCCTCCTCCTTCATAACACAGAGTAACAAAACTCCACAGGCACCAACTCCCGCTGAAATGAAATGATAAAAATGAGCATCCGAGGTCAGGGGTTTGTTCACAGCTGCAGAGGGATGAGAGAGATAAAAGGACAGGAGTGTCAGAATTTCCTCCTCGGGATGTGAAAGTGTAGCACGCAGCCCGATTACATATTTATTTATGGGGAGATACACTGATAGCATCTGTCAAAGCTCATTGCAGAGCTCAGAACTGCACTAGTCCAGCCACGCTCAGCCCCGTGAATTGCAGCCCTGGCTCCAGCAATGCCCATGCTGGTAGGTGGGTGTAAGGCCAGATGAACCGTTGCTGGTGGAATCCAAGGCACAGCAGAAGCCTCTCCTGCCTGCAGGGCTATGACACCTTCAGTTCAGAGACAGCCCAGCTTCCAGCAGCCTTTATTCTAATACCAATTATTTTCTACTGTGGCCAAACGCAGAGGTGGGAGGGGATGGAGAGCAGACCCAGAATTTTCACCCTAAAGTTCTTTCCATGGCTTCTACAAGGAAAAAAATGTCCCACAATCTGGGTCATACAGACTTGGTACACTTGGGGAGGGTCTCGCAGCTACAGCAGCTTGTGAAGGGCTTATGGAGTGAAAAGGATGCTCAACATCTGCCCGGCACCACCAACACATCAGTCACGCTAATATGGACCAAACCCAGACACTGTCCCAACGTTCTACACCACTCTTGAATATTACGTGCAAGACAACTTGTCGCACATATGAACCAGACCTCATCTCGTGGACATGAGGTTCTTCAGGACATGGGTTAGTGCCAGGGTTGGGTTAATGCTTGGACGGCATCTTGAGGGTCTCTTACAACCAAAACAATTCTATGAATAATTGTTCTCCCAAAAATACATCACTTGCTTTTCTAAGTGACCTAGACCTCGCTAAAACATTTCAATAGCCCTGGCTGCCCCTTTCTTGCAACCATTAATATTCCTGGTGCTGCCCACTTGCCTTCCTCTAATGGATGTCTCTAAAACTCCTCATCATCTCCCCCAGTTTTGACTGACCAATATAATTGTGCACATCATGCCTACTTAATTCCATATTGATAAATGTCTTAACTTCAAATAATGAATAGGGAGAGCCAGGGACAATAATTGCTCGTTATTTTCCCATTATTTTTGCTTTGGTGATATGTAAATTAACCGAGGATCTTTGCAGTTCTCTATTTTGACAATTCAATGGCATTAGCCATTTCAGCGGTTGCTTTAACAAGTCTAATTTGCTAGGTTTATTTCCAAGAAATTATGCCACTAGCAATTTGTCTATTTACTCATAATCCCTTTGGCATTCGCTCTGCAAGCATCTGCCCATACGCCCCAAAACTGAAGCTCAGGACTTGCCCAGTTCCTACCCTGTGATCCTTATTTCACAGAATGTAAAAGATTAATTTAAAAAAAAATCCACTAAAGAGACCAAACAAAACCTTGGAAAAGTGTCTTTTGCTGAGGATTAATTTTGCTGTGAATCCCAGCAACGTTGCAGCTTCGCTCATCAC
Source organism: Streptopelia decaocto (assembly GCF_964273445.1). Classification (NCBI taxonomy): domain Eukaryota; kingdom Metazoa; phylum Chordata; class Aves; order Columbiformes; family Columbidae; genus Streptopelia; species Streptopelia decaocto. The sequence continues at coordinate 25,624,538 of NC_138660.1, forward strand.
ACAAGTGCGAGGTGAAGATGGTAAAGAAACGGGAGGGACCTCCTTAGGAGCTGGTGAAAGACACAGCAAAAAGGCAGATGGTTCAGTTTAACCCACCGCTCTCCAATGCGGGAACCTTCTAAACCAAAAGATTTCACTCCCTGAAAAGCCAGAAGCTTCTGGAAGTCCACGTTGATATTATGTTTTACATGAGGAGCATTCAGCATGCGGCAGAACAAACAGAAGTGCCTCAGGATGCATAAACAGTAATTAAAGTGTTGTGCTATCAGAGTGCTCAGACACAAGCCAGGATGCCTTAATGCATCGCAAATCACACTGTTTCTGGCGCTAACGCGTATCGATCATTCTGCTCCAGCGGTTCCACCTGCACCCTGACCACAAACCTGCTCCTGCTGGAATGAGGGATGTCAAACACCCCTCAGCCCTGAGACAGACACGTCTTCCCAAACCTATTCACAACACAACCAGGATCTTGCCATTGCCCTCAGCAGGGAGAGGAAAAAATAACGAAGGAGTGTTATCAACCAGACATTTTGAACCAAGAGGTCACAAATCCAATCACTTTGCCCTACCCAAGAGCCGCTAGACGAGAAGTCCAGGCAAACAATACATTTTTTTAGTTTGATTGATTTGCACATTGTGAAAGTTGGGGGTGAGAAGAAGAGAGCAAAGGGAAACCTATTCTGGCTCGACTACAATATCTGCTTCAACAAAATTGAAAAAGTCTTTTTGGAACGCTTCTGAACTTCTCAAAAAAAATAAAGTTAAAGAAAGGTCTGAAATGAAAAGTCAGCTCAACGGAAAAGCAGCAAAAAGAAAGAGTTTGGAAAATGTCAGCAGAAAGTACTTTTATTTTGCTCCTCGGGGGTTTTTGTTCTAAAACAATCTGGTCAAATCACTCAAGAGTTGTGATTAGCAAATCTTCATTTTGTGCTAAACCCAATAAAATGCATTAAAATGTCTCCAAGGGCAGCTCATACAAGGCCCCAGCTCTCAACTGGTAGGAAATCAGTTTTCTTTAAGCACTTCAAATGCCAGTGCTGTGGTTTTGTAAAGAGCTTGGCTGGGGGAAGGAGCAACGGGACTGATGGAGATTCACAGCTTTTTCCTGTTTTCTCCCTCTTTTACTCCCATATGGAAAATAGTTGTTTCACAAAAGCTTCTTTAGTGTCACACCGAGCCATGTGGCACAGAGCAGTTACAGAGCAGCACTGCCCTCCGTTCACAAGGGCATCATTTCATGCACTACGCACCCCCTGGACCACCATCAACTTAGAGGACACAAGAATTGGAATTTCTCTATGTTCACTTAATCACTAAGCAAACAGAGAATTTGTTGACTTTCTCCCCCTAACCACCATATAATCTTTACATCCACCATATTCTTCATATCAAGAGGCTGCCAAACTAGTTCATGCATTTTCTGTAACTCTTGAGCACCTGATTTGCACATTACACTGCTGTTCACACACAGTGTGAGCTACAGCCATAACTTGGCTGCATCACAAATGCTATTTCTACAAATTGTGCTAAAGGGCCAATTCTGTAACTGGTTGCACACGAGTGATCAACATGATCCTATCTTTGATGCATTCCGTCTGAATACAATCAACAATAATTATTGTATTAGCCCCAACATTGACCTGAGCACTTTGGATTTACACCAGTTCTGGGCTCCAAGGGTTGTCTGACAACAAGGTAGGAAGAGCTACAAGAGGAAATGCCAGGGGAGGTTTAGATTGGATATTGGGAAAAGTTTATTCACTGAAAGGGTTATCAAGCATTGGAACAGGCTGCCCAGGGAAGTGGTGCAGTCACCATCCCTGGAGGGGTTTAAAAAAAGTGTGCATGTGGTACATAGGGAACACAGTTTGGCACTGTTAAGGTAACAGTTGGACTCGATGACCTTAAAGGTCTTTTCCAACCTAAATGGTTCTATGATTTTATAAAGCGACATGGATCCGTAGGAGATACAGCCTCATTCCCTGGAGCACACATGGTGGTTGCATGTCCACCCCACCCTGAGATGAGCCAAATAATTCATGCAACAAGCTACTCCAACCAAGCTCCCTCAGGTCTTCAAAGACAGAAACAGCACACCTGTTAGTATGAACACAACTCAAACCAGCTCCCAAAATCCAACATATCTATAAATAAGGCCCCCCCACCAGCAGTGCAAAATGCAGAGGTGGTTCCCTGAGGGGTGGCACTGAATAATTTGAGAGCTGCAGCCAGCACAAAAAACGCACAGAAATGATCAAAGTGGCGCTTGCAGTAAACTGCTGGGGTCACAGCACAGAGAGCATGGCCAGGGTGTGGGAAGCAATACCTTTCTCAGCCAGAAAGTTCACGTACTAAGCACTCAAATCCCCAGAGCTCCAAGGTCTGTGTCTCTGCCTGGAATGATAATGCACAGAAACGACTTGCTGCCTTTTTGGTTACTCGTATCATGAATAACAGCTCCCTGCTATCATAGTAAAGCACAGAACGAACAGGAGGAGGAAAAAAAAATACACAGCCAGAAGCACAAAAAGCCTGAAGCTGCTCAATAGAGGACTCAGACAAACCCAGGCAGACTAACCAATCACTGCACATAAATGTGATTTTTTTTGTGTGTATGTCTGGTAGCACGCAATGCAGAAAGAGTTTTTCCCCCCCCTTCCTCCAACCATCCAAATTCCTCTCAAAGAGAAGAAAAGGGAGAGGAAAATGAAGAGTGTCCCCACATCTCGGTTGTTAGACGACAATCCCTGCACTCTCTGCTTACAGTTTGCTGTTTTACCACTGAGCTGGTTTTGTAAGGAGCTCAATTATGCGCAGGAATCGGGGAAAGCTGCTGCAGCACCTCCAGCTGCCGCAGGGAAAGATTGTTGCTGCCACCTGCAGTCGTCCCTCTGGAGACAAATTGCTGCCAAGAACACCTGGGGCAAGCGGGTGGGGTGTCCAAGGCTAAACAGGTGTTATTGCTGAAAAAAAATAAGAAGGGGGGGGGGAATTTTACAGGATTCCAGGTAGCCAGGACCCTGCTGGTCCCATAGCACGTGCCACCTTTTGATGCTAAATAACATAAAATGCTTTGCCAGCTCAATGAGACCGCCCAAACTTATGCAAATCCAAGTAAATATGTTATTTATAAATGGGTAATGATACTCATCAACAAGATAACAGAGATCACCTGTGTGGAAGGCATATTGGCTTTGTTCTGATACCACCCAAAAATAAAGCCCAAAGCCTCAGTCTGTGAATCTAACAGATCCAACAGCCTCTGTGCAAGGGTATTTTTTCAGTGATAGTGTCTGGGTTTGTGCAAACTGGGTGATTTGCTTCTGAGGAAAGGTGTGCAATTAATACTCGAGCACAGATTGGCTATGTGGCAATCCGCCCAAAGCCAGAGGTGAAATAAAGCACCTACTTCTCTATTAAAAGACAACTGAGTCTCAGAGGACTCTAGATGCTCACATCCTATGGAGGCACAACGCCAGAATATGGAAAATAATTATTCCGTGAAACCTTACCTAATGCCCTAAAATCAGCAACCTAAAATAAAGAAACATTTCTGCCTAAAACCAAACAAAAATCCGCACCACTAAAACCACCCTCACCACCTCTTAAGAGCCCACAAACACACACACAGAACCATAAGCCTCAGATCTCCACAAGCTCAAAACAAATTAGCAGGAAAGCTGGAAAGAGGAATGAAAAAGCCATCTACAGGTGAACTGTCCCTCAAACCCCATCCTAACCTGAGAAAATACGACTGCAACAGAACTTCCTGGTCATGAAACAAGGCCTGCTGTATCAAAAAGAAATGTAAAAAGTGGTAACAAAGGCTATTTGCTAACTAACATGACTAACGGTAAATTGAAACATCTGTAAAATCCCCCCAGGATTCTCTATGTAAATCAATCTCCAATTTAAGAGGGAATGAAACCTACACCGGATTATTAAGCATCAGAAAGCCGCTACAAGAGTTAATAAGGGGGAAACACAACCCCTGGCTCTAGACACAAAATAAAAGGAGTGCTAAAGCGCTGGGTTCATCTTCCAGCATTACTTTGTCTGACAATTTTGATAGAAATCCATCACCTAAATAAAATCTGAGAGTCTGAACCTGAGAATCTAAGCATAAAAATATACTGCAAAGGAACATCTAAAATCCATATCTAAAATTAGTTGTTTGACAAAGGGAGATATAATACTGCTGTAATCCCTCCTCCCTGCACTATTTGATTTTGGCCTCCAACCTCACTTATGGCTAAAAGCATATTTTTTTTTTTTTTTTTACACTGGAGCTTAAAAGGAAGGATTCTCCTCCATGTTCTGCCATATGACAATAGGTTTCCACCATTTAACACAAATCTACAGTTATCTGCTCAGACAGAAGCAAAAGTATTCAGGTTTGTTGCCCAGTTCCCACAAATTCAATATACGTACAAGTTGTTCAGCCCGGCTCTGCAAATGTGAAAAAAAATGCATTTAACAATTTCAATAATTTATTTCTGCATAAAAGAGCCCAGCGATATCCGTCTCTTTTTAAGAGATGTCTCATCCTCTTCCTAATACAGAGGAAAGATGCAAAGAAGGTGTCTTCAAACCTTCCACGCGCCTCATGCATGAAAATAAATCCATATGAAAGAGGAGCTCATCCTTTGAATGTTAACATATTGCAGCATCCATTGTGATATTTATCACACAGCGAATTAGAAGCTAGCAACCATTTATAGCACAATTCCAGTAAACATTATTGCCTTTCCCAGCATATATACCCACCCACACAATTAATCAGAAGAAAAAAATAAAACAAAGTCCTCCTAAATAAATAGGAAGTTTCTTCACTGAGGTGGCTTTGTTTTACCAATCTCCATGCAGTGTGTTTCATAAAGAATGGTCCCTCCATCCAAAAAGGGCTCAGAGACACCAGTGGGAAGACCTTCCCTTGCTCCTTATGGGTAAACAGTGAGGTTCCTCCTGCTTTTCGAGGTCTCCAGGGGCTGTTTTGGCTGGATGGGCCCCAAACAGCCCTGTACAACTGGGGGTGAAGGAAGAACACACCTGGACAGGGAAGCTCCCCAAAGTCCCTGGTCACCACCTGATCAGGTGCCCAGGTGGCTGTGATCACCTGTGGGGAGCACACAGGCTTGGAGAGACCCACTATCAGCAACATGGAGCACCAAAGCACAAAAAAAACAACATTTTCCCTTAAAAAGCACAACACACAGTCACATTGGAACATCTCAGCTGATTCAGTACCGTCTGCCCAGCCCCACCAGCAGCAAAACCAGCTCTTGGTGAGACAGCAAAACCACAACCCCCATCAAAGCAACAGGCTGAGCCCAGTTTCACAGAATCCCAGAATGCCAGTGGTTGGAAGGGCCCTGGAAAGCTCATCCAGTGCAATCCCCCCATGGAGCAGGAACACCCAGATGAGGTTACACAGGAAGGTGTCCAGGCGGGTTGGAATGTCTGCAGAGAAGGAGACTCCACAACCTCCCTGGGCAGCCTGGGCCAGGCTCTGCCACCCTCACCCCCAACAAGTTACTTCTCCTCTTTCAGTGGAACCTCCTATGTTCCAGTTTGCACCCATTGCCCCTTGTCCTGTCACTGGTTGTCACCCAGAAGAGCCTGGCTCCATCCTCCTGACACTCCCCCTTTCCATATTGATCCCCAGGAATGAGTCCCCCCTCAGTCTCCTCTTCTCCAGCTCCAGAGCCCCAGCTCCCTCAGTGTGGCGCCTGGTTTTACCCACAGAGCACGAAGAAAACCCTAATAAACGTGCGAACGGCCTCCTCAACAGAGCGTCAACTCAAAAGCAGGAAACCACGAAGCACGAACCCCCAAAGCGGGGCCCTCCCCCGGCACAGGCACCCCCCGCAGGGCCCCCAGAGCCGGGCACACGCAATACCCACCCGAAAGAGCCGCGAGCTCGGCTTCCCCACGCAGATACGGCCCGAGCGGCCTCCCGTGGCCTCCACCATCACCACACGTGACGCCACTCCCCACCCGCGGCCGCCATGACGCAACAGCCAGTTCCTGGCGGCCTTTCAGGGCCGCGGCCCCGCCCCGGGCCCGGCTGCGAGGGGCGGCCCCGGCCCGACCGGCACCCCGCTGCTGCCCGCCCCCGGAACGCAGGAGCCGCCCCGGGGCCGGGGGGAGGTTGGGATCGAACCACCCACGGGTGCTTGGGAGCCTGGCACACGGTGAGGGATGCGGGCCAGGGCGTGAAAACCCTCACAAAAACGGCTTGTCTGGGGATAATGGGGCCATTGGGTTTATAATTAAGAGACGGTAGGTCAAGGGGGAGATGGATAAATCATAGAGTCATATGAGTCATAGAGTCATGTTGGAAGACACTCTCAGGATCATCAAGTCCAACCATAACCCAACTCTAGCACTAAACCATGTCCCTAAGAGCCTCGTCTAAACGCCTTTTAGACCCCCTCAGGGACGGTAACTCCACCACTGCCCTGGGCAGCCTGTTCCAATGCATAAAGTGTGATGGGAGCAGCTGAGGGACCTGGGGGGTTCAGCTGGAGAACAGGAGCTGAGGGGAGACCTTCTGATCTCTGAACTGCCTGAAAGGGGCTTGGAGCCAGGGGGGTCGGGCTCTGCTCCCCAGGAACAAGCGCCAGGAGCAGAGGAAATGGCCTCAAGTTGCGCCAGGGGAGGTTGAGGTTGGATGTGGGGAACAATTTCTTCCCCAAAGGGCTGTGGGGCATTGGAACAGGCTGCCCAGGGCAGTGCTGGAGTCACCATCCCTGGAGGGCTGGACAGTCGGAGATGAGGTTCTCAGGACATGGGGCAGTGCCAGAGGTGGGGGAACAGTTGGACTCGATGATCTTGAGGGGCTTTTCCAACCAAAATGATTCTGTGATTCTCCATTCAGATGTGCTTGTATCTGGGAGCACAGCCTGGTCTTCTGGAGCATCCTTCAGTTTCCTTCTGTCTCCCCAGTTCACACCCCTTCTTAGAGATGCTCCTTGTTTTCTTTTTACCTTTTAGATCAATAATCAGCTAATTTCCAGACAAATCACTAGACTGGGACTGAGGAGAGTTCTGCTTCAGGTTCCGGTTATTCCTCCCACAGACTTTGCGGCTCTAAATAAATAACTGAAGACTCTTCCAGGGCTGCAGGAATGGTTGTACTCAATGATCTTGAGGGTCTTTTCCAACCAAAGTGATTCTATGATTCTAAGAGAAAGGAAAGCACAACGCTTCGCCCTGAAAGGAGACCCAAGGGAGATGGGCACAGATCAGAGTCAGAACCCAAATGGACTCCACACTTGGTGTGGATCTCCCATCGCCAGGTTATCGGTGCTGGGCAGGGAACTATGTAGATACTGTCCTGGACTGTGAAAACCATGTGGAACGTGTGAACCTACACCTGGTGCTTGCCTTTCACTTCCCTCCTTGGGAAAAAGACGAATTTCCAGGATTTTCTCTTTTTTGCTCATTCACATATCCTCCATGTTGTTATTGTTTGGGTTAAGGGTTGTCATGAGAACATGCAGCCCACATTAATTTAATGGAATTATCACATGTGGACGGGGACCCTCACCAGATGTTGGCTCACTAAGTCATTTCTTCACCATCGAGCCCTGAGCAGATATTTCCACGGGGGTGCTGGCTGGCAAGTTGTGGCTTCCACCCTCAGTTCAGGCAGGCACAATATTCCTCTCTAAACTGCTTTTCTGCCCCGAAAGACTGCCTGCAACTTGAAGCCTAATTGCTCCACACACACTTGAACAGCTCTTTGGTGCTGGGCAGCCCCAGAGCTTCTGAGCAAATTTGGGGCTTTCATTTGTTTCTGGGTGAAATCCCTGTAAAACCCATTTCATGTGTTCTTACCCCAGCGGTCACAGAGCAAGGTGTGGGGATCAGGCGACCCATGCAAGCCCTTGGTGACTTGGTTTCCGTGTCATCTTTTTCTTTATTTACTGGGTGGTTTTAGTCGGAGAGACTAAAGCAAGAATCCAGAGGAAAAAGACAGTGGTGTTTTTTATATCCTCTGGTGACAAATACAAACTCTGTGGTTGCAGATAAGTGCACAGAGAGAGGAAAATCTGTTGCTGCTGTTTCTCCCGCTTCCCAGGGACGGGAAACCAATACAACAAGGTTAGGGTGGCATCAGAAACCGGGCAGGAGAAAGAAAAGCAAACCCGATACAGTAGCCCAGGGTCTCTTAGGCTTAAGCCACTGAGTGTTAGTTATAGATAAGGCCCTTCAAAGACTTTGTTTTATTCCTTAAAAAACAAGCTGGCTGGAGCCAGCGCTGTGAAAGCTGCTTCCCAAGGCCAATATTGCCTGTCCAGCTGATCCCGTAAATCCGCTGAGGTCCAGCTTTTCGTTTGGCCTCCCCAGCAGACCTGACCTTGCAGGAATATTTTCTTGGCATGAACTGCAGAGAAAACTATGAAAAGAAGTTATTAAACACTTTCAAAGGAGACGAGCGCAGAAGAGTTTTCTGTTTCTTGCTCTCTACTCGGTGATAAAGAGACGACAAATTGCCAGAGTTTCATAAAACCACATTTGTTAATGATCTAGAAATGCGAAGCCTGGCTACAGATATATGCTGTTCTTTTGAAGGAGGTTCTGGTGGCTTCTGCAAAAGAAAACATAGAAACCTCATGCGAATAATATGCTAAATAATTAAAAGAGATGTTTTCTGACTCCTCCGTATTACGGATGAGGGTAGAAGACAACAGGGGGATTAACGAAGGAAGGAAGATAAAGTGGAGAAAAAATTCTTATAATTCCAGTAAAAGCAATGAGTTAACAACAAGGATATTTAAAACAAAGAGGGAAAAAAAAGGAAGCTCAGTGCTTGGCCCTGGCAAATATTCCTAAATTTGGAGGCAGAAGACACAAAATAGAGCTATCTGTGTCGGGAAGTTTGCCCGTCAGGGTCACAGAAAAGCAATAGCTCTCTTGTCTTTCTCTTTCCCTCAATGTTCTCCGTCCCCTTCTTGGTATCAAAGGTAGACAGATATGTTTCCCCCAACATTTTTAAGACAGAAGCGTGAATCATCTCAGCAGCTGGTGCCTTTTCAGGAGCTTGACACCTCTGAAAAGCAAGCATGGAGGAAATGCAGGAGCTGAGGTGTACATCTGCCCTGAGAGACGAGCACAAAACACAATTGCATCATCCCAAGAGAAGCACTTCATGGAGATTTTCCACCCCTTCTTGATTTAACTCGGGCTCTTTTCCTTATAAGTGATAAGAGAAGTGGAATGTGAGTCCACCCACAGGTTTTAAAGCCTTTCGATATACCAACACCCAAAGCAAAGGATGCAACTCCAGTCGGGTCCGCTGCTCACGTCGGTCCCCTTAGGCCACCTGTGTCCTCTGAAATCAGCCTACAAATGCTTCGGGCTGCTGACAAACCTCAGGCTTTGCATACACACAGGTCTAAATGAAATTTGGGACTCGGTGTCTCAGTCAATGCACAGCTTCAGTCCAAATAACTTACGCAGCCATCACCAGACCCAGTGAAAACCCACCTAGAGGAGCTTCAAGGGGATGGAGAACGACTATTAGGGCCTCACGTGCATCAGCACAAAGAATTTCCTGTCGGTTTACTGAGATTCCTCAGATTTTCTGGGAATTTTTAGTTCAAATAGCATCAAATCTGTGGAATCACCATCCCTGGAGGGGTTGAACGGATTTGGACATGAGGTTGTCAGGGACATGGGGCAGTGCCAGGGTTGGGGTAACGGTTGGACTTGATGATCCTGAGGGTCTTTTCCAACCAAACTCCTTCTGTTATATTCCCATTTGAAAGCTGGGACTGCAATCCCAGGTGTGCTGAAGCCCAAGCCCAGACTCTGGCTTACTGCCCTAGCCAGTTTACATCCCTTGCCTGTGGGTAGGAAGTGTGATTAAAGTGTGTCCAAATTTGGAATTACTTTATCTGTGCAAATCTAGATTTCAAAATTGGGGTCACCCAATTTGGGATTTCAAAGGCAAGTCTCCATTTTTCCTTCCCCAAGAAAAATATTCTGACATTCTTTTCCTTTGACCTTCTTGAAATGTTTTAATAAGACTGAAACAATCCATATTAACTGAGATTGAAATGTTTCATTTCCACACTACCGCTCCAATTCCTGCATGAGACGGTATGAATAGAGCACAGCAATTTTACAAATGGTTTCAATAATGTCCCACTAAAGTGTGCCAAAAATCAATTTCTGAACAGAGGACGCTTTTCTTGAGAAAATATCCCTGCTGCTGTAATGTCAGGTTGTTTCGAGAGGGTGAGTTCAGAGGACACCCTACAAACCCCAGCGCTCCAGCAGCACTTGGGGGGTGGGAGAGTGGGAATGAGCCCCCCCAGTTTTGCTTTGTTTCTGCATTGCGGGCACAGCGGTGTCTTCATCCTTTGTGGCAACCCCTGTCACTACAACAGGAGTAATGAAAATAATATTAACAATGGGCTTTGGTCCTTCTGAATTCAAATTCGTGCCTTGGCAGGGCAGGATTTTCATGCACCTTTGGATATCTGTGAGGTACAAGGTGCGCAGGCTCCTTTAGGAGACACATCGATGGGGCTGGGAAGAGCAAAGACATTTGGGGCACCCAGTTTTCCAGCTCAGAAATCCTCTGGCCATCTTGAACAGGGTGACAGCCTCCGAACAGGTTCTCTTCCCACTTAAACACCAGCTTTTCACCAGGAATACTAATATTTACAGCATAGCTGGGCATTGACAGCGAGCAGTATATGACCAGCGACTGCCCAGATATGATGGACCTTCACAGAATCCCAGAATGTGAGGGGTTGGGAGGGACCTGGAAAGCTCATCCAGTGCAATCCCCCCATGGAGCAGGAACACCCAGATGAGGTTACACAGGAAGGTGTCCAGGCGGGTTGGAATGTCTGCAGAGAAGGAGACTCCACAGCCTCCCTGGGCAGCCTGGGCCAGGCTCTGCCACCCTCACCCCCAACAAGTTTCTTCTCAAATTTAAGTGGAACCTCTTGTGTTCCAGTTTGCACCCATTGCCCCTTGTCCTGTCACTGGTTGTCACCCAGAAGAGCCTGGCTCCATCCTCCTGACATTCCCCCTTTCCATATTGATCCCCAGGAATGAGTCCCCCCTCAGTCTCCTCTTCTCCAGCTCCAGAGCCCCAGCTCCCTCAGCCTTTCCTCACACGGGAGATGCTCCACTCCCTCCAGCATCTTGGTGGCTGCGCTGGACTCTCTCCAGCAGTTCCCTGTCCTGCTGGAACTGAGGGGCCACAACTGGACACAAGATTCCAGGTGTGGTCTCCCCAGGGCAGAGCAGAGGGGCAGGAGAACCTCTCTGACCTACTGACCACCCCCTTCTAACCCACCCCAGGTAGCATTGGCTTCCTGGCCACAAGGGCCCAGTGCTGGCTCATGATCACCCTGCTGTCCCCAGGACCCCCAGCTCCCTTTCCCCTACACTGCTCTCCAACAGCTCATTCCCCAACTTATACTGGAACCTGGATACAGTATTTAAGGCTTTTGTGCAGGGCTGTTATTGATAATATTTAGGTAGGAAGATTTAGCCCTTTTGTCTTGTCTGCTCATTGCCAAATGGGGATCAGGCTATTTTCTGTCCCCTTTTCCATAAATCACAGCATTCGGGCTGGATATATCTCCCAGAGACCAATATGCGCAGAGCTGCGCCGCCCTCCTCACGGGGAGAGGATTTTCACATTGCTACTTGCCAGGTGCATTCTTTCCTCCTTTAAATCTTTATTTCTGTCTGTACCTTTTCTCTCTTCCCTGCACAAAAATCTTCCTGCCACCTCCTGGAAGAATCTGCAATTGCTGCAGCGCCTCTGCAAAATGGGAATATTTCTGTTCTTTTCACAGAAAGAGCTAAATATCAGTGCTTTCCCCTGCTCATTGTTTTCCCTTCAAGGAAAAGACAATAAGAGAATTCAGCTAAAGCGCAGGAAATTAGTGAGACTGAATAAGATAAGTAACCACCTTTGTGTGTGTGTTCAGTCGACAATACAAAGTTTGGATGGGTATTATTTGTGTTACAAAATGAAGTCTGTATTAGGTGTTATGCAAACACGCTAAATTACCTCTCTCTCCAAAAATGTAAAAATCAGAGTAGAGATAAATGGTACTCATTTGGTAAACTGCCAATAAATTTTGAAGCTAAAAGGTAGCAAACTAGTTTTGGCAATCGGATAAATACTGGAATGTGATTTCAGCAGGTTAACTGCTCTCATTTGGGATAAATACATTTAACATCGACTTTGTTTCAGCTGAAATCTTACCTGGGGTAATCCTCTCAGTCTTGGATGCTTACGTTGCCCATGAGCATCATTTCAGCTCACCCAGACTCCCATATCTCTCCAGTCAGTTTTATTTACCAGCTTTGGACAGCAAATACAAAACTGCCTCGTAGGTCGGAGACAGAGGAAGTGCTGAGGTCAGGGAGCGATGCTGGATAACAACACAATTCACCTGGATTTTCATGATCATTATTATGTCAAAGCTCTGTAGAATCTCTCATGTATTTATCACAAGTTGAGGATATACAAATCTTGCAGCAATCCTTTGAGGTTTCAATATTTAGTGTACAGGGGCCAATTTCACCCATCCTGAGCCTGGATCTTCATCTGGCAGAGTCTCTGCCCCATCTCCAGCTCGCTCCTCCTCTGCAGCTCCCATCGATACCCAAAACATGGTGTTAGTGGGTAACAAATGTCTTCAATTCCTTTTGCACTCAGAGGGGTTTTGCGTTTCATTGATTTCGAGGTTGGCATTTCTCTATTAAATCCTTTTGCCAGTTGGAACTCCCCTGTCTTTAAGCAGCTCCTTTGAATACTTTGCAGGTTTTTTTCCTGCCTAGATGATGATTCTTTCTTTCAAAATCAGCTTCCCGGTCCATGCCACACAGTTTGCATCGCTCCTAGAGGGTATTGACCATCTAGAATAGGAAACAGAGAACTAATGAAACCTCATTTTCTCTGGGTTTGGGTCCTTCCCTTGTAGACCTTTCAATCCAGCTGCACTTCAGCCCCACCACTGATTCCCCAGCATTTCCCTCAGTTTCTCACATCTCACTGGAGATTTTTATGCCCAATGCAAAAACAGGTGAATGCATGAAAAGCCATTAATATTTTCTCCAGGGCCGCTTGTTCTTGCCAGGAGCTGCGTTGTGCCCCTTTCATATCTGGCTGAATTCAGCCTTTCAGAATGGTCCCAATACTTTACGTCCACTGGAGACCACGTTGAATTCCTCCAATTCTCCCCATTTCTGTATGGTCTCGTGTCAAAGTGAGTTTTTATATATCAATTCTGAGGCGGCTTGTACTGAAAATTATCATTGAGTGCCCTTTTTTGGGGAGCACAGCGTTACCAGGGATGTCTCTGGGGAGGTGGTAGCAGGTCCAGCTCACACCAACGTTCCTGGGTGAATAAACTACATGGTGAGCACTGCAGCTTCAGCTGCTTTGAGCCGATGCCTTCAAACACCAGGGGACACTGCAAGACTGAGCAGTGACCAGGCCAGACGTGGCCTGGACGGCATCTGCTGCTCTGTATCCCTCCAGAAACACCTGCGATGACCAGCAAACCCCCTGCATTTCGCTCCTCTGGGCTGGCAATGTCACTTCAAAGTGTCTCCATGGGGCGGGAGACCAGAAGAGCAGGGTGCAAGGGGACATTTTACCATCTCAAAGGGTGACATCCTGCCCTGTGAAGAAGAAAGAGGGGGGATAGTTGGGTTGCGCATCCAAGGAGGACCATGCCATGCCTTGGAGTAATGTTTCACCCTGGCCTTGGGTATCTCGGCTGGAGGAGGAGACAGAAGCTGCTAAAGCAGGCGCTGGTGTGGTGGGGTGAGAAGGAGGCGGGAGACACCCGTGGGCTGATGTGGCTGAAGCTGGAGGGGTCTGGTGACAAGATCTGGAGCAGCATGCTGCAATGGGAACAGCGGGCCTGAGCCCGGCTTGACCTCCCTGTCGATGCCAAAAGCATCTCATCACCGCATCACTCATGAACACGGCCATCTGTTTTCTCTCCAAACACCTTGTAAGGATCAAGTGTGGGCTAAAAGTGATGGAAATGCTCAGCTCCTCGGAGCAGAGCTCGCGTTTTCCCTGGGAGACGGATCAGATGGCTTTTCAGTCCAGTGCCTTGCTGTGTCAGCCCTTCCGAGGATCCCCCCGTGAAGGATATCAAAATAATTCTCGTCTCTCCCCTTTGCATGGCCCTTACGTTCTGATCTTTAATTACACAAGCCTCATTTGCCTTACGGGAACCCTGCTCGGAGTTTGACACCACAGGACGCGTTTCATCTCATGGTGCCGCACTCGCAGTGGGCTGGAAAGCAGCTGTCGTCACCCACCCGAACTGGTCCAGAAAGGACGTGACAGCGCTCACCAGTGGGTTAAACAACATGGGAATGTGGGGAGACAACAAAACCGAAGTCAACAAGGCTCAGATTAAGCTGAAAGAAAAGCCTGTGCTTAAGTGCTTTGCTGAATCAGGGTCCACAAGGTGTCACTTAACGGGACGATGGCGCATCAGCTGAGCTGGCAAGGATGATGATGCCGGGTGGGATGAAGGCATCTCCACAGGGTGGGGAGGCCCAGGGCTTGCGAGGATGCCAGAGCTGGCAAAGCAAGTCACGGCCATGCACCCAGCCTGCTGGGCTCTGCAAACGTCACTCCCGTACAGTAAATCCCCCCCCCCCAAGTAAAAACAGAGCTGTTTGCTTTCGTGAGATTGATTGCACATTTAATCAGTCACCGTTCGTATATACAGTATCGCTGAAAGGGAGAGATAATAAAGAAATCATTCATTTAAAGGAGTAACTGCATTGCAGATCAATTTCTTCAAAACCTTCATGTGCACAGAAATCCTATGGGATGAATATTTCATAAGGGGAATAACACTGTTAAATTAATAAAAACCCTGCATGCCTAGTTATGAACTACAATGATTGCTGAAGTTGTTATAAAAAAATATATATAATCCTGTTCGTACTTTGTACATCAATTTATGACAGAGTCATTGCTGGACCCTGGGGGAAACGGAGAAGAAAAAGGGACCCTTTTGATGTGAGGCGTTTTCAGTAAGTAATAATAGTTGCATGGACACGGCTGCTCTCCGAGGACAGGCAGCCGCCCTGGCAAGGTGAAACTGGTTTCTCAAGTGGGAGGATGGACATGCTGAAATTAATTATGCTGAATATTTCTTTCTGCCTGGCTCAGGCTGCAGGTGAGTGACCTGAAGAGCTGGAGTGACCTGAAGTGTTGGATGAGATGGATAAGTGATGTCTCCTTCACCCACCTCCAAACCCTCCTGGGTATCTCGAGTCCCAGGACCACATCGTAAGCTTTCCAGGGGAAAATAAACTTCCACTGGATGATTTCCAGCCCGCTCTGCCTCTAGATCCATCCTTTCCGTCTTTACAAAAGGTCCCAGCTGGTCACCCATCCAGCTCCTCGCAGGCTTGGTGGCAACTTCATCGGGCCTTCTCTCCCACAGAAACTTAAGAGGAACTCATCAGCTTTTACCAGCGAAAGACAGAGAAGGCTCGAAACCACCATATTGATCTTCCCCTTTGAAATTTTCCTACGTAGCGCCGAATAAAAATAGAACAAAAGTACATATCAACGTTTTCTACTTGTAGCTGATTTGTCTAGTCGGCATTATTTTCTTCGGCGGGGAAGAGGGTGAGGCGCACAAAGGGGACAGAGGCACGGGACAAATAAGTAAGAATGTAAAACTGGGTGTTTTGATTTTTTTTTAATGTTAACTAGCTAATGTATTCATAATCTTCCTTGCTTACGACAAAAAAATGAGTGCTTGCCTTTTGAAGCCCTCATCTGGCAGAGAGAGATAGCAGATTTCTAAGAGCATTTTTTATGCTCCTTTGATGACTGTGAGGGGAAAAAAAAGTATTCAGAGAGCCGAAATGACATTTTTCTATAAATTTCACACCGCTCTGCAGGCATGTAGGCATGGAGGCATTCATTAAGATTAGTTGGAATTACTTAAGCACCGTGAATTTTCTCCATCAAGTTGGTAACTGGAACGCCGCGGATTAGTTATTGATCAGCTGCCATTAATACTTGGGGCTCTTTCCATGCCTGTTGTTGGGCTTTTTGTTGATTCTTCCCCCCTCTCTTGTGCGAGCCGAGTCTGTGAAATTCGCAAATTAAACAGGCGCTCTTCAGTCTCTCCTTTGTTTTTGGGAACAAAAAAAAATCAGAACAGAAGAAATAGCTCCTTTGTTACTGCAAATCTTTATCTACTTTGCCTCACTGCTTCCCCCCTCCGCTTCGTATCACGGAGTGTCGCATCCTGAATTTTGGGTGGTTTTCAGAGCCGGTGCCACGGGGCCCATGCAATGGGGTTTTGGGACATGGGTCCTGGCTTCAGTCCAGTCTAGGCTCATTGCTGCTTTCTTGATTTAGCCGAGGTTGAGAACATCATTTGAACCGCTCGGGACCTTCCAAGATCTCAGTTCCTCCATCCAGCTTGCCAGGCCTTTTGCTTTTCTCTTTATCTTTGTTTCCTATTGAAAACCTCATGGTTTTTAACGACGCTTATTGCTAATGAAGAGCACAGCCAAGGAGTTGGGTCCTTCCAAGCCAAACTCCAGCCCAGCCAAGTTGAAGACAGAAAAGTACTTTTGTGCATTTAAGCAACAGGGTTGTCCCCACTTGGGAATTTCAGTGGGACTTTCGCTTCTCCTTCAGATGACTGACCAAGGTCCTCAGCCCTACCACAGGGGTTGGGTCCTCCTCCCACACACCACTTGTACCTTCTTGCAAGGAGGTCTCCTTTCCTTTCAAATAAAGTTTTTCTGAGTCCTCAGGAGCCTTTTTGGGAAGCTGGTGTTACTGGGTAGATCCTGGACACTAAACCCTGGTGT
Organism: Streptopelia decaocto; assembly: GCF_964273445.1. Classification (NCBI taxonomy): domain Eukaryota; kingdom Metazoa; phylum Chordata; class Aves; order Columbiformes; family Columbidae; genus Streptopelia; species Streptopelia decaocto. Next base: position 25,641,404 of record NC_138660.1, read on the forward strand.
CTTTGCTGGACCGTTCACAGTCTGCTCGCCCTGTGATCGCTGTACAGAACACAAGGTAGTGTCACCTGGGCGAGAAGAAAGCAGTCCCACAGGCAGGCAGCAGATAACTTATTAAATTCGCTGCAGGATACACCCCAAAGGAGTTGCACTTGGCTGAACCTCCCTTCCAACCACAGCCCCAGCTCCGGTAGCAACCACGCGTCAGGCTTGCGACGCCAGTTCTTTGTACAGAAACACCAGGACTCGCACAGCTCCTGTCACCTTCACCTTTTCCTCCATCTGGTTGCCAAAAAGCCCCTGCACAGAGTGAAAAGACGCCCCACGGAGGATTTGCCATGTTTCTTTTCGGAGCATCTGTTCCCCGGCAGGTTTCTAAATAAATGACCAAGGATGACTTTGCAAACGAACAACATACAAAAGAGCACAAGGCAGCTGGTGCTGCAGGAAGAAAATAAGGCTTCCCTGCCCTGCACGGAGCTCCTAAAATGGTTTATGTTCTTCCGTGGAAGAAGTGGAGTCAGTGCAGACACCTTTCCTGGTATGTCCTGGCTTGAGCTGTTCCAGGCTGAGCAAGTTCTAAGAGGTTTCCATCATCTTCAGGGCACCGGGGGTGATACTTTCTGTTAGGAGAACAGAGGCTAAAGCAGCTCAATTTAGATATTCCCATCTTTAAAATGCAATTTAAAGAATGAAGAGATAACAATAGAAGAGCCACGTGTTAGAGACAGGGGAGAGAGAGTAGGAGTTTCTTCCTCACAGGGTACACAGCTTGGAGGTGATCAGTCCATGATCATTAGAACTCATCTAATGGGAAGTCACAGAATCATAGAATCATTTTGGTTGAAAAAGACCCTCAAGATCATCGAGTTCAACCGTTCCCCCAGCCCTGGCACTGCCCCATGTCCTGAGAACCTCATGTCTGTCTGTCCAATCCTCCGGGGATGGTGACTCCAGCACTGCCCTGGGCAGCCTGTTCCAATGCCCCACAGCCCTTTGGGGAAGAAATTGTTCCCCACATCCAACCTCAACCTCCCCTGGCGCAACTTGAGGCCGTTTCCTCTGCTCCTGGCGCTTGTTCCTGGGGAGCAGAGCCTGACCCCCCCTGGCTCCAGGCTCCTTTCAGGCAGTTCAGAGATCAGAAGGTCTCCCCTCAGCTCCTGTTCTCCAGCTGAACCCCCCAGGTCCCTCAGCCGCTCCCATCACACTTGTGCTCCAGGCCCTCACCAGCTCCGTTCCCTTCTCTCCACTCGCTCCAGCACCTCAAGGCCTTTCTTGTCCTGAGGGGCCCAAAACTGCCCCCAGGATGGGTGGTTTGGCCCCACCAGTTCCTATCAGGGAAAGGAAGACCTAGCAGTTCCAGCACCACATCCTCACTTGGAAGATCCAGGGCTGGGCTCAGCCTGACTTTGTACTTGTGGTTACACCCACTTGTAACCTTCTACGCACCAATTTTTGGCTGTTAAGATGCAATTTATGAAACATCCCTTGTGCCTTCCTCTATTCAACCCCTTGAAACTGAAGCATCTCATTACTCAGACAGGCCCCGGAGGCTCCCATGACATTAACCTCCTCTTTAGCCACACCTGTGGTGCCAAAATACCCTTCCCCATGGTAGACGCAGGAGCAGAGCCTTTATAAACAGACTGGCAGCTTTTCACCGGAATCTGCAGCTGAGAGAGAGCCTCCAGACCTTTACAGGCCCCAATCCTTTGTGCCATATCAACTCTAATGAACCTGTGGTCCTAATTTTAAGCCGGCTGGTTGCTGGAATTGGGCACCGGGGACTGCCGTTGGGGAGGAAACACGGTGTTTGACGTGGAAGCCGTCCTTCGCTTCTGCCGTCTGGCAGCGCACCGGTTCGCAAGGCTGGTAGGAAAGCTCTTAATTATCTCTCCTCAGGGATGTATAAAGTCCCGTGGAATGTCTTGCATGGGATGTCTGCTCCTTTCCTTCACAATCGCTGCTTCATGTGGAATTTGTCCCAAAGGATGCCCGGACATGGCTGGACTGACTTTATGCATCGCTCTGGTTGCAGTTCTACAGGGAAATTTCACCTGATGTTCTCAAGTTCTACTGGGGTTCGCACAAAAGCCAGGAAGAATAATTTCTATTTTGCATGTTTTTCAGTTTTTCTGTTCTTCTTATGCTCCCCCCTGTATTGGGGAATCCCAAAGCCCTTCTCTGCTTTTGCAAAGATGCTGAGTGCACGGGCGCTACTCTAATAGGAGGTGATGCAGACTGAGCGTCACCGAGCTCCGCCAACGACCTTGCATTTGTATTCCTAGCTGGGTCAGTTTTTAAACAAACAAATGTTATTTCTGAAAGGCTGAGCAATGAAAACATGGAAATGAAGTAGCAAGGTATTTCCTAAGGGACGAAAATCCTGAAACAATAGTTTTTGCACATTCAAAATCCATCCCTGCCTCTCCCCTCTCCTTTTTTGTATTTTGGCAAGGAAACAGTTCATCAAGTGCAGTCCAAGTCTCTCTAAAAAGCCTTTATGTTGTGGAGGATAGGAAAAGGGCAAAAAGAATATTTCAATGAAAAAATCACTGCTAGAATTATGTTCAATACCTCTGTCCTGGTTTTGTTAAAAACAAGTTTCTCTTTTAGTGAATTTGCCTGTCAGCTAAAGCTTCATATCAGCTGCATTTTCCTGGAGAACCAGATCCATGTTTTGGTAAATAGAGCAATGGAATGTGAGGTTATTGATAAGGACAGATTCACATCTCACCAGAGGGGCAACGAGAAACAGGTGACCAAGAAACTGACCAACTGTGTATAACATCCCATTCACATGATACTTCATGTAAAAGTGGGAGATCACGAGGATCTTGGCCCTTTTTTCCCTTCTGCTTATGGCCGACATTAGGAGAGGACCTTGCGAGTCGTCCCTGCAAACTGAGGCCAGTGACAGACTGAATCCAGCTCCGGTTGGCTGCAGAGTCCAGTCCAGGACTTCAGGTGCCGGCTCTGCAGTTGCTGAGACTTTCAAGACTTGTTTTGTATAGTTTGTATTATTTTCTCTATTTTATCAGTAGCATTAGTAACACATTTTTAATTTTTCCATCTCTCTTCTCTCTGTCCTCCTTTCCCTCCCGATCGCCTGTGCTGAGTGGGAAGGGGGGAGAGGGAGGGGCTGAAGGGGGAAGAGGGAGTTAACAATACATCTGCCACGGTTCTATTGTCACCCCGCAATCTAAACCCTCGACAACCTCTAACTTAAAGGAGATGTCACCGAGAAACAGGCTCCCTTGGTGGAGCACGTGGAGGAAGGACAGGAATCCTCACAGGGAGTGGAAACATCCTGGTCTGTAAGGAGAAAAGACACACAACGCAAAGATTTTCCAAAACCTCACTTGCATGTGGAATATGTACAGGCGAGCCAGGCTGCGGGCAGTCGTTCAGGCGTGGAAGGGCTGAGCTCCCCATCCCACCCATGAGCTAATTAGCTGTGAATTAGAAGACAGACACGTTTCTCAAGGTCCATCGGGAACCAAGCCACCAACCCACTCTCCATGCCAAGTTTCCTGCTCCCGAAGCTTTGGGCTAGGTTGAGGAAAAATCTCAGTAAAGCTGCCTCGGGAGTGTTCCAGGCTGCTTCCCACCAAAGCAAAACCCTTCTGCTTGGGGGCTAAGAGCAAGAAGCAAAGGGAAATAAATTGGGCCCAGGAGAGGTCCTTAAACTGCTTGGAGGAGCCAGCAGGAGCTCATCTGGTCACCCCTCGGCATCTCTGGATACTCCTCAAATCAACAAAGAGCCGTTCAGGCTCGCAGCCAAAACTAATCTCATGTTTTAATGAAGGGCTTGTTGTTCTGGAGGAGGCAGGGGAGAATTGTCAGCGGTGGACACACCTGAATGAAAACCTAAAACTGCATTATTCAGCCTGAAATAGCGAGAGCCGCATCAGAGGCAGAGATGGTTTCTCCTCCCTCCTCCCCAGCCCAGCTCCTGCACCCCATGGCTCATGGGGCCACCACAGCAAACCCTCTTCTCGAGCAGGATAATGAGCATCCCTGTCCCCAGAACAGCTATTCGAGGGAGTACACAGAGACAAACAAAAAATAAAAGGTGGTGCATGTGTTTTTACAGGCGGCATCGCTTCATCTCCCAGTTTTCCTCATGACAAATGACTTCTCGAAGAGCAGGAACAGCTTTTCACGCTCGGAAAGTCAAGCTTTCCGAAAGCTTCCAATTTTTAATCAGAATGAATGGCCGTGTGTTTTTTGACATCAGAAGGCAAACTCCCATGATGCGTGGTGTTTTCAGGTGTTCATTGGCCATGTGAGGTTCCTATCAAAGTAACAAGAAATTTGAAAAAATCCGAAGTCTTCTGCAAAAAAACACCCAACAAAAAATACGTCCAGACTTGCCAGATACATAAGTTTCTGTATTCACTTAACTTTCTGAAATAATCAGTATTAAATATTCCTTTTTTTGGTTGAAAGGGCACTACACATAATTTTCAGAGTCTGATAGTCATTACTTCCAATTCCTCTTTTCCTCCTAGGGCCATATGCTCGGTTTGAAGTTGTGGGAATATCTTCAACAGTGCCAATGAAATATTTAGGATTGTCTAAACAAATTCAGAATACATTTTCTCTAAAATATTCCCCCAAACAAAACAGCAGATGGGTTTCAGTGCCGTGTGGGGTAGACCCTCGTCTCCGCTAACCCGTATTTCCTCGGGACATCCATGAAACGCAGCAGCAGCTTCTGACTGCAAAGTCCAATGCCTGGAGACCTTGAGCTCTGTTTCCCCCCAGCACCCCAAGGAAATGTTGTTTTTCCAATGTACACTTGAAAAACATTGATGGTTTCCATGAGTCCTGCAGTGCTGGACGAGTCTTACTCCAGATTTACCAGTGGTTGTATCCAAGCAGGTGTGAACTGCGTTATTTACAGGACACAGACTGGAAGAGCATCTTAATCTTTGCCTGACTACTGATATTTCACAGCTGGGCTAGAAAGTGAATTATCATTGAGTTCTGCAGTGGTTGTCTCCAGTGGGACATGACCAGAAGATGTACAAGTTATTAGATGGAGGAAGAGCTGAAGGGCTGAGGCAGGCTTGCAAAACAGTGGTGGGACTGTGTATTTTCAGGAAGCTGAACCAAAAAAACCCTTATTGACTTCAATCTGTGGACTGTATAGCTCCTAAAGCCCTGTCGCTAGGTGTGCCGGCCATCCATGTAAATGCCCGATTCGCTTTTTTGAAGCCTGCCAAGTTTTCAGCCTCAGCAAAACCTGCTGGCAATGATTTCCAGCAGCTAATTGTAGGGGGGGGGGAGAGGGAAGTATTTCCTTTCATCAGTTTTCAACACGCTGCCCTCGTTCTCAGATTACGAGAACAGAAGTTCCCAATCTGCTCGCTTTATTTCGCAGTATGTTTTGCATGCCAGCCTCGCCGCGTATGGCATGACCATCCCGTGGAGCCTGGTACGCGCTGTCAGTGGGAAAATCTGCGGCGGGCTGAATGCTGAAAATGATGGGAGAATATCAAATAGACGTGAAAGCAAAGCAAATAACACGGGGGCAGCAATGCTGAGCGGCTTTTCCCTCTGTTTCATTCATTTAATGCCTCTATTTCTCTGCTTCTGCAGCGTCCGGGGGCTTTGCTGGAAAACCGAAGACCACGTAGCAGTGAAGTAAGACGGTCCTGACATCTGGCAGATCGTCCTCTCCATCTTCAGGTGACCGCTGCAGAGGGGACGTCTCGTCAGGCTGTTTCTCTCACCTCCAACCTCTCCGGATCTATCTGTCAGGTGTGTTTTACGCATGCACCGGTGCAATCTCTTCCTCCATTTGTATTCCATCTGCCTCCCAACAAATTCTGAAAACCTCGCCCGGGCTGTCTCATTTGTATGCACTTAATCTGGCTTTATCCTGTTTTATGGAGCGTCTTCTTTAAATTGATTCAGGCAAAAGCATAGCAAGGGCTTTGCATAGATTTCGCATGCATGACATTTCTGCACAGTTGGTCCCATTATACACCATCCTGAGCACATTCTGCCCATAAAACCACCGTATTAAACAAGTAAAAAAATGCATCAAAATAAAGAGGGCCATGGCAGGAGGAGGATGAACAGAGCTGACCACTGTCGGCTTCCCCAGTGTCATTATGGGGGGCGATTGTCCAGTCTTCGTTCCCTGAATATCCAGTTCATGTCGCACCATCTTTGTGTCCTTGTCTGTCCAGCCGTGTCTTGCTCTGCGGAGCTCATGGGATGGCAGAAGCACCAGGAGCATCTCGTTGTCCACATCTCCTCCACACTGGCAATAAATGCATCACCAGGGAACAAAACACTCCAAGAGCAGGAATTGAGCCGTCCTGCACTCTGTGATCTTCACGAACCAAACCAGTCACCAAACTCTTGGAATTATTGCTGAAAAGTTTGCACCTCTCCTTGGCATATATAAGCCCACATTACTATATGCTTTCTACAGGAAATCCAAGCAGTAGCAGGTGTGAATATTGCTTATTCGGTGTGGCTAGGCAACGGCAGAAAGTATTATTCAGTGTTTTATTAGGGAGAATTAATATTTCTTTTAAAGTCTGCTAATGATTTAACAATATTATTGTTATGTTAAGGTTGAGGGAATTAGAGAAAGAGTACTTGTATTAATATGTCAACACATTAAAAACGCAGCTCCATTTAGGCAGACGCTTAGGTTAATGTGTTACATATTAAAAAGTTCAATTTCCTTTGCTGGCTACAAATAACAACCGAGATTATTGACACTGAAGGATTTGCAAGGTTCTATTTTACTTTTCGCTCCTTGTGTTTGTGTGCTCTGCTTGATTTATCACGATTGGAGCTCTGGCCCTATACATTTTCTGTATTAAGGAAATATGAAGCCAGTTTTATAACACACAATAAGAAAGAAAAAATTAAGTGTCCTGCCATGCGCAGACACCGGAATGTGAGTGGGATCAGCTATTTTCTAAAACACAATAAAACCATTCTCATAATTATATCAGCATCTTGTTGCTTTAGCAGGAGCCCATGGGAGTTCCTACACCTCTGACCATCTCTTTTTGTACAAAATCTTACGTATTTGGGGTCTTTACCCTGAAGAGCCTGGTGGGTCCGACATGTCCCATGTCTGATGGGACAAACACAACGTGCTCGCTCCGAGATCCTCAATAATCAGCCCTGCGGGGATGCTGGTGCTCACAGCACCATCAGAGCAACCTCATAAATCATCATCTTGCTCATGGGGAGCAAGAAGTCGTCTCGTCATTAGTGGTCCTGAGCGCTGAAGGCAAATCCAATACATTAACCAAGTGCAAATGGGAGGATTAGAGGCTCTGGAGGACAAGCCATGCAAACAACTGAAGACAGGGAGAGCCTTGTATTGATAAAAAGCAGGCAAAAATACAAATACTGGCCTCCCAAATCCCCAACCAGAGGAAAAACCACTCCACTGGTGTCCTCATGTCCCTTGTGCTTCAGGCTCAAGCGAGGTGTCACAGGAGGCCCCTCAGAGTCACCCTGACAACGTGAGCCTCTGGATGTGGCTGTGACAGGTAAAAAAAGAGAAGAACCCGCTGGCATGAAAGGGTTTATGAAGACATGTGGGTAGACTGGCATGGTGCATGGCAGAGGGAGGGACAACGCGCCTCACCGATATCACAGGGCTTCCTCTGATAAGACCACTGTCTCAGTTGCTTGATTGTGGTCTGAAAAAATATATATTCAGACTGAAAGCTACTGCTCTGGCTGTATTTTAATGTTTCAGTTCAGGGAATCCACCTGTCTCTGGAGCGCAAAGCAACCTAAGGTTAGGCCCTCATGGAAAGGGTGTTGTGTAATGAGCAAATTACCCCAGAGACCCACAAATATTAAAGCCTGGAGAGGTTCTGTGGACATTTCTGACTTAGAATCCAGGTGAGAGAGGATGGTAACCTTGCCTGTGACACTCGTGCATCATACCCCGAACGCATTGCTCATCCTCATGCTGGACTCAGGCCTCCAGGAGACATAGAAAATTCAACATCAACTCTTAGATTTCAGTTGCCTTTGCAGTTTGCTGATGAGAAGAAGAAGATATTTATCTGCCTGACTGAGCTGTGGTTCAAAGAGCCACTAGCTGCGAGTACACTGCAGAGATGAATCCAGTATACGTTTCTGAATTGACTTTTTATATACTCGTCATCAATAAATCCTCAAAGCCACTTGTATCAGAATGAGAACTAGCTATGGAAATCATTAGATCTACAGTCAGTAATTGATAACATGCATTTCAAATGTGGCAATGAATTAGCTTTTGGCTTGTGGGGGGATTTCAGACTGTATCCAATTTCATTAGGCAAGAAATTCAAATGATGAACGAATAGCCTTTATTGTTCTGCTTTTAAAAGGGAACCATTTGTTATCTTTTCGCCTCTTCCAAGTCAATCTTTTCTTGTTGTCTATGAAGTTTAGAGAGCTCAAAAGTAATCTTATGGTTTAACACGATGTGAGCTTATGATTTCCCACATCTTTTTACCTCCGCAGAGCTCCGGGTGCTTTGCACCCCATTGTTAACAGTTAAGTTTCCCCTTTTTCCTCAGCAACTCTCAGGCACAGCTTTTGATAACTTCAAAAAACACACCAAAAAAGCTGCAAGGAAGCAAGTTTTCAAACTTCTGTCAGATGAGGAGATATGGCAGGGAGCGGTTCTTCCACCCCAAGATGAGTTGCAGGATCCAGGCTCGTTCTTCTCCCCATCCGTCCCACCCCAAGCCAGGCCAGCGGGGGTCTGGCTATGCCTCAGCACATTTTAATGAGCGGAGAATGGGAAACAGTTGTTGTTGCTGCTGCTGGGGCCCGTGGAAATATTTCATCTTGGGTTTCAACAGTTAAATCATATTAAAAAAAAAAAAAGGAAGACGCCCCCCTCCCAGCATTGTTTTGTTTTATTTTAGCTGCAGAAGTATGCCGATTTGAACGCAGGAAACAGACTTGCCAATCTCAGTGTGACACGTGCCAAAGTCTTCACAATTTGGACTTGTTTTGCCTTTTCAGAAGAAAAGGGCCAGGAAAACAAACAAACCAAAACCGACCAATATTTAGAAAAATAATTTACTGTTCCTGGTATTCTTGAAGTCTCCAGATTCACCATCCAACAAAGAGACGTTTTTGACATTTCAAAGCCGCTCTGTAAGGCACAGTATTCTTTTCCAGAAAGTGGTGCCCCTTTCAGCCCCATCCTCCTCCATGGACCTGCTGAGCAAAACCTTCTCTCTTTGCTGATGCTAAATATATATTCCCATAGCATGGCGTGTTTTCCCTCTAGTACTCTGTTCTGTGCATTAAACAGCCCCATTTCTCTATCTTTCTATCCCTTGGGATGTTGCTGGCCCAAGACCATGTTGTGAGGGGTGACAGCCCACCCAGACCTTTCCAGTTGGTGTTGGTAGGTGGAAGCTCCTCCCTGTGCTGAGCGTAATATTTTGTCTTCGTGCCTATTCAATTCTGTTCTGGTTTTATTTTCCAGACCTTTTCATTGCATTATCAGCACCACCCCATGTTTAAACCCTGTCTTCCAGTTTATCTACCATCTCTTCCATTGCAAAACAAACCGCATGTTTTGTACGTATCATCTCCACTCTATTCCCCAAACTCACACCAAACTGCAGGAGTGATCTTAGCTGGCCTGAAAACGCAGTACCAAAGACCAGCTCTTGCAAAAACCTCATTTTTAAGTGTTTTGGAATGCTTCCTGGAGGTATGAAAATGGTTCTTCTTATTCTTGTATATCTAACTTGCAGAGAGTCTTGGTGGGACACACCTAACATCTGTCATCTCCAGGGTGGTGACGCAGCTTTGATGGCTGTTGGACACCTTGACCTGGTGAATCACGCAATCCTAGTGTCGGTGTCTTCAGTAGGTGGGAAAAGCGGTGCATGGAAAGGACTTTTAATTTGTCCCAAGCTGGTGGCAGCCTGGAGGAAGAGACAGATGCTGTACTGGAGCGCAGTGCGTGGCAGCTCTGAGCTATTTCATTCTTCATCCGTCTTTAATAAGATTTAAAAAAAAAATGTATAGACTCCAAAAACATAAATCTGAAATTCGTAAAACTTATATGGGGGGAAAAAAAAAGAAAAAGCCCACAGCTCCTCTTTTGTTTGCTCTGGGCAATGTCCCAAACTCACACCAAACTGCAGGAGTGATCTTAGCTGGCCTGAAAACGCTGAGGCTATTAGAGGAATTGAATCCAGATCTTTCAAAAAATCATTTAAAATTACAGGGAAACCCATATGTTTAAAAAGTATTAAGGTCACAGAATCAAGTACTCAAAAGTTAGGGAGTCTGAGATTTAAGGTTGCTTGAAAATGCATTTTCAACAGGAACGGCAAAAAACAGAACTTGGATCAGGGAGCCGACCTGGCTACATTTCCAAGACCCATTCGTGAGTGTTCCTCAATGAAAGCAAACGAGATTCTAAGAGTTTTCTTTAACCTGTCTTAGGCACATGGACGTGTTTTCACCTTCCCTTGCTCAGAGGTGCCTTATGAGGAAAGGCTGAGGGAACTGGGGCTCTGGAGCTGGACAAGAGGAGACTGAGGGGGGACTCATTCATGGGGATCAATATGGAAAGGGGGAGTGTCAGGAGGATGGAGCCAGGCTCTTCTGGGTGACAACCAGTGACAGGACAAGGGGCAATGGGTACAAACTGGAACACAAGAGGTTCCACTGAAAGAGGAGAAGAAACTTGTTTGGGGTGAGGGTGGCAGACCCTGGCCCAGGCTGCCCAGGGGGGTTGTGGAGTCTCCTTCTCTGCAGACATTCCAACCCGCCTGGACACCTTCCTGTGTAACCTCATCTGGGTGTTCCTGCTCCATGGGGGGATTGCACTGGATGAGCTTTCCAGGTCCCTTCCAACCCCTGACATTCTGGGATTCTGGGATTTGGGGTGTCCCATGCCAGGACCCCGCGGTGCTGCCGCTTGCACCGCGGCTGCAAAGCAAAGTTCTTCCCATTCCTCCACTCTTTAGGAAGGTGGGAGATTTTCAGAAATTCTAATTGAAGAAAGTCCAGAAACATCAAAAGTCCTCTTTGGTTGCTGTGAACCCCCTGGGGTCATCCCGGTATGCCAAAATCAATAGTACCCGTGCTATATTGATTCTGAAATTTGAGATTAAAGCCAATCATTTTCTACTGCCAGCTGCCATCGAGAAAACCAAAGTAGGAGTGAAAAATTCTCACTGAAAGAGAGAAAAGTAAAATAAGAAGAAAAGGGATTGAGTTATGTTCCTTTGTACAAAATAATCAGCTTTAACCAAGATGATTTTTAGGTCTCAACAAGATGAGTTTTAGGTCTCAACATGCTGAGCGCAAAAAGAACTGTTTCATTATCATCCAGCAGTGATTATGGAAGGAAGGATTAACAACATCTTAAACAGATGCTTCCAATGAACTTCCAAAAATATATAGAGTGTTGGCTTTTTTTCTCTACTAGGGATTAGAAGTCTGTACAGTAATTAGTTCTGAAATATTTTGGCTGGATTACTGTGTACTGCTGTATGAAGGATATGTAACACTCTCTCACTAGTCTGGCTAATACATTCCATTTTGTATTTCAAATTCATTTATATTGTCTGTGGATTTGTTAAAAGTATAAATAGAACAAAAATCCCAAATTTCATTTGCTGGGAATTTGTCAGTGCACATTCTTTTAAAAACCATCTCAAATAAAAAACAACACCTTTTTTTTTTTTTACTGAAGACCTTAAGCTATGTCCTACATTTTCTGAAATAACCCCCAGACTTACATTTGCAGTTTTGAGGTGTTTGGACTTGGTCCAAAAGGTGGCAACAATTTTCTCGATGAAACCCTCAGAAACCGAGACGGAAGATTAGGAGCTATTTGCCTGCGCCTTGGTGTTTGCATGAGGATGCTCTTGGATCTGTGTTCTGAAATGCTTGAGCAGCCCAACAGGTTGGTCAAGGAACCCAACATGAGGTGGGAGCACCCAAGACCCCTCAAAAACACCAACCACGTCCTGCGCACCAACATTCATGTACCCTTGTCTTAGCTGTCTAAACGAGAGACCATTTCTGGTGCGAAGACCTGACAGATCAGTAATTCCTGGCTAATATTTCTTTCTTTGGGATGTGTAGGTTCGATGTAGGAGGATTGACATAGGTGCAAGGCCATTCGCCTCTAGTTAACTGTGGTTTAGCAGAGCTCTGCAATGGAAATCTCACCCATTCTGCCTGGAAATGAAGTCAGTTGGCCAGGATTTACTTGCAGAAATTAGTCAGCAAGTATTTCAAGTTGCAAGACTGAGAAAACCACCACGCTGCTCACAGGCAATTTAAAAAACAGGAGGAAAAAAAAAGAAAATAAGCCTGTCATTCATCAAATAAATGATTCATAATGAATTATTAGCTCTTTTGTATTGGCTACTGTGTATCATCAGGGTCTAGAAGTAGACAGGGCTTGGGGAGGATTGTAAATCTCATTAGCAGCCAGCAGACATATGGTTTGGATGGAAAGGAGGGGGAATCCTCCGTGGTTTCCTCCAGCAAAGCTCCGATCTCGCCTGGGTTGAGGGGTCCAGACACGCTCTGGAATGGCTCCGGTTCCACTTGTGGAACCCATCTAATGTCACCTTCTCCTCCAGTCAAGACCAGCGAAGGTCCCCTTGGCTGGCCGAAACCCAAACAGCCTTTAGGAATGAGAAAACGCCAAATTTACCCTCCGGGAGCAGGACAAGAGGAATAATGTCATGCTGTTATTTACATCTGATTTACAATTCCTCTACAAATCGGGTAGATTTTGTCCTCAGATAGTATTGGCTTCCAAGGACAAAAATCTTCATTTGCCAGCTGCCAATATAACGAGCTCTTCTCATGCATGATCCTCCTCTCTGATGCTGCCAGCCCCTGTATTTCACTTCCCTCCAGCATTATCAGTTGTTGCTCTTGGTTCCAGAAAGACTGTGAAATATTTACAACACCACCCCTTTTATTTTCCAGGTCAACCTATCATTTGAATTTGGCAACCTCAGAAGAAGATGAAAGCAAAGTATCTTTATCACATAGCCCAGAAGAATTTACAGCCCAAACGAGCCAATTTCGAGGAGCAAGAGAAGGGGGCTTAGCTGTTACTTTTCTGCTGTCTTGGAATAAAATGTAATATTTATAGAAAGGAAAATTGTATACATTCAGACTGACATTTGGAGCCAGCCTTCTTGTTTCTAAATATTCATGAAGCAAGTAGACTGTAAGCATCTCACCAGCAAGGAAAACACTTCTCCAGTGTATTTTCTACATAATTCTCTTTTGCATTTATTACATTTCCTGTATTTTTTTTGTTGTTGCTTTAAACATCTTCTCATCATTACATGGGTTTTGAGACATGGAGATGTATAAAATTGGCGATCTGCTGTAGCGAAACACAAGGTACGTGCATCCTGTGCTCAGTCCTCTGCATCCTGCTGGCACCGTGGGGAAATTTGGGATTAAAAAACACAGGAAGGGGAGGGAGGTGGAGGGCAAGAGCACCTTCCCATCCTATCATCTCACAAGGCGAACGATCATTTTCCCCACATTACTCACGACAGCAGGGACTGCACCATGGCTGTGGTCCCACCGAATGTCCCGCCCTGGGGCAGGTGCTGCTTCCTTCCCACGTTGCCATCGCCACCCTCTCTGAATTTCCCCTCGCTCTGTGATATCCTCTGAAGTGGCACAAGATGAAAGAGCAGCGTGGCCTGATGCAGGAGCATTGCACTCTCTATTTCGTCCTTTTTCCCTCCCCGAACAGCCCCTGCTGCTGCAGCCCCTTTGCCGGCCGCTGCAGAACGTTGGGCTGATGGCCACAGACAACCTCCCGCTCTGAGAGCTCATTTTGGAGGTAATAGCTAATTTAGCTCCTTTCGCAGTGAGTGTAGAGCCAGGTTATTTTCCCCCTATGTGCTTTACTTTGCTTTTAACAACATTGAATGTCAGCTGCCATTTAACCGCTGCAACTCAGCCCTGGGAGCTCCCTCTCTGGCTCGACCGCGGTTCTTTGCTCTTGGCTGTGATGAAGCCAAATAATTCACTATTGCAAAACAGGACGTGGAACCAGCTGAGCCGTGTGGCAGAGCAGCTTCCCCTTCCTTCCAAGACACCCCCGAGGGTTTAAGCTGTGTTTTATTAGAGCACAATTGTAATACATCTGAGCAAGGTAGCTCTGCACAGAGAGCACGGAGCAGAACAAATAAAAAGGTTGGGAAAAGGATTTAAGACTCATTTTCTGCTTCATCCTTGGAGAAAAGGCCTTTCTAGAGGTGGCTGCATGTGCTGGACAAACCCTACGCACAGTCCTTGGTGCCTTCCCCCACTTCTGTGCTCTCAGGGACATCTGGATGCCAAGAAAACACTGGTCCCCGCGATGCTGCCCTGGTCCCCCATCACTTTGGTTTCTGCGGAGCTATTCAGGTCTCAGCAGTGAAAACTGCTAGTTTGCTCCTACCATTTGTTCCCTGACAGACTGGCCTCTCTCTGTGATACTTCATTTTTTATTTTCAGTGCAGGATCCAGCCAAAAGCCTTGGGAAACGGCAGGAGAGCACATTAGCCGACTGCTTGCCTCTCCTTGTTTTCACAGAGCTGTGAGGCGTCAGTGCCAGTTACACAGGGCCAGGACCCTTCCCTAGAATATCTCACTTACCCAGGGTGCTCACCCTTTTCCTTAATCCGATTTTCCAGGGATGAGCCCAAAGACCAAAGTCCTTGTTTGAAGATCAGCTTTGCCCATCTCCCTGGTGCCCAGGCTGGACTCAGCGTTTGGCAGCAGCTCGGGGCCGGGGCTTTTGGAGATGTGTTGCTTTTGAACAAAGAACAAAATAACAGTCTGTTTGTCTTTCCCCTTTTCCTTGCTCGTCTCTGCAGGCTTCCCGTCTCTGCTGTGTTTGGAAAGGTCCGCGGTTTGGGTTTTCATACATTCCCCATGCCTGTCCCATCTGGCAGGGCTTCCACGTTTACCCTGGCAGGGCCAACGCTCTTCTCCATCTTCCATGCTTGGGAACAACCTCTGCTTTTCACCCATTTGCTTTAACTTTTCACCTCTGTGGTTTGTGAGCGTAACTTTGCTCCAACCTGGGAGGAAATCAAAACACCCAGAGACCTCAAAAACCTTCACCAACCCAGGATTCCTGTCCGCCCATTACCATTACTCAATAATAATTATTATTTTTTGCAGCACTGAGGCTGGTTTATATGTACATATATTCGACCTCACATGGATTATTGCAGCAGAAAAGGAGTAAATAATGCAGCGGTGAATTACAAAAATGAATACCTTAAGATGAAGCCTGCCTCAGCACAGCCTTCGCACAATCACCACTCCCTAATGCGAATGGCTGTGTGATTTATGACCTTCTGATAAAGATATCCTGATGGAGAAAAGATGCAGTTATAGGTAGGCAGGAGACATGTCACATAGCTTATGGGTTTTATACTTTTATTTTGGTGCTAGAAACACATATATAAAAGGCTATTTATCAGAGCCGGGCGGCAAATGAAGATATTTTCTGACAATTTTAACATATTACTTCAAAATATTGCTGAAAAAGTTTGGTTTTCCAGTGAGAAATTTCTGACCAACTTATAGATACATTTTCTTCCAAAATATTTATATTTACTCCTATTTATTCTGACTCTGACATTAAAGATTGCTGCAAAATGCAGTTATTTTTTACTCTCAGTGTACAGGACTACATATCGATACCTTTGGAAGATGAAGACGTTGGAGCCTTTAGGCCTAGATGTGATAAATTGAGACTGTCTAGGGCGAGATAATTACAAAACAGTTGCAATTATCATTGTTGCTCATTGAAAATCTAGGGTAATTTGCATGCAAGACTGCCGGGTTCGGTTTCAAGAAGGTGAACAAGCTGGATTGACAAATTTGTTAAATCTGCTTGAGAAGCACAGTTTAAAATAATAACAATAATTAGTAGTAATATAATTGATCTATTTTGTTCTGTGCATGACAGGAATTCACTTTAAATTGAACCAGCAAATTAAAGCAACACTTAGCATACTAAACAATATTGCTCCTGAAAACATCTATTTATATCTGCCAATAATTGTTATCTAACTATGAAGTATGCGGCAGATTATACAGTAACCTTGCGGTGCATCAGAGAAAGGAGATTTAAATCACTGAAGAACAGCTGAAATTTTCCAATAAAAGATACCATATCTAAACCATCGAGACAGTTCATTGCAAAGCAAGTCACCGAATAATCCACCGCACCTCGTACTATAAACGATCTTGTTATTTGTGGACAAGAGGTTAAATGAAATTCAGCTAGATGGCCAAACTGGCATTCTCGCTGATATATTCTGTTTTAAAATGAAATAAATGTAACCTGGCGGTGTGTGGGGAGGATGGATTGCAAAAAAAATCAGGTTGGGGGGGAAAATAGTCTTTGAAAATGAAAGTAATGGAAGTTGTGGCACAATCCTGGGCAAACAAGAGGGAAAACTCCCTTTTCTTTTCCTCCTGGAGTTTTCTAGGAGGAGGTTTTTTCCAGCTGGCTGCAACAAGACGTATCTGTGACTTTGCTGTGTCATTCAGAGTTGAATTATAATATCTCAGAGAAATCAGAGCTGTTTTTTGGAAATGATGCTCATGTTACAGCCCAAATAGAGAGATGACGCTCAACAAAAGTCTCAGAGAGGGCTCGCTCGGGGCCAGGCTTGTCCCGTCCCTTGAGGAGTCCTTCCACCCCAACCTCCACCTTGATGTTCATCGCCACAGCTCCAGGAGCAGGTGGAGGAGGTTGCCACATGGGCTTTGCCAACTGTGCCGTGGCCACCCCATGCCTTGCTAGTTTGGATAAGACAGAGCATTTCCCCTCCCTCCTGTCTGAAGAAGAGGTTTTGAAGAAATCCCATTATCTCCCTTGGCTTCCAGCTTGCCCAGCTGGAGCAGCCACTCAGCATGAGCAGATCTGTCCTGTTGGCTGCAGTGGCCCCAAGAATGATGCCCCTTGGTGACCCGCTCTGTACAGTGCTGTGTCTCCTAACAGTGTGTCTTGAATTGTCTGTTATAGCTAATTTTATTTTGTAAATCAAACTCCTGATTTGCAGCCTTGTCCCTTCCCATTCCCCTCCCTTATCTTTACCTCTCCTTGCCCTGATGGTCAGGACAGGAGGTCAATGTCTACAGCACAGATAAACTCTGTCTTTCGGGGTCCTTTGCAAAACATTGACAGGTTGGAAATTTGTTATCTTCTTTTTGCAGCATCCAACTACATATCCTGCTGCGATAGTCAGAGTCTTGGTGCTCACTGAGGGCAGCACCTCTATGTTGTGCTGGGTCTTGCTGTGGTTTAAGCCTTGAGGTGGAATCCACTGGGACACACCGTTGAGTGAAGACCTTTTTCCACTTCAGCTTTCTTTGCATTTGCAACTAAGCAGATTTGCCCTGGGTTTTCTTGTAAGTAGATAAAAAGAAATCTCCGGCACCCAATAGCTTCTCAAACATCTCCCTGTCACATGGGGTCTAGGTGAGCGTTCGGGTTTGCCACAGTTCCTGGTGAGCGGCCAGTTTGGTGATGAAGAGGTTAATCAGACTGACATTCTGAATCATAGCGGTTATACCCGAGGAGCACAACAGGGCAAAAGGGGCCCGAAGTCTATTTGGGTCAGAAACCAGTCTCCAGGTGTTGGCTTCATCACACCTGACGTACACGTCTACAGAGCAGATGCCTCCAGGAGAGCTTCCCTCCCTCGGTACTCCATGGAGTTGAGTCAATAAAGTTAATGGAGCTTAGAGAGGGAGTCATCCAACTCAGTGAGAGTTTTAATTCTTTTTTCCTATTTTAGGAAAAGATGAATACGGTCACAGACTGCGCTGTCAATAGGGCTGTCTAAGTCCCGACAGAGGCTTTCCCCGCAGAGACCACGTCCAGCGCAAGACATCCCAGCCCCATGGCTATGACTCAGAAAGCTGTTTCCACCTCCTAGGCCTGGTCCCTGTGTGCTTTCCAAACCTAAAACCATCATTTCAAGCAACCATCGACTCCTAAACCCCAATTCAAAGCCTGTTAATGTCCATGGGGTCCTTCCACAGACTTGCCTGAGCCATGGATGAGACCTTGAAGGCTCCAGCTAATTTGTCTTTCCCCTGCATGGCACATCATAATATCCACCTTGTTGAAGGGAAATGCCTGGCTGAAACAGCCAGGATGGTGCCCAAGGGTGAGCTTGAGAGGTCCTGACAGATCTCTGCGGTGCACGTCATACTCCACCTGGCTCCTTGCTTCATTATAAGAAATGACTTGGTTTCCCAGGGACTAACATTAGCTGAACAAACTATTTAATTTTGCTGATTAATTAACACAGGAAAAAGATCTGACCTTGCTGTGGAGGTAATAATGTCCCTCTCACACCACCACGAGAGGACAGTTTAATTCTGTGACCCCCAGAGCAGCTCGATCATTACTGCACGTTGAATATGATGGCGAAATCCTCTTTCCTGAGGGGAATGTGCGTGACCCTGGGTGAGCAGAGCACACAAAAAAGCAATTATCTGTTTTATGCAATGAGTAGATCAAGAGATAATAACAGTGCAGAAATGTCATGAAGTACACGCCTGTCTCCATGTACATGAGCTGTCCACGTGCCAAGAAGTCAGGATGGGAGGCATCTGGCCTGTCAAAAACCGGAGTTAAAAGAAAAGCAGAGAAAACTTGGCCTTTTGTTCTCAGATGATCAGAGTGAAGCAGCCGGGGACGGAGGGGTGAGCGGCTTCTGAAACACCGGGAGGTTGCGGCAGGGCACGGAGTCTGTGCTCCTGCGGGTTGGGAGCCCATCTGAAGCCCTTGGATTGATTTACAGCCCACTGACCTCTCCGGAGGGTTTTGCTAACCCAAAAAGTCTGCTGATAGACAGAGGAACACAGACCGCTGTTTTGGTTGACGTTTAGTTGTGAAGCAGGCGGCTCCCAGCACCTTCTTCTGAAGTATTTGGTGGTGGCAAGTTTCTTTTGGTGGCCTCTGTCCCAGGGGCAGGGAATGTGGCTGCTCCTTTGGGTCCCCATCCCCAGAAGCTCTTTCCTCCCTTAGGGGCGGTTTGCAATTAGAGATGAGGTTCCAAACCCAGGCACCCGAGTGATGAGCTGCATGTGCATCCCTGCGAAAATGAATTCAATTGCAATTTCATCTCCTCCTTCAATCCTTCATTGTCTTTCCGTAAGACCAAGAAGGGTTTGTTGGCAATTTCCTTCTTTCTTTTTCTACATTTGAAGTAATTTACCCATGCAAATTCTTGCCTGTTACCCATCCATCACATCTTCCCATTATCCCTGCATGGAGTCCAGCCTGGTCTCTGGTGGACGCCACTTTCCATCTGAAGGTCATAAAAGCCGACAAATCGTCCTGTTTTTTTAAGGGTCACCCTCCTAGTGTATCATCATACAGTGAAGGCACTGGATGCCTTTTTCTCCTATTCTGTCATAATACAGTGATAATGGATGCGTTTTCAATATCTAATCTGACGGTATGTTGCTCCCTAACCAGCTCTCTAGACCTGCTATGAGGTTCTTGTAATAGATTCAACACTAGAGTCGGTCAAAAACATCTCAGATGAATGTTGTGAGTTTTTTTCCCCCATAGGAAAATGCATTCGGGCTGAAATCAAAACATTTTGAAGGAAACGTGTTGATTTTGACTGGGAAGTATCAAAACAGATTGTTTCGACTTTCTCGTTTTGTTTTGACAGTATCAAAATGTTTCATTTCCATGAGACAAAAACATTTGCGTTTCATTTTTCTCCTAGTTTTGACTTTCACTTTACAGAAAAATGTATTTTCTCACGAAAAGCCTGAATAGATGCTCGTGTAAGGGTCAAAATACCAAAATGAAAACGCTTCAGTATTTCAGGTGTCTTGCTGCCCTCAAGCCACATTCGGAGCCCCCTTTTCTACTGGCCACAAAGCACCTAAAAAGAGAAAGGAGAAGTGTTTTGTGTCCTCCAGTGAGGACGAGGGGTGAGACAGGATACATCGGCAACCCAAGAAAACAATTAAAGCAAGGGAGCACGTAGAAATTGAGCTTTAGAGGATAGAACCAGATAAAACAACTCCTCTTCCCCAGCCTATCTGTATGGGGATTCATTTCTCCATGGCGCTCATTACAATGCTATCAAGCATGGGGAAAATTAGTAGGTTGCTTGAAAAATCCCAAGCATTTAATGATTTTATTTGCTGGGTCTGTCTTCTGTTCTGCTTTCCCATTTGCTACTTGATTTCCCATATAGTTTTCCCTGGGCGTTTGGGGATGTATTTGCCCCTTGTGCACCATCACGACTTGAAAAATAACAATGGGGTTCCTTCTGAAGTGGCTTGTTTTCTATGTCTCAGCCACATCTGAGCGACCTGGATCGCTTTAGGCAGAGGAGATGAGGGTTGAAGGGCCAGCAAGCTCAAGCTGCAGCTCTGCTTTTGGTGAGGGTGTTGCTTGTGTATCTCTCTATTCCATCTTCAATTTTTTTAGGAGTTTTAGCGTTTTGGAGACTGCTTTCTTCCAGCAGCTTAGGTTACAACTGGCTGAGAGGTTAACATGTCCTTAGAGAAATATTCCATAAGCTTTTATTCTGTGAAACGTGAAGGATTTACAGGAGTGCGGGTGGCCGTGTGCCCGCTTGCAGTGGGTGCCAGTCTTGGGTGGAAAAATGCCCAAAAGCGGAAAGAACTGGGTCAGAGGAGGCCTGCAGAGGGCAGAGGGAGGAGATGGAGTCCCCAAAATAATGCATGGAGTCCCTCAGCACAAGCACAAAGAGCACAAGCACAGCTTGTTCTCAGAGACAAAGCAAATCTCCCAGTACCTGGAGTCTTGCCCATGGTTAATTTAATGGGTCCAGCTCAGCCTCATCCCACACAGCTGAGATCAATGGGTCATACAGACTGTAAGTGTTTTATTAATACATTAGGAGTGTGATATTGGCTGGAGTCTATTAAACAAGCAAAGGCCCCAGCGTAATAGCTTCTCTCCACCGCAATTAAAAGTGAAGTTCTCCATGTGCACTTGGATCTGATCCTTTGGCCTCTCCTTGGCCGCCCACCGCGGGGAACAGCGTCTCCAACAGCAAATGGGCTTGGACAAATCACAATATAAACCCACATCACTGGGTTATAAAAGGGAAGAAAAGAAAGACAAAGACAGAAAGAAATGGGGCTGAGGGCAGGAGAGGAAACCAACACCTCATTGAGCTGTTATTCTGGTGCTGGTGGAAACCCAAGATAATTCGTAGGAGCCCTCACAAGTTTGTAAACACCTTTATTTGTAGTTTCCAATTTGACTTTGTTCAAACTGGAGGGTACCGATGTGTTGCTGTCGCTAGCTGCTGATTCTGCTACTTCTCCAAAAAGAAATGGCTTCGCCTTTTCTTGTGCGTGCCTCATAAAATAGGGATTAAGAACATTTTTTTAAAACATAGTTTTTGTAATAGTGCAGCCCCAAACCCCTTCAATCAGCAAACTTTAGCACGACTTGACAGACTAAACTGCCATTCCTTAACCCACAGGACAAGAAGTGCCATTTGCACATGGTTGAGTGGTGAGCAAGAAAGATTCATGTCGCTTACTAATTGCCTTTGGCTCTGCGCCACCGCACAAACACTTCGGCACTGACTGCATTTCAGTTCCTGATTCCATCTTGGTAAATGTCTTTTTCTGTATTTCAATGACTCAGGAGCGCACGTAGCTGGAATTCTTTTAGAAAGGTGGGCAAGGAAAGGACAAGCGACTATCGCTGGAAGGGTATGGGCAGGAAAAGTTCTCCAGCAATGCCTGTGAAGACATCAGGAGCTGAGAAGAGACCACCTGGGCACAAAGCTGACATTGAAACCTACTGTAAATGTCTCTGGGCATTCAGTTCTCCATGTAAAAGCAGCATGAACAGGGAGATAACGTGGAAGAAGAACATTAACCATCACATGCAAGAACTTCTCCTGCCTTCAATATTGTACCCTCAGCCACATCTCCCAGTCCTGACAGAGGTATCTGAACGTATCTGAGATGTCCACACAGGATTGGGAAATAGGACAGAGGAATTATGAAGGGCACGTGCCCTCCTTAACTGGCTTTTAGCAGCCCAGGGTGGATACCTGAGGTGGATGCTCCTCAAATGACCCTGAGCATCTCTGTGGGCAACCGAAACCATCTGAGCCCCTTTTCTACCTGCAGACAGAACCCCAAATCAACTCAAAGCTGAGCCAAGTTTCAGCTAAGCCTCATTCCCTACCTCTAATCCCACAGAGCTGGGTTGGGGATTGTAGTGGTAACTCCACCAGTCCTTGCCCACTGTGAAGGGCACTGTGGACAAATACCAGGGGAAATGAGCAACTCTGGGCTCCGGGCCAGAATCTGCAGCAAATAATGCGAATGAGGGTTGTGAATGTTCAGATTAACCAAAAACACTGACCAGCTCTCCTTGAAGTGAGGGAGAGGTGTGTGGGACCCCACCTTAAGGTTCATTCAGTAGAGACAAAGATGAAGATGTTGGCAAGAGGATGAAGGACATGGTTGCACAGTGAACCCAAGGTGGGAACGCAAGGGGGTACCAAGCTCCTTCAGTGTCAGACTCTGCAGTCCTCACAGGACAACCCTGATATTTTATGCACTTTTAAAATTCTACAAATAACTTCCAGAAGAGAATTGAAATGCTTGGCATGAGTCTTCCTGCAGATCCAGGCTGCATTTCCCGTTATCTGCACAATCTCCTTTAGAGCCACATGGCAGGAGCTGGAGTCATTGATAAACTTAATCTGTTCTTTTCTCTGGGGCAGAATCCTGTAAATAAAAGAGCCTCATCCCTCCCTCCTCCTCTTGTTTGTTTTGTCATTCTTGTGGACAGGATGATAGATTTTGATTTCCTGTATCCTTCCTTTTCATTCATGGTCTTTTGTAAAGAAATACGGCTGGCATGGATTTTCTTTTAATGGAATTAATTGAAATGATGGCAAATGTCACGACGTGAAGTGCAGGATTTGAAGTATGAATATACTCGCATATGTACACTTCTAACAACACGAAATGTATGATTATATAGCAACAATAAGCTTTCACGGTAATAGCCTAACATTGACTCTAAATACTGATTTCAGTATATTATGTGTTGTGTACCCTGCAGACAAAACAGCGCATACAGGCCTTAAAACAGGAACAATTAGGACTTGGCAAATTTATTTAAATCAACAGAGGATGCAATCAACCACAAATGCTACGAAGAGAATGTCAAACTGTCAAATTGAAGGGTGAATTGGGCTGGGGAAAGCTCATGGTGAGAACTGAAGGATGTTTTCCTGTGGAGGACAGGTCAAGATACAGCCCCACGTGCTGAGCAGACAGACCTGGAGCTGCTCCACTGATAAAAACCTCGAGAACTTGGCTTCTGCCCGAAGATCTGGAGCTTTTCAGACATGGGGCACACTGGGACATCGTGGCACAGCGTGAGCACCATGTGGCAGTGCCCGTGTTTCTGGTTGTGCACCAGATCACCATCTTTTAACCTGATTATATCTGATGACAGATGATCCTTTTATTCTCGCTATAAATTACTTTGCATGGTGGCACTTCCAGCTCACAGCTTGCACCCATTCGGGAGGATAATACAGAAATAGCAGGTGGCTCCTGTGGCCCAAAACCGGTTTTTGGCTTTATTGCATTGCTGGAGAACAAAAGAATAAGTGGACAGAGAGAGGTGTGTGATAGTGTAAAGATTTCTGATTGATGGGAGGACTAATGAGGACAATTGTCAATCACTTGGCTGGACAGGGAGAGATTTCTCCATCCTGCGAAGGCTCCTATCAGGATATGTCAGGGATAATAAGTCTTGCCTACATTATCAGGGACAGCCTGAAAATATAACCTGAGTAGGTCTCCATCCTACTATAAAGATAAACAGTTCAGAGTGATACCAGTGTTAGGGAAGAGTTAGCTCTCATTCCGAGTTTAAACAGCATCAAGTCTTTCTTCATGCCGTTGACTGATTAGTATTAAATCTAAACAGTTCAACTCTTTAATGTGCTTCCCCTTTTTTTCAAAAGAGGATGTATTTCTCCCTCTTCTGGATTAAAACCTCTTTTAGGAAAAAAAAATCTACAAATGCCTCAATTCTCTGTTTTTTTTTGTAACTGCTTAGGAAAGAAAAGAGCTTTCATAATGAGCATAAGAGATTCATGCATAAGAGAACACAGATTTCATCTGTGAATATCTGCTTGAAAATGGTCTTCCAAGGCATATCTGATCTATTCAGATCAGATATCAAAACACTGTGTGCTCCACACAGCCTGAGACACCGTGGCGAGGGGAAAGGACCAGATCTGTGCTGGGAACATTCACTGATGGTGTTCGCTGAGAAATTATTTCTGTATGGAAAATACGGCTACGGTTTCACGTGACCGATTTTTTGCTTTGGACTTCCCAGAGGCAGCTGATAGGGAGAAGCAAGAGCAAGGAGAGGTTTCTACTCGACATGTTGATCTCCTCTGTCATCTGATGGCTTTGCCATGTGTCAATGATAAAGACCCAGCTCTATCTCTCCTGAAGTCCCTTCATACAACCACCCAGAAGTCAGAGCAGACTCTGAGTTTGCAGGTGCATCTGCAAACTCCCGAGTCTTTGGGGGATACGGAGCAAACACATTTATCTGAGCGGGAAACCAAACAAATGAGATAATCGCTCGCTTTATTTGCGGAAGGCGAGATAGCGTGGCTGGCATCGGGAGCGCAGCTGCTCGCCCCGGCTGCAGGAATAATCATCCTCATTGAGGAGGCATGTCGACACAGAAGGGCAGATGTAGAGGTTCTGAACTTGGCTGCCACGCTCATCTGTCTGGGTGACTGCAGAAATGATGGGAAACACTCCCAGGGAGTACAGCTGACGTCTTCATCCTCACAGAGGGGGCTGGATTTGATTATTTCATTAGCATCGTGAGGCCCTTGCAGCATTACAGGTTGGTTTGGCCTTTCTTCCGAAGCTCCGGTGACCAAGAGCTGCTTTAAGTCACTTGGTCTCTGCAGCTTGTGAGGGATGTCATGTTTAAACCTGCAGCAGGAGGTACCTGGGAGGGTGGGTTTCATGCTGGAGATGAAAAGGCAGATGCTCTCCTAATTCTACCTGGTGTAGGAAGGCTGAGTATCACCTGTGTGCATAGACGAAACGTCGCACTAGCTCAGATGAAGGCATGGACATTCTGATAAATGCTACGTAGAAGGTCAAAGGCAAATCCTTGCACATCCGTGCCCCAGGCCTGGAGTCACCAGTCAAACCAGCTTGGGCACCTGTGATGTCTGGAGGTGGAGAGCAAACCCACATGCTCACAGCCTTTCCTAATTCGTTCCCTAACACTCCCGCTGTGGTTGCACTTACTCTGGAGCTTGGCAATGAGTCTTCTACTATCCCAACCTGAATTACACTACTGATGGAAATCAGGGAGAGCTGCTCCAGCAGACTGAGGTTTACCAAGAGAAGCTCTGATATGAAGAAGGCTGCAAGGAAATACAATGCTGTGGAGAGGTTTTAAAAAATAAATCAATGTGGTAGAGGATAGCCTCCACCAAGGGCTGCAAGAGCAGCAGGGTTTTATCTCTCCGGTGCCTTCTGATTTGCTCTCATGGACCTCAGCGCCTCTCCAGCCAAGCACTGAGCTCATGTAAAGGAAGATCCTTAGAGGCTGGATAAATCTGGCCAGACGTTTTACAGCTATCTCAAAAGACGCCTGTGACTGCCAGTTTCGAATCCTCATTCCAAGCGCAGGAGGTGTAGAGTTTCTCAAATAAACCACTGTCAGAATTTGTTTAACGTGAATGAAACTGGTTTTTTTTCCTGATCTCGTTTGTATTGATCCCTCCTATGAAACAGAAGAACATATAATCAGCTTTTCTATATATCACAGGCTGTTAAAGGTCACCCAAATATCTGCATCAAGCCAAAATGTGAGTTATGGCTAATGTTTTGAACCTAAAGACAGAATATATCTGTTACAGACAAGGCCAGAAGAGAGCAGGATGTTATCAATATATTTTTAGATTTACGGGCATGGCAAAGAAAAACCCTGAACAAGCACCCTGTGCCTATATAATTTAATGGATCCTACTTTTCCCCTCTTTTCATGGAGATAAGTTGAGTTCCTTAAGCTTCACATCATGAAGTAATTTTACAGACCTGAATGCTTGGAGAGCAGATCTGTTTGAATCTCCTCTCTACCTCTTGTTGCTCCTGAAGCAATGATTGTTAAAACCTCATACAACAAACAAAAGCATCCGAGACAGGAGATGCTCCACCATTCTGGCCACGAATTCTATGCTCCTCTTGTCCCCACCCTGCCCCAAACATGATAGAATTGGGCCATATGGCAGATCATTTTTAGTCTAAGTGCTCCTATTGTTCACTATGAGAATTAGAAAGTGCTGGTGTTGGTAGCCAGAGTTTCTGGAGAGTCCTTGGGATGGCTTTCCCTTTCTGATTGTACCTGTGTACATCTCTTCCTGGAGATACCACTGATATCTGCCAACCTTCCTGGCCAAGCGTCTGGATTGTCCTGCAGAAAAGAACAAAATCTTGCACTGCTAAGGTAAATCAGGTGCTTGCTTTTCCAGATCCTTTTCCCTTTGCTTGTAAACCCCACTTACATGTAGCAGGCTGTATCACTGAGCATTTAAATGAGAAAGGCCTTCTTGGAGAAAATGAACCACGAAACACAGAGCTATGGGACAGAATAGCAGGAAAGAAGAAATATTACTAAATAGGCAAAAATTCAGTCCAGGTATGGCTCCAGGTATTAGCAGGTGGTAGGAATAAAAGATGATGAACACAGAGATTAATGTGGTGCCTCCTGATGTATGGAGATGAAAGCGGGCAGTCTGTCTAGTGAAGTCAAACATTTATGTCTGTCTGTTCTCCAGAAACTTTTGGAGAGATAGTTCTGCTTGTGTTTTGTTGAAATAGAAGCCAGACTTCATAAAAATCATTAGGAGTTGTGTGTTTTTTTATCATCTGTGATTTTTTTCCTGAGGCTAATGGATCCCAGACGGTTCTAAACTAAACAATAATAGCTGGGGGGAGAGCTGGAGGGATCTCTTCCTTTGCCAATGCTGAGCTATTGAGCATCTAATCATAACCAGGAGATGGGAACCAAGCCCAGATCCCTTCAATGTCCACTTCCCAGGAAGAAGGAAAGAAAGAAAAGCACAAGAAAGTTTGAAGGCAGTTCAGATCAAGCCATTCCAAACAAGACTCAAAGGTGTCCACACCTGCAAGACCATCGTGGCCCTTCCCATCACATTTCTGGAGCAAGGAGCAAGAAAGCGCTGCTGGAGCAGAGCAAGGACCATGTGAATTTTTTCCTCAGCAACCTGAGCTACAAATGCGTTGGTATCACGGGAAAATCCTCCCTTCTTACACTAGAATAAGAGGATCATTTCCATTGGAGTCAGAAGGAGCGTTTGTGGGGAGGGTTACGTGGCTTACAACTTCTCCCAAACAGACGGTAATCTGCTGAGGTCCAGAAAGACAATCATGCTGGTTCAGGCTTTCTCCCTCTCCCTGGTCGGTCCAGGTCCTCACAAAATCCACTAAATCACAGAATCCCAGGCTCGTTTTGTTGAAGGGATCTCTGTAGAC
Organism: Streptopelia decaocto; assembly: GCF_964273445.1. Lineage (NCBI taxonomy): Eukaryota > Metazoa > Chordata > Aves > Columbiformes > Columbidae > Streptopelia > Streptopelia decaocto. The sequence goes on from NC_138660.1 coordinate 25,669,022, forward strand.
CCCCCAGTGCAACCCCCTTTGCTCACGCAGGGTCACAGAGCAGATCACACAGGTGGGTCCAGGCGGGTTTGAATGTCTCAGAGAAGGAGACTCCACACCCGCTCTGGGCAGCCTGGGCCAGGCTCTGGCACCTCCCAGCAAACAAGTTTCTGCTCATGTTCAGATGGAGCCTCCTGTGTTTCAGTCTGTGCCCGTTGCCCCTCACCCTGGCGTTGGGCACCACTGAGCAGAGTCTGGTCCATCCTCTGACACCCACCCTTGACAACCCACCCATGGAGGTTGGTTAGATCCTTGTTCACTGGCCATTACCTTCACAGCCAAGAAAGACCTTCTCTCTGATGGTTGTGAGACCTTTTGTAGGTGAATGTGAGTGGATGTAGCCTCTTAGTGCACGGAAGGAATATTTTTGCCAAGTGATATCCTTTACATCTCATGGAGCACCGCTCGCCATGAGTGCAGTTCAAACGTTCATCACTGCAGGGGCAGACGCTGGAGCCAGGAGGTCGGTCAAGAAGACAAAACAAGGCTTGTCTCATTGATATGGAGCATGGAGAAAGGTAGTTGGGGACCTGGGGAGCATCAAGGGTTCGTTGAGTGCTACACAATGGTGTTTATAGCCCTCCACAGGAGATGAAAAAATACTGATAATTTCAGCAGGCTGAGAGCAACCCTGTGGGGAGAAATGGGCACTTAAAGCCAGATTGGGTCCTCGGTTAGTGAGGACCGGTGTCTTGGAGCTCATTAGGAGCCTGGCACCAAGAGGAGGGGAACACCTGGGGCATGCGCAAGTATTTTTATAGCAGGATTAAAAAAGATAAAATGTTCCATTTACCGCATCTCTGGCTTCTGGTGAACCAACTGCTCCAGTGTCATTTGCGTCCCTGTTTATTGACGGTATATTAACCTCTGGATGAAATTATAGGCCTCAGCAACCTCACAGTGGCCTTTGCACTATTTGCAGCGAGTGCTAAATACCACAGCGGATAATGTTATTTATGCAGCACGTTGCCACAGGACCCCCGTCTGGAAATGGAGAGAACCCCCTGCAAGAGGCTGGCATGAATGCATTATGAATCAGCGCTGCTCGAATAAAGCATCTACAGAGAATATCTAAGCAGTGACCTTCATACAAAATGTATCGCATAACACTTTCTATTAAAATAATCATAAACACAGTAAGCAGTAAACAAAACAATCAAAATGTGTCTTGAAAATAAATGCAAAGAGGGAATGGTAGATGGAAGAGGGATTAAATTTCCATTTAGGTATTACAGGCAATGAAGGGTTTTTTTTCTTTTTTCTTTTCAAACAGTGTTTCCAAAATCAATAACGGGGGGAGGGAAATGGTGTGATTAGTAACATGGTGAGTAATTGCACCAGTTTGTCACTGCTCGTGTTCAATGTTAGAGCATCTATTAAGAAAGGAGGCTGTTGGAACCGGCCCCAGTCAATATTTGTCCATACCACAGGAAAAAATCCTGCAGTCTAGCTAAACTCTGTATGCTTTTTGATCAGAGGCTTTGCCTCTGCCAACATCTGTCCTTCTCATCACGATTAGACCAGCAGGCTTCAAGATCAAACCACAACGATGCCAGATGAGACACAAACACGCAGAGCAAGGTGATGCCGATCTGTGATCAGCGCGATGGGGAAACGGAGCTACAAAGGGACTCATCAAAGGGCAACCAGGCTAGGTGGCAGAGCTGAGCATTGTACCAGAACCTGCACCCCTGCCAGGAGCTGTGGTAGAGTCAAAACCGAAGGAAAAGACCCTTTCTGTCTTTATGAGGTGCTAGAAATAAAGGAACAATTTCTTCCCCAAAGGGCTGTGGGGCATTAGAACAGGCTGCCCAGGGCAGTGCTGGAGGCACCATCCCTGGAGGGCTGGACAGACGGACATGAGGTTCTCAGGACATGGGGCAGTGCCAGGGGTGGGGGAACGGTTAGACTCAATGATCTGGAGGGTTTCTTCTAGCAAAAATTATTTCATGAATCTATGATTGCTGCCATATCATCTAGCTCATGGGTCTTGTAGGCATCCCCTTCCCCATCAGCAATCACCATTCTACCAGCACCCAGCTTGCTCTGATCTACTTAGAAGGCATTCTAGCTTGAGCAGGCCCATGTTCTGTTTTCCCCTGATTTTCCACATTTCTTAAAAACCTTCTACAGTCCTGCACACCACTGCACTCAGTATCACATCTTTAGTTGCTCCATTTGCTGCTTTTCTCTTTCACACACATGGACGTTGCCTTTGCTCTTTGGTTGGATGATACCCCACCAGCTGGACGTCCGTCCATCCCTTGCCAGGAGATCTGCAAAACCACAGGAAGGACCTCAGGATTCACGATGAGGACTGTTCCTGCTGTCTCAGTCCCCTCTCCCACCCTCATCCCACCAGTCTGAGTGCACCGAGGTTTTTGTTCAGCATCCACCCCATTTCTGTTCCTGCAGTTCTGCTCTGCCTTCATTTCAGCCTTCAGCATAATCCCTAGAAACACATTCATTTTCATTTTGGTCCTACCTAGATTAACTGCAATCTCTAGCCACACAAGAAAAGAACAAGGAAGAACCGAGGCTCTAGAGACAGCCTTTTGTTAGAGGTTTTAATATATTTTGTAAGTTCCAGTTAAGTTTGAATTTCTCAATTTTCATTTTCTCTCTGCGTTTCCTGACCTCTATGTCACATCTCTCTGTGATGATCTGTCTTTTTTCTATCCTTTCTGCAGGTTCTCAACTTACTGCTAATATATTTTTGGAGACAGTTAATCATCCTGTCATATCTGGAGTTTTTTGCATGTATTTCCCCCCTTACGTGCCAGACAACTTCCAGACTACATCCCAACTTTCAGGCCCCAAAGTTTTCCATCAAGTTTCCTGGATTTCCTCACACTTGCCCTTGTTAATTTGAGAGAGATCTGCCTTTACTTCCTTCCCCTCCCATTTCCGATGACCTTCTCATGGTCAGTCACCCCAGTTCTTTTCTATGACCAGTTCACTAGGTGTATACCATATCTAAACCAGCAATGAAGTTGTTGAGTCGGATCCTATCCGAATAAACCTTCTCATCACATCCACAGTCCAACCTACTGATCTGGAGTGGTCCTCCTGACCACCTCCTTTCTCCATATGCCAGGAGGTCCCAGTGTCTCCTCCATCTCTGTCTTCATCCCCAAATTCCGCATCTTCCCCTTAACCAGATGCACCAGGTGATGCTGCCATTATCTTCTCTCCCTTGCCCTTACCTGGAATAAAAGTGTTAATTGTATGATCTCATCTAAGGGGTTTTTTCCTTTCCTTGACATTTGCTTTTAGACTCTCTTTTCAGCCACCCCATATCACTGAAAATCATTCGCCCTAAGAAATCGCTTTTTTAACTGAGTATTATCAATGAGTAACCATAGATGCTTTCCTTCTGATTAGCACTAATGAATCTAATAGCATGCTTTTATCAGTATTCCTTCACATTATACAGTCTATTGATGTACTTTGGTGCCTGTTTTCTATAATGAAGACTATGAAATTGCATATCTATCATAACTAAGTAGTGATGTAACTCAGAGCCAACTTTAATTGTTGATTCTTTCACTGAGAAGGTGATCTTAGAAGCTATAACTACGAAAAGCCATCGAGTTATTTTTTCCTAATAAATAACCCCCTTTCCCATAAAGCTGGAAAAATCAGGCTGATAAAGGAAAATATATTTTCATATACAGCATAATTAGTTCGTGGGACTTCTCACCACAGAAAGCCATTCAGCCCAAGAATATTGCAAGATGAAAAAATCTCGGGCATTAAATGGCTATTCAGAAGCCCACAGTTATTATAGCTACGGCCAAAAACGTTTTGGAAGTGATATGAAGCTGCTCATCTCCAGTTTGTCACTCTCTTCCAGAGACTGGGATGGTGGGGCAGGAAAATATCTAAAGACCGAGGGTCTTGATCCACTTTCTAAAGTATCTGAGTCCTAAACGGTGTCAGAAGCAAAGTCAGGAACTTGCTGAGCATCTGATCTACCAAAGCCCAGACGTCCCGGTATCTGCTCTTTGACTCCAAGCCAGTGAATATATTAATATTCCCACAGGGAAAAAAAGCCTCAGTCATTTAAGCCGCCACTGCTGCATCTTCCTGTTTATAATGAAATAACTTCCTTTAGTTTCTAGAACATTAAAACGAGGGGTTTTATAATCCTTATTTATGAGAGGAGCTCAGCTTACAATATTACAATAGATGTAATAAAACAACTGGTATTTTGCAGAAGACTTTGTGGTTTTCTCTACATGCTGTATTTTACTTTTCTTTTAATCTAAAGAAAACATTGTGGCCTGTGAAATCTGAACTTTTCCTGGGGTTTTTTTGGTAAAATCTGAACGTTTTCTCACTTTTTCCCCTCAGAAACAGTAGGTTTTAGTGCTGAGGTCTTTAAGCAGAGGCTGATAGTAGATCAAAAATATGTTTCCAGCTGATGAGCAGGACAGGTGGGTTATGGTGCTCACAGTCACGGTCAATGCAGAAGTGGGGATGCAGGTGATGGTTTGACACGTATCCTGCAGCTAATCCCGACCCACCCTGCCTATGAACACATGTTTCTGGGTGGAAAATCATGAGCAAACAATTTTGAAGACACTCATGACTCTGGGGACAGGCTTTTGACCATTTGGGTTGGTTATTCCTGCAACACCGGTAGTCAGAAGGTCACTGGACAAATCAAACCATGTCTGTCATTGGAGAGGCAGATGGTGAATTGTCTGCTCATCATGCGAGCAAGGGGACAATGTCTCCATCTCACTTTTTTTCTGGGTTTTCTCCTAATTCCTGGTGTGACTTTCGGCTCTTGTGACTTTCTTGGCCCTGGCTTGAACCAGGGGGACACAGGGGACCTGTTCTTCCTCCAGGCCAAGCCAGCTATGCCACATCTGGTGGCTGTCACAGCTGTCACGGAGTAACCCTGACATCTAGTGGCTTCCAGTGCCCAAATCCTGCATGTACCCTGCCCAGCGGGGCTGAGCAAGAGGCACCCCTGTCTCTCTCCCAAGGCCACCACCTCCCATGGATGCAGCCAACAGCCCTTCCGCAGGGCAAGAAAAGATACCAGCAGCATCACCTCTCCAAGGGAAGTTGTTAATAATGTCATCGCTAATAAATTATTTGGTCCCTGTTGTTTTTTCAATACTCTGTTGGGATTTGGCCGTCTGGCTCCAGTAGCCCCCATGGCAGGGCAGGCAGCTTGCCCAGGGAGCCTGTACTTCCCCAGGGATGCTTTTCCACAGCCTCCTTGGGAAGACAAAGTGTGGGACAAAAGGTTTCACTAGACAAAAGACCTGTGCAGCCTCCCATGCCTGGAAATGCTTCAGCGAGGCTGGAGGAGGTGCAAAGCACGGGGAACAGGGGGATTTCAGTGCCATCTCCTCCCGTATTATTGGCGAAGGAGAAAGATCCATTCTGTACATCTGAATGGAGACCTCAGCTCCCCACTTGTGCTGCCAAGATGGCTTTTGTAGGAGGCATTTTGTAACAAAGCCTTCTCCAAAGAGAAAGAGAAACACCCGCTGTCCACTCTCAGCAGGGAATGGTGGAGATGTGCCTTTCGGAGACCTAACTTTTGGAGATGTGCCTTTTGGAGATGCGGCTTTTGGAGATGCACCTTTTGGAGATACACCTTTTGGAGATACACCTTTTGGAGATGTGCCTTTTGGAGATGCGCCTTTTGGAGATGCGCCTTTTGGAGATGCACCTTTTGGAGATGCGCCTTTTGGAGATGCACCTTTTGGAGATGCGGCTTTTGGAGATACACCTTTTGGAGATACACCTTTTGGAGATGTGCCTTTCATGGATACACCTTTCAGAGATGTGCCTTTCAGAGATGCAGGTGATCTGGCTGCCCTCTTGCAGACAGTCAGGCAAGATGGTGCCTTTGGTGTCCCTGTCCCCTGGCTGTGCCACCAGCCGGGTTTCCAAACCTGCTACCCTCCTGCTGCCACATCCCTCAGACTCTGTGCGGGTCCCCAAACACCCCTTCTGCTGGCACCTCTGCCTAAGATGAGCTGGAAATCTTCCTGAGCATTCTCAGGGAACAAAATAATCACAGAGGTAGAAACCACACAGAACCAGAGGCAGCGAGGGTGACTGGGTAGCAGGGATGTTTTTCTTTTTCACACCATTTCCAATGAACACAGCAACCCTGTGTTCTCTGGCAAATGGAAATGTAGGTCCCGCAGTGTGTGCTGGGCAAAGAAATTCACACAAAAGCAGCTTGAGAAGTAGAAGAAAGTGGTGGATGGTAATCACAGAGAGATTAATGCAGGCTTGTCACCAGTCCCCTGGTACCTGCGGGCACTGCAGAACTACAGGCAAGGCCCGGGAAAGCCAGAGGATGGGATTAGCACTTTTGCCATCATTTTTCCCTGCTGACATCAGATTTCTCAGCAATGCAGGAAAGCCACGACCCCCACGTTTCAAGGCACTTTCAGCAGTTTGTATGCGAGGTTGTGTCCCAGGGCTGCCCACCCACGATACTTGGGGTTTGGCACTGACCCTGCACCACAGGCTGGGGAGGGCTGGCATGGTGTTGTGGTCTTCCCAAAACCCAGACTTTGTGCCCAGCAGGTCTGGAATGGGGTGAGGTGGAGAACAGCCCTACAAGTGTACCATAACACACCATTACACTCATGGTGTCCATCAATAAACTCCCCTTGGGCCTTGAATCCTGGGGGCAGTTTTGGGCCCCTCAGGACAAGAAAGGCCTTGAGGTTCTGGAGCAAGTTGAGAGAAGGGAACGGAGCTGGTGAAGGGCTGGAGCACAAGTGTGATGGGAGTGGCTGAGGGACCTGGGGGGTTCAGCTGGAGAACAGGAGCTGAGGGGAGACCTTCTGATCTCTGAACTGCCTGAAAGGAGCTTGGAGCCAGGGGGGTCGGGCTCTGCTCCCCAGGAACAAACGCCAGGAGCAGAGGAAACGGCCTCAAGTTGCGCCAGGGGAGGTTGAGGTTGGATGTGGGGAACAATTTCTTCCCCAAAGGGCTGTGGGGCATTGGAACAGGCTGCCCAGGGCAGTGCTGGAGTCACCATCCCTGGAGGGTTGGACAGACAGACATGAGGTTCTCAGGACATGGGGCAGTGCCAGGGCTGGGTTATGGTTGGGCTCGATGGGCTTGAGGGTCTTTTCCAACCAAAATGATTCTGTGATTCTATGATGTCAGTAATTCTGAATCACTACCTCCCGCTCCCTGCTGCAGCTGGTGGGAGATGAGGCACCAAGCATGGGACAGACAGAGGGGTTCCCACCATTCGTCCCTCTCCAGCTGTGGCTTTCACAAGCAGTTTTGGGACAGTCTGACCTTGAAGATGCATTAAATCCTGCTTGCACGGACACCCCAGGCAGCATTTCCATGGGCGCTGGTTGCTCTGGCTATGCCAAGGGGGTGGCGCTTCACCATAAAGCACAAAATCTCTGTGCACTGGGGCTTTACCGCAGGGAAAAACTCTCCGAGGCAATGCAGGGAGCACAAATTAAGTTGCAATTTGCCCCATTGCTACTGTCCTCTCCAACAAGGTCCCCAAAGAGGGTCCCCGTTTGTGCAGCCCACACAAGCCGTTCCCATCTCCTCCTGCCTCTTCCCCACACCATGCGGAGGATTCGCCGTGATTTTCTCCTCACTTCCAGCTGTGTTTACAGTCACAGGATTTCTTACTTCTCATGAAAGTCACTCCCAGGGTGAAATTTGAGTTTGTAAATTATTAAAATGTTATCAAGAGCATGCAGACTTGCCCATTTTTTTTTCCTGTTGGTGAATAAGCTGATGTATAATTCAATTTTCCCCCCACAGTTTCTTCAGTAATACTTAAAAATTATACACACACACACACACACACAGACAGATCCAAACCTTATTTCCATTTATTTCTAAGTCTCTTTGGGCCAGAGGCTTTATCTTCCTCTCTTTCTGCACAGTGCTGCGCAAACTTAGGGTGTTGCCTTTATATGAATAATATAGGATAAAAATAAATTCAGAATTCATAGTTTATGAATGTATCTTCATAATAAATTATTTTAAATGCTTTTTTTTTTGGTGAGAGAGAGATGGCAGATGAGAGCACATATATGGCACACAATTATTACTGCTCATTCTTTGAGAAAGAACCAATACATCTGTTTACAGTTTCTTGACAATATCTCCTTTACAAAAAAAAAAAAAAAAAAAAACAGAAACAAAACAAAAAGACCCCAAACCTGCTTATAATTTTGCTAGATTTTAATTCTTTGGGCTGAAACTTTAATTCTTTGGGCTGGAAGGATGGGGAGGAGGAGATGGCAGGACGGGACGGGAGCTGAGGATGCCAAAGAGCATGAGTTGGGATGAGGAGATGAAGCTGGAAAGCGGTGAAGGAAGATGCAAGAACCACGTTTCTTTTCTCTTTCCCTTCAGGGACTGGTCTGCAGGGAAGAAAAAAATCACCTTCTGTTTTCTCATGAGCTGGAAAGCAAATGTTGGTGTCTGCATTGGAAGATGCTCTTCCCACCCACTGCCTGAAGGTTTCCCAAGCACACACATGCACACTCAGATGCACACGCTTGTGCACAACCTAAAGAGTGATCGCAGTAATGAAACACTGAGAAATAAGCAGTTATCCATGCTCCTTCCCTAGCCAAGGTGACATGAGAGAAGCTCTTCCAAGGGGACCCATCCTACCCATCCTAGGAAACCGTCTTCATATTTTCTAGAGGTCAACAGACTTTTCCATACTGGAAATGACCAGGCTCAGGATATTCAGATTTCAGAGGGGGTCCCGTTGGGTGTCCAGGGTGAGGAACTCCATCCCTTGGTCTGCAGATGTTCCCAAACAGGCTCTGCTGGAGCCATGGTTTGATCAGTTGCACTCAAATTGCAGGGAGACGTGATGTCTTGGACACCCGGCTAGCAGAGGCTCCTTCAGCTGCTTAATGCTTCTGAAATTCTGGGCTTTGCTTTCTCTGGTTGATCATTCACTCTTTATTTCATTTACCTATCATCTTCAATAAATATATTATGACCCTAACCCAAGGTGCTTTAAACAATTGTGTTGTCCCAGCTCCATGATGCAGGCACGTTCAAGGTGCCCTCCCATGTGGGACAAGACCCTACTCGCTGGTGGCTTTTCCTGGTCACAACTACCCCAGCAATTTCTACCCTAAAAGTCCTTTTAGCTCATCACCCTCGTGCTGAAGTGGGACCCACCACTGAGCTTGTGCTAGGAGGTTTAGTGATCATAGAATAATTCTGGTCGGGTAAGACCTTCAAGATCATCAAATCCAACCACTAACAATCTTCATGTACAGCTGCCAGAGGACAATGCCTGATCTCAACAGAAATTGGTGGCTTTTGTCTGGAAAGCTTTTAGTATGCCACACAAATTCATGTTCAATGCTAGCACATCCACTAGGGCGAAATTTTAGGGCCCGCATTACACAGAATATTTAAATTGCTTTCAGATTCATGGTGCAGAGGATGTTTAGAAGCAAGTGCGTTCATTAATAAGAACTTCAGCACAGGTGAAACTACTGCATTTATACACATGCAAGTTGCATTTAAAGAAATGATTTGCTCTCTCTCCTATGTAGACATGTGCTATATGTAGAGTGATATCTAATCTCTCATTCCCCAGGAAGCTGCTCTAATCCACTCGCTGCAGCTGTGTCAGCTCTCAGCAGGTCACCCAGCCGAGGAGGCGGCTTTTCTCATCATTGTGAAGGTTTTCCTGCGCTCAGGGACCCAGATCTGCACGTCTTCCAGACAGGCCACCAAGCATTTTGGTGTCACACGTTCTCAGAGCTGACACAGATGCTCTGCCGCTCCCCTCCCTGGGCCAGAACAGCATCCTGGGGGGAAGCTGGAGCGTTAGCAGATGCTTTCCCCATCGCACATCTGGCACAACTGGCGCTTTGGGAACATCAACGACAAGCTTATGTGCAACGCTACCCGGGAACACGTTTTATCGTGAAATGTAGCTTGCTAAACGCTCTCATGTGCTTGGTTGGGGAGGCTCAAAGGCTGCAAGCAAGCCCACCAGCAAACGCGGGCTGTCCATCAACACATGGCAGCGTCATGTCCACAGTACAAAAAAACCTGGGAGAGGACGATGTATGGGGCTGTAATTAATGTGAAATGAGTTGTATGCAGCTTTCTGAGCAAAAAGCAGCCAAAAGAAAGCCAGGAGGAACAACTCCCAGGTCAGCCTGGCACTTACGGGCAAACATTTCTAACAAAAATTGGACTCCACCTCCAGAAGACAATTCGTAATCAAAACTGCTGAGGAAAGGAGATTGTTGTCTGTCTCCATCAACAGCAATGGACACCACCATTAGAGACAAGAAGTGAAGGAATTTTTTTTTTCTCCTTCTAATGGAAACCAATCTATCGAGATGTTGCTCACATTACTGAAATAACAAATGGGCTTTTTATTGTATCTCCCATCCTGGTTCTCCCTTTGCCATCTCTTGTTACTGAATCTTTCAGTACATGATAGAAACTGCAAATATAGATCACCAGGAGGCTGGGACTTGAAACCCATATTCCTAAAAAGGCACCTTTTTGACCCAAACAGGCATCTCCTCCTTGTAATAGACTGTTCTCCTGTCAGGTGGACTTGCAAGAAGAAATTCTGGGCTTTGCTTTCTCTGGTTGATCATTCATCTTTTATTTCATTAACCCGTTCTCTTCAATAAATATATTATGCACTGTTTAGACCCTAATCCAAGGTGCTTTAAACAATTGTGTTGTCCCAGCTCCGTGATGCAGACACGTTCAAGGTGCCCTCCTGTGTGGAGGCTTCTTGCTGGTGGAGAGGGTCAAGGAGAAGGAGACAAATAGCAAGAAGAAGGAGACAAATAGCACTGATGCAAGCCATTAATTGCTTTCCCATTTACGGAAGGCAAACTTGGGTGCAGACTCTATTTAAGCATTTAATTACAAGCAGAAATTCCTTTTCGCTACTGAACCTAGAGATGTTAAAGCACACTGGGCACCTTTCATACAAAGAACCATGTAAATTTGTTCTCTTTTCCACTCACTTGCTCCCTTTCTCTTTGTTAGCTTTTTGGCAGCGAGAAAAAAATAATTAACCAGAACAATATGATGCAGAGAGGCATCGCAAGCACTGAAGTCGTTTAGCCTAGAGAGGCGAATGAGAAGCGATTCGATTGTGAGGGATATCATGAGAAGTAATAAGAATATACTGTCATTTCCTATAAGCACTGGGGTTGCTCAGCTGGAGTACGGGCCGCCGCTAAAGCAAAGCAAGGATAATATTTTTAACTCAGATTCTGGTGCTGGCATGGCAAATGAAGAAGAAACCTCACTAAAATCCAGCACCCGCTAGGCGCAAGGTCTGCTAGTGTCCTTTCAGATTTCAGAATTGAGTAATTTCTACTTGAGGTGCAAAGCTGTTACGCCGAAGCATGTCCTTCTACTTACTCTTCAGAAAAAAACCCGCTGATTTATAGCTGTGGACTTGCCTTTGACTTGTTGTTTACCATGATATCTGCTTTCCAGATAAATGGATAAATTGGATAAATGGGAGTTGCTTTTTACGTGAAGAAAGCCTTGTCACTGAACATGCATTATTGCTGTGATTAGCTGGAGGAATCATATACATTTTTCATGCTTTTCTAGTTGCACACTTCCTCTAATTCACTCCTAAAAGCCCATCTGTTTAAATGAGCTTGCAGTGCCTGCTAATCAATAGTTGCAGTCCTGGGCTGCTGGTGGTGATGCTGGGGGGACAGTGTGATGGGACCCACCGGGTTGGGGACACAGAGGGGAAAACCCCCCAGCTGGGCAGACCCTAGGCAGCCTGAGACTGGTCACTTGATTAAATTGCTACTTAGCTGAGGCTTGACCCCAAAATCTAACAACAAATCAATGCCTGTCCACTCTGGACTTCTCCAACTTCCCAGATACAATGTGTTCTTACAAGGCAGGAAAGCTTTGCTAGCTTTATTAGCTTCATTAGCTTTGTTAGCTTCATTAGCTGTCCTGCAGATAGCCCAGAGCCTATGCGCTTTGTAGCGTGGCAGGTGTTGGTCTCTTCTCCCCAGGAACAAGCGCCAGGAGCAGAGGAAACGGCCTCAAGTTGCGCCAGGGGAGGTTGAGGTTGGATGTGGGGAACAATTTCTTCCCCAAAGGGCTGTGGGGCATTGGAACAGGCTGCCCAGGGCAGTGCTGGAGTCACCATCCCTGGAGGGTTGGACAGACGGACATGAGGTTCTCAGGACATGGGGCAGTGCCAGGGGTGGAGGAACGGTTGGACTTGGTCATCATGAGGGTCTTTTCCAACTAAAATGATTCTATGAGTCTATTCTATGACTCTTTGATGCAGTGACAGGAAAACCTGTCACCTGCCAGGCAAAGAGATAACCCTGAGTCCCCATTGCTGAGGACAACCCCAAACACCAAGGGAGCCACCACCACGGTGCTGCTGCAAAGAGGCTCTCAGAGGTGGCAGCCCCAAGAATGAAGGTCTGGAGGCATCACACTGACCTGTAGAGTCTCAGGGACACAAGCTGCCTCATCAGAAGCAAAGCTGCTACATCAGGGCAGTTGTACTGGGCTGTAGATGGATGTTTTTGCAAACTGCCAGGAGAACCGCTGTTTCTTTTAGAGCCCGTTCCCACCTTCAGTTCAGCGTGAGCCTACGTCCCAGCCTAGCGGATGATCTTCTGAGATGCCTGTTCCTTAATTGCCAGAGCATCTGCCTCGCACCAGGAGCAAAGAGGGAAGATGATTTATTTCACAGGCTTTCGGGCCACCACCGGGGATGTTTTGCTGCAGATAGGGAAGCTACGGCAGCTCCAGAGCAGCTCTGCATCCTTCCATCAGCAGCACAGATTTGTCTCTGCAACCGCAACAGCTTCAGCTGGGTGAGACACTCTGAGCCCCTGCACCAGCAGCAACCCTCATTTTCTCCAGTTGAACCTGCAGAGCCTATAAAAAGATCAATGTTGTGTTTACTTGTGGCTTTGCAGGGAGTTTTAGCATTTCAACAGCGGTCATTTGTCACGAAAGGCTGATCGGAGGGGTGGTTACTGCGTGCTGGAGGGCACAGGGCTGCCGCTGGAATGTGCACGAGAAGGGGAAAGTTGGTCTCAGCTTGCCAAAGAGGCAAAAATTAATCTAATGTGACTGCAGATCTAATGAGAACCCACTCCTTTCTCAACCCCAATTTAGGATTGCTAATACCGTGTGTGTTTGCAGACTTAATTAAATGTCCTTGCCTCCGATGCTCTTTGACAAGGCAGTTTGCAGAAGTTTGTCGAAGGAATGGAGCAACTTTGGAGACCCAGACCCAAAATACAAACTTCCCTTTGCATTACAGCCTGTGCATAACGTTTGCCTCATTTGTTAAAAGCCTGGTTTGTTTGCCTACTGGAGCCCATCAGTGTAAATATTTGCCACACTCATTAAATCCTTCGCATTTGCTCTGGAAACAAGGGGAGGTGTTTTGCTCTGGCCGCGTGTTTGCCGGGGCTGGAGGAGCCAGCCCGGCCCTGGGTTGCGCCGTGTTTGCTGAGCTGCTCGGCAGGTTTGCAGACCCGTTTCCTTGTTTATTCGATCGATTGGGTTTGCTTGGCGAGAACTTCACATTTCCTCATGCCAACATGGCCTGGGAGCACATATGGGTCCACAGGGGCACCAGTTCTTTGGCTTTCCAACCAAACTGCACTTCATGAGAGGCTCAGGAGCTTGTTGAAGGCTCTCCAGGAGGCCATGGAGGCAACGGTGTCAAAGCCTATAGTTAATAAAACATGACTGAAGCCAGATCCTTCCCAGAATGCTAGAAAGTGAGCCCAAATACCACCCAAAGGCAATGCGCTGCACACAAAATTCAGGCCAGTATAAAGCATTAATGTTTCTCTGCTGGATGTTATTCTTTTTGAGGGAAAGGAGAATGAGGAGCCCTTTGCTCTGGACGCTCTCCACTTCACACCCCTGTATCTTCACTGAGGAACACTGAAATAACCACCAGGGCTCAGCAGGAATAAGTGCAACATCATGTCCCCCTTCTCAAAAACCTGACAAGGACTCGGCATCAGCAGGACCAGCTCAAGGGACTGTGATGCAAAACGCATAGCCTCACCATGAAGAGAAGTCCCATGTCCCTGGTGCAGCACAGCCCCACGGTGACATCTTTGCACAATGCCATCAAAAGCCCAGACACCTTCTGTCCCAAGCAGCACTGGGTTGATTCTTACACCCACATGTATTCAGAGCAAATTTCCTCTCCCGGAGCCCTAAAAATATCTAATAACTACAAGTAGTCCATAGCAGAGTGTTCCCAGAAGTGTCATTTCTCAACCCAAATCTTCTAAAGGACCAGTCACACTTTGAAGCTGGAACAAGCACATTTTCCCCAGCAAAGATTGGAGGAAATACAGGACTCCTCTGAGCTCCTCTTTGAACCCTGAGTCCAGACAAGCTTGAGGAACACGAGAACGTGGAGCCCACCAGAAGACATTAATTCTCTCTATTTCTAGCTGGAAAATCTTTTAGAGGTATTTTTTTCTGTCCCGTTCAAGCTGCAAGCACAGATCCTTTCTTTGATGTAAGGTTTCACTAAGAATAATTTGCAATGCAAGAAGTTCTGCTCAGAAGACACTTTGAAGCTGAAGAGCTTTTTTTAACTTCAGCAAAAACAAAGCACGATAACAAGCTGTAATATTCATATATCCCATATAAAGTTTTCAGCACATGTTCATTTAGTCCCTTTATGGCTTCCTCCTCATGCCTGTCTGCTAAACCATTTTTCGACAGAAGCTGCTGCAAAGCCATCCTCTTCCCCTTATTTTCTCCCTTTTCCCAAAGATTTTAAGAGCTTTTCTCCCTCTTATTTGTCACTGTGTTATTTGCCAGTGGTGCTAACTCTCCTGGGGAAGTTTTGCTCTTGGTGCTTGTGCAGGAGCAATTGATTTCTCATGATGGAGCTGTCTCTGTGCCTACTGCTTGCACCACCACATGGGGAGGTGAACCTCCAGCTTGGAGAGATGCTTCCCCTCCAATAGATGTGGGTCCTGGACACCTCCTCACACTAAAAAAAGGGCATTTCCCAAGAGTTGAAATCAATACCAGAGCCCTTTACTCCCATCCCACCATTACTCACAACTTCCAGAGCTGCTCTTCTCTGCCAATTTTTATATCAGCCCTTCCCAATTGGCTGCTCAGGGTTGCTAATGAGCCCCATCATTAACACCCTCAGGGCTGCTGGTCTCTGAGATTCAGTTCCTTCATTACAAGCCCCTCGCAGGACCTTTCCGCCCTCTTTTTCTTCTTATTCAAAGGTACCTTTTACCTTCAAGGCAGAAGGAAGCACTTTTAGGAGTACAGACATCCAATAAAAGTAATTTAGCATTGATTACCAGGGGCAGGTGACGCAGAACATCTTCATTGACATCAGCTGTGGCCACTTGGGTTGAGCCCTCGCAGGTGTTTGCTGACCATGCGTTCCCCTTGCAGCTGATGGCCAGTTGTGCACAGGTTGTCACCTTCATCTTTTGTTCTTCCTGTAACAGATCATGGAGAAAAAACACCCAGTTTTCTTTTGTTAGACGTGTTGCCAAGACTATTTCTGCACAAACACTTTGCAAACAACATCTTCCATGAAGGCTGCACTCAACCCAACGTAATATCCTCCATTCCCTGGAGATGTTTCAGAGCTGGCTGGTACGGTGAGTCTACGATTACTCTTCCCCTCTGCTGATAATCATTTATTTGTCCTCCATGTTCTGAGATTGAAGGTTTGCTGCTGACTCCAGCCAGGTTTTTCTGCTGGCTTTAGGCCAGCTCTAAAGGGAAAGGTTAAAATTGGGTGCTCCCGAGGGTCTGCTTGTGTGCAGCAGGGAGGACCCGTGCTGTGCTACATGAGGATGTTCTTCGTCTCTAAAGCACCACTGTGTAACAATTGACAGCCTTAAGTGGGCTTCACATGTTGATTATGCTCAAAATTAGCGAAAACTCTTCAAGATAATCTCTCTGTACGAGTCCCGCTCTCCTGCGCTCTGGAGACAGGCAGAAAGGGGAGAAGGTGATTTTCCAAAGATTTTCCAAAGAGATTTTCCAAACATGCAAGACACACTTCTGAGGCCAGTTCATGGAGTATGGCTTTGGCTGTCACCTCCTGGAGTCGCTCTGACCAAAGAGTCAACCAGACATTCGCCCATCCATCCTGCAGATCCCGCTCCTGATGGTGGTGAATGTGGGAACACCAGAGGATTAATGTCCCCACACCCTGTGGCTGTGTTCACATTGCTCTGACAAGTCACCACTTGGACATTTCTGTTCCTTTTTTGGTGGTTTTCCATCACTTTTCGCAGGTTCAACTCATATCACCTCCTTCGGAGGTGGTCTGCAGGACATGTTTCCCATACTTGCTGGTGTCCCCACAGCCACCATATGATGGCATGCCCAACTTGCTCACATTCTGACATCCCATGCCTTACCTAAGCCTTTCCCACCCACCTTGGGAGATGATCTTTAAGTGACCATTTGGGGAATGCATCCAAAAAAAACCCCTCCTTATGCAGGAGCATCAGAAGTGCTTCTAGAATTAGCAGCTACTCCAGGTTGCCCTGTTCATGTTGAAATGTGCCACTTCAAAGCCCTTCAAAGGCTTGATTTGGGAAGTAAATGGGATTCAGAGCAGGTGAAACATTAAGTAATTACAAATTATTGGAACACTTCATGTTATGAAAGCCCTTCAAATAATTTTAAATTACTTTGTACTAATTGTGATCAGTGCTCCATTCATTTCCAAAGCCCTCTTCAAACGACAAGCCGTGGTATATTTTGGGAGCTGGAACCCAGTGCTTGGTTTAAAAAAAAATAATAAAATAAAATAAAAATTTTTAGAAGGATACACTTCTGAAAAAGATCTGAAAAGTGCACTTACCAGTTGCATTTCACAGGTTCTTCCACGTTGCCTGGAGCAGCATAACAAAACCAAATCAAGGCCAATGTGTACAGCTGATACGCCTTGAGAGGAGGATATTCCCCAATTGTACCACTTGCGAATAATTCAAAAAATGGAAGAGGGGATTATAGTGGAGAAGAAGACCAGACAACTGTGCTTCTGCCAAGAAACACAGGCATAACTGGAGTGTGAGAGAGCGCAATGGGCACCATTCCCGTGCATCCTTCCTCCAGGATGGCCAGAAAAGCTTTTTCATCGGCCAGCCAGCACCAGACTACATGGAAATGATTTATTTTCCATTCTGCCTTGTCAAAAACCTGCTCTGGGCTTCTCCATGGGCCTCTGCAAATGGGGCTTTTGGGGAGACATGTTCATAAACCCTTGGTACTGGTAGGAATATTTTGTTTTGGTTGGAGGTTGAGGCACCTTGGAGTTGTAAGACTTGTGTTGAGTGATTTCTCAGCTGCCTGAGGCCTCTTTGTCTTACAAGGGGATGAATCATCCTTTAAGGGTGTTTTTTCTCACACAAAACCATCAAAATCAGCCCCAATGATACATCCAGCCAGATGATGACAGCGAGCTTGAGCTACATGGATGCACAGGACCCACAGCATGTGTGAAGCTGATGTAGAAGTTGACTGAAGAAGTTGTTTAATGTCCCCTTAAGCTAATAACACATTATTTTCACTATTGCAACTGTACAAAAATGTCTTATGAATCACTAATAATTTTTTTTTTAAAAACCCCATCATATCTGATGAATGTTTGAGGAAATCTATGTTTAGGTAAGTAAGCTTGCAGGCAGTTAATGCAAATTCATAGCTGCAACGGTTGAAAAACGGTACTGTTTCCTTCATTGCAGGTAAAGTCATAATACTTTGAGCTTTTTTCCAAATGCATTATGAAGATGACTATGTCTGGTGTTTTTGCCTCCTTACAAAGCCTTGGATGGTCCCTGACAGACCCTTGAAGGGACAAACCAGGAGGTTGCTGATGGATGGTCAGAAAGCACAAGAGTGGTTAGTGGTTCATGACATTAAGAAGAGCACGTTCCTATCAACCTGAAAAAACAGGAAAACCATGCAGCTTTTTTTTTTTTTTAAGGTTTTGTTGGTTTTTTAGGAAGAAAAGCTTGTAAAATCCCGGTGCGTCTGGCTCCTTATCGCACCTCTCCCATCCCAGCTTCTTCCTGATGATCTTTTCGGTTCCGAGCTCTCCAGGTCTGACCATCCACCTGCATCCAGCCCCATGGTGCCACCAGGATGCTCTTCTCCACTGAAGGGCTTTGCAGTCACAAATGCTTTATTTCCTGTTCAGCAGCAAAGGTCTGACTTGGGAAACAGTATTTTTACCTCTTGGTATTTATCCCCTTTTTCGTGTATTTATGTGGCACGGCATCAAGTGCGTTACTCATGTCCTGACTCGCTAGGAGGGGCTTCGCTTGAGTGAGAAAGCATCTTCCTGCATCCACTGAAAAAGTTAATGGAAATCACAGAGTTATGGGTCTTCCCACCTCCCTGCACCTGGAGAAACCTCCTCTCCCTCCTGCTGCTGCTCCTCCTGGTGCTTGTGCAGCTCATTATCCTCTCCTTTCCCCATGAAAACGCTGAGGGCTTATGAAGTTGATGGTTTGAAGTATTAGACCATGTCGACAGGCTTCTTAATGTCTCCTCGGGGAGGCTCAGCTCTGCACATTGAGCCCTTGTGTCTGTCTGGGTCCTGACTCAAGGTGGGGAAGGGAAAACAAACCATTTGCTCCTTTTTTGAGTGAAGAGGTTGAGGCTGGAAGAGGTTCACCTTGCCAAGGCCTCCCCTCTTGGGTTCACAATTCAGTGATCCCACCAACTCCTCATTTTAACATGTCATTAAAAGAAAAACAAAGCATTGCGTTGGATGTTTATCCCATGAGCTGTACCCAGAACAAGTCAAGTGATGGCGTGGGCAACCTTTGTAGGCTGCAAGTTTGTGTTTGGCTTTTCCAACCATCACCCATAGGTCCATGCCCACCTGTAGGCAGCAGCAATTCTTGCCTGAGTTTGCAGAGAGCCTGAAACAATGACGCTGGGATGTGAAGCATCTTCATCAACCGCCTGGAAGCATCAACTCCAAATCAGGATGATGCTTTGCATGCCCCAGCAAATACTCTTGGTAGATTAAAGGAGGAGATGCAGAGAGAGAGAGAGAAGCAGGATGGGAGGAGGGACTGCACATTGCTGGGCTGAACAAAATGAAGAGAAAGAGAAGAAAGCAAAGAAACAAGGAAAAAAACAGAAAAGCAGAGGATACCAAAAGCACAAGTGATGTTTCAGAGGGAAACGATGGGTGGGCAGAGAACTACTGCACTTGAAGCATCTGATTGTATTTAACAGCCACCTTCCCACATACCAAAACACGCTTCTCCCAGTCAATGTTATTTGCCACTCTGCCATGAGTTGAGGGGAGAAAACTTCATGTTTATTATGTCTTAAATACTTTTGTTAGAAATCCAGCTGCTGCCAAACCCAATGGCTGAATCCTGCCACCCTTCCCCTTACTGGTGGCAGTGGTTGAAGTCTCACCTCTCCTCTCCTCAGCTGGCAATTTTCACAAGGCTTGCAGGAACTTAATTATCTTGGAGACATCGGCTGCACAGCCAAATGTTGGCTGAAATAATCCGCTGTTCAGAAAGGGTTACGGGACAGCTTGCCAACCTCCCTGCCTTAAGAAACTGGGCTGAAAATGCGGAGGAAAAACAGCACAAAATCAGAAAACGGCCACTTTACTAATTACAATAACAATAAAACCCGCTCATTAAAAAAAAACAGTTAAAGCTGCAAACGAACAACTGCTTCAACAGTTATCGGTAACGGCATTTACAAGGCCCAAGTTCTCAAAACCCATGAAAACGAATAGCTCAGGATATCATAAATTTTATACTGCTCCCATAGCAAACCTGCACACAGTATACCAGAAAATGCATATTTCATTACCCCTCAACAGCCTTTGCTCCCATGCAGACTGCAGGCATTCTTTTTGGTGTAATTTTACAATATGAACACAATTCAAAGCCTCTTTGTAAAAGAAACATAAAAATGATGCATGTGCGTATTAAAGGATCGTATTTATCAGGCTCAAATGTAAGTTCACGTACATGCTTAATGTTACCATAAATCAACAGCTCTCTCTGTTAAACCATATATGCAGCCTTATTATTGAGAAAACCTATTTATGAACACTAGAGCAAGTAATCCAACCATCATTTCAAAAAATATTTATTAAAAATATTCCCTATCTGAACAAATTACTCAAAAGATACATCATGAAAGAAAAATAAAACCAAAACCTACTAATTAAAAATAGGAAAAGACTTCAGGCTGAAGGAGACAGGAGGAAGTGTTTATTTCATATATAACAAAAGCAGCACCCTTAGGTAGTCACACTCTTCAGATGGGCATTTGAGCCTTTGAGGATCCTCCATAAAGTCTGGGCAGAAGAAAAAAAACAAGCTGTCAAAACTAGTTTTGGTGAGAAAAGTGAGTTTTCAACCAGAACAGTAACTCCCTTCGCTTCTGTTGAAAATTAAGTATTTCTTATAAACAAGGACAAAACAAAGGCATGAAAAAGCATGATCTGTTGCTCGTGGTTGGACTCGATGATCTATGGTTGGACTCTACGGTCTATGGTTGGACTCAATCTATGGTTGGACTCGATGATCTATGGTTGGACTCTATGGTCTATGGTTGGACTCGGTCTATGGTTGGACTCAATGATCTATGGTTGGACTCTACGGTCCATTGTTGGACTCGGTCTATGTTTGGACTCAACGACCTGCGGTTGGACTTGATGATCTTAATGGTCTCTTCCAACCAAAATGATTCTATGATTCTTCATGGGGAGGAGGCAGAAGCAGCAGCTTGTCCACCTTGGGCCACCCTTTGTCGCCCGGTTCCCACCTCCTGCATCTCACGCTGTCCAAGAAGGACTCCAACCATGGTGAGAAGAACCACCACATCTCCCTTCATCCCTGTCCCACCTCCAGGCAAAGGCCAATGTGATTTTGGGGCTTGCACAAAGGGAAGAATATCCCCATGCAATCTCAGCCCCAGCCTCTTGCTGCAAGTGTGTGGCTAAGAGCTCATTAGTATTGAAATTGGTTCGTGCATAGTTCACTTGCAATTTAGGCTCCAATAAGCTTCCTATTTAGAGCCGGCAAAGCTATGAATTTCTGCCCAGCTGAAATCTGTTACAATGCTCCCACATAGACAGGCAATTTCATAGAGAGATAAGATATAGATCTGCTGTATTCTGGTGATTCTCTTTCAGAAGTGTACCTTGTCAGGCCATAATTTGATATTCTTTTACCATTTCCATGCAGGGGGGAAAGCCCTTTAATTAAAAAAAAAAATCACATTTTCACCCTTTTGTTCAGTAATGACACAAATAGTAAAATGTTCAGATTACATCAGGGAATGGAAAAGCCCCATGGAGAAAAGACACTGACAAAAGCTTCATTTTCAGGTAAAATTGCATGAAGCTTGGGGCAGTGCATACTCTTAGCGATGTTGTGGGGTTTTTTTCCCCCTGCCTTTCATCCCCATGCATCCCTCTGAACCTTAATAGATTTTACATGGGGATGTTTAAGCGGAGTGCAGAGAAATAGGGTTTTATCCACTCTAATGTCATCCAGAAATCTCAAAGCAATTTACAGCTGTGAATAATATACAAGTAGTTCAGTGAGAGCAGAGGCCAGCACATCAGATGCTGACTTCAGCTGCAGCTCGCATCCTGCTATAAAATCGGTTTTAATCAGGATGCTTTTGCTAATATATATATATATTTGTGTGGTTTATTTTTCCTAAAGCTGCATGGTATCTTATACTCCTGCCTCAATAACCATTAGCAAAAAAAGGAATGGAGCTGGTCCAAAGGATGCACTGCACTGGAGGATGGCACAGGCTGGGATTTAACAAGTGCCCAGGTCAAATGCGTTTTGGGATGCCACTCTCTGAGGACAAGATGGGCATATCACCCTTCCTTTGAAGCCAGAAACAGGGGTATGGAAGGGGTATGTGACTCTTCACTGGAGTCAAGGGACAACCAGCAAGAGAAAATGCACCATGTACAACCCAAGCAGCACTTTGGTTTCATCTCCCTGGGCTGGGCATGGGGACTTCTTGTCTTGCAACACTGAAATTCCTTGTGTATGGCCCTTTTTCATTTGGCCATAGGGCAAACTACTGGATTTTGTTTCAGATCTACATCTTTTCCAAAAGTTTTCTTCTGCCAGGGGAACATTGGGCTGAGGAGTATGGTCCCGCTCATGGAGGCAAAGCAGCTCCTTCATCTCTTTCCGAGGACACTGTGCAGGTTCAGGACTTAACTACAGAGAATTTTGGTCCTGGCTTGTCAGGAGACTTCTTGCTCCTCATGTCAGACTGCACCGGTCAGGATCACCCTGGGCAGAGGATGGTTTGGACTCGGGTAGAAGAACTATGCCAGGGTGTCTGGACCAGCAGATGGCTCCTCAAAGGGCACCAGCATCCCTCCCACAACCCATGGGATCTCTGGTAGCCTGAGAACAGGCCCAAAATCACATTTTTAGGAGAGCAATGCCCACTCCCACCACCCCACAAGCAGCACCCTATAGCCACGAGAGGCCCACAAGTGAGATGGTCAGAGAGCAGCAGCCTCTTGATTGTTGTTCACCCCAGCAATTCCTCCTGAACCTGTTCACCTTATTCCAATGCAGGGTCTAGCTCTAATTAGGCTTTATGTGCCCAAGAGGTCATTATGAGAGAATAACACCCCAGGTTATCCAAGCAGCATCCACCTGCACCTGAGATATTGCAATGCCAGGAGCCCGGTGCTACAAGCGGCTTCTTTTTCTTCTCTGTTGAGCTCGTGATTTAAACCTTATCAATGCTGCTAAACTTTTTAATGTATATCAATTGGGTAAAGTTCACAAACAAAGCAAGAATCGATGGCTGGAATAATAAAGTATTGATCAGGCTGATGCTAACCGATGAACCTCCCAATCAATAAGGAACACGGATCACACTCCCCCCGCACACCTGGTTACTGTTCACTCGGCAGCACGCTCCGTGGGACGGCAGGCGGGAAGGGAAAACCATTTCATAGCTCCGCGTGCTTTGCAAAGCACTGCAGCAGGCACCGCTCAGCAAATACATTTCTCCAGGCACCAAGCGCTTCTCAGACGGGCTCTTCATTTCCGTCATCACCCTCTTAGCCTCTTCTAAGCCGGAGTTTCTCTCTGAAATGTTGATAGGGATAAATATTCTATTGTAGCTGCCTGTGTAATGCATGAGATGTGCCTACATCTACCAAGAATCCCTTCGCTTGCCTATTTGAGGGCTAAGTGTGTGGTTTGAGGGCAGGGTTTGCCACCCCAGACTTAACACCTGGTCTTTTGCTGTCAGGTGCCCTGCTTAAAGCAGAAAATTTGTTTGGGGGTTCCCAAGAGAATAGGGGCACCAATTTCCCTATTACTTTTGATTGCAATAATAGTGATTGCACCTGTATCGATAGGCACAAGGACAACTGTGTATAAGCTGGACACAGACAGGTTGAAGATAGGAATGAGAAGAAGGGTTTTTAGCTGTGAGGCTTTAGCTGAGCCCTTCTTGGAGGAGAGGCACGTTTCCCTCTGCCCTCCATTGCTCTCTATGAAAATCACAAGCAATTTTGTTTTCAGACATCAGAGAAGAAAGCTGCCCCCCTACCTGGTCCAGACAGGGCTGTGATATCAAATTGTTCTTTTTTAGAAGAGCATTTACGGTTTCCAAAGGTTTAAGAGAGCAGGAGGTAGCTCATTCGGTTATTCACTTGGACTGGGAGCTGTTAGACACAGATCTTAATGGATAGTATTGATTGAAAGAAACAAAGCAGCCGTTTTCTTTCTTTCTATCAAGGGATTTCTAGGCTAAGATGAGAAGAGTTTGCTGGCTTACATTCTTAACAACAGAATACCGTATTACAAGGTCCCCAGAAGTCTCTCAGGATAGCACAGCGGTGAGAGAAAGAAATGTGCAAGGTGTTAATGGGATAACAAATTAATAGAGAATAGGATTAGTGAGGGACACAGGCTGGTACCAGAGCTCCTGAGGTCCCTGGTGTCGAGGTTTAATCCATTCTTGGCATGTTGTCCTCACTGACAGATGAACACAATGGGAACCCACCTGATTCCTGGTGCCACTGGGATCCCCAATGGCAGCTGGGACAGTGATGGCATGGTGAGTGGCCAAAATACAATTTAAGGGGAAATCAGCGCCTGCAGTACCTGGAAAGCGCGTATAATTCTGTCCTGTAGCATCTGAGGACTGTGACGAAGCAGCAGGCTTGGAAACAGTTTTAAAATCATTACTTGATTCTCTGTTGTCCCATGCAATTTTCCCATCCATCTGCCAGTCATTTTGAAAGGTCGAGAGCAAGGACGTGCAAGTTTGGGGACCTGAGACTCACTGCTGCATCTAATTCTGGTTTGCTGTCACCCACAGGTGGATGGCCCAGGCCACCAGGACTTCCTGACCAGTCCATCCCCACCTGGACAGTTGCCTGGGAACGCCAATCTTGGCCACCAGCCATCACAGAGCTGACAGCTGAACCCAAATCCCTTGTCTTTGCCACCTTCCTCACCAACAGACTTCAAGTCTCATCTCCTTCTTCAGGATCTTGGACTTGGCAGAGGCTAATTTTACCAATGGAACCATGCGTGCCTTTCTCATTGCCCCTGAGGGTATCAAACCTGGAGTATTTGGAAGGCAGTGTGAGCTGTGATGTCCATGCTGCCTGTTGTATTTGATTCCAGGTTTCCAACCGTTTCCACCAGCGCTAGGTATACAAATCCCCTGGGTGGCTTTTCACACCCCAGCCCTCTGCTCCAGCCACCTTGGACGCCTTTGAAAGTTCTCCTGCCTCTTGTCAAATATTGATCTTGGGCCTTTTAAATGAGTGAGAGACCCTAATTTCACACCGTTCACAAGCTATTCAGTCCCTCCTGGCACGAAGACAAAAACAAAAGGGCTTTCACATCTACTCTGCTTTTGACAGCAAGAAGAGGGATGGGACACAGGATGGGACCTTTCATTGCCTTTAATAATGATGCTGATTTTGGATGGGCCATGAAGGTCACTGAGGTTTTGGAGGGATAACTGCCCCCCGGTCCCCTTGGCGATGGCGCTTGGTTGTGTGATGCTCTGCAATCCTTCTTCCAGCGCTATAACACCTCCTTGACAATATTCTCTCTCTCCCTGACTCTGACAAGTCACTTATTATCTCTGGTTTTTTATTTTTTAAGGGCCTCATGTCTTTCCTAGATCATGCTAACAAGACAGCAATGGAGAACTGGGGCCCTAGGGATCTTCATTAGTTCCTCCTAAATTTATCTTCCCTGCCAGTTTAATACAGTGGTTTGGGCATGGCTGTACAATGTCGGGGTCACAGTGAGTTTCCAGAGGTCAAGAACCTTGATCCTCCTATTTATAGCTAAATTGGAGGGGAACTCTAAAACTGCTTAGTTGTTGCAGGGCTCCAGTTAGGAAAATGCTGGCAACAGGCGGGATATCTGCACAACCACATCATCTACACAGGCTCTGGGTGTAAGGAGGTGTTGTAGGCTGGAGCCTCAAAGGATTTAATGATCAAAATGAACAAAAATGATCTGAGGGCTAAAATAGCTCTTCTATGAGGACAGGCTGAGAGAGTGGGGGTGGTCAGCCTGGAGAAGAGAAGGCTCTGGGAAGACCTTATTGTGGCCTTTCTGGACTTAAAAGGGGGTGATAAGAAAGATGGGGACAGACTTTTGAGTAGGACCTCTTGCGATAGGACAAGGGGTGATGGTTTTAAACTAAAGGAGGGAGAGTCAGGCTGGATAAAGGGAAGTTGTTGTCCCTGAGGGTGGTGAGAGCCTGGCCCAGGTTGGCCAGAGAGGTGGTGGATGAACCATCCCTGGAGACATCCCAGGCCAGGCTGGACGGGGCTCTGAGCAACCTGAGCTGGTGCAGATGTCCCTGCTCATGGCAGGGGGGGCACTGGGCGAGCCGGGAACATCCCTTCAACCCAAACCCTTCTGTGATTCTGTGATTCAGTGTTTGGTCCTACAGGAGAATGTGTAGAAGCTGGAGATCAAATACTCAGACTCCCACTGCTCACGGCTGTGTGGCAGCCAAGCAGCCCACAATGATACCTTTGATTCTCTCCTCACTGCTTTATTTCCCAACGTGGGAGGGTTTGCACTGCTCATTCCATCCCCATCCTCACACCCACTTGCAGGGGCACACTTGGTGCCTCTCGTCACCTTCCCTTTTACCACTGACTCCATCTCCACCAGGCACATCCTTATTTTTTCAGATGCTCTCACTGCTGCTGACAGTAAATTTGCTCGTGGAAAATGGAAATGCTACCACCTTCAGGATTCCCCCACACTTTTCCTCTCCCATCAGGACCAGGGAATCTCACACACCCCAAGGACTCTCAACACCAGGTCTACCGAGGAGCGCAAAGGGTGATGAACAGGGTACCACAAAAAGCCACCACTCCCCCCTCCAACAAACACTCAGCTGGGAAAAATCATCACGGCTGCATTCAAATGAATACATCTTGATTTACACCACTGGGCCCGCATTAATTTGGAGCAGCTGGGGCCAGGCTTGTGCAAGACTACTATAAAAAGAGATGCTGCCTGCCAGCCTTTCCTCTCTTACAACTCTAACCCATAATTTAGTAAGTGATAGATGACCTAAAGAAATTCCTGGGTAGCTGTAAAATGAGAGGGAGAAAGAAACAATTTTATTGTGTAGGCTACTACTGGCAAAGAAGTGATTGCACCGCTACTAAAAAAAAAAGGTAAGAAATCCAGAAAGTAAGAATAATCATGCATGAATTTCAACTTTCAGGAGGCATCATAATGACTAATGATTGACTGAGGGGTTACAGCGGACTGCAAACGCCCACATTTCTCCGAAACAGCATCCTTTAGCAAATTCAATATTTAAAAGTTCCCCCTGAAGACTTATTAAAGCCAACAAAATTGTTCTAGGTTTAAAGAATAATGAGATCCTCTAAGCTTTTATCAAAGCATTAAAGAAAATCATGAGTCTTCTCCTTGGCTAAATCTGTCGCAGCACAGGTAAAACTCAGCATCAGCTATTTCCCTCCCAGGTACCTTCAGAAGCCTCTTGTTTGCTTGATCTTCTCTGCTTTGTTTTAGATTAAAACATTTCTAGTACACAGGAAGGGTCCGAATGGGATGTATTTAGCTCAGCCCAGGCAGAGCAACCTGCTGCTGCATTAAATTCATAAAGATTTAATGTACCTTCCCTACCTTCCCATTCGAGAAGGGAGCTGGAGCAATAAGAAGTGATGCACGGTGGGGGGAAAGCAGCTCAAAGCAATTCTTTGGCCCTCTCTGATACCTTGTTTAATATTAACGGGAGCATTTTATGCTTATGTAAGTTATGTACACGCCAAAGAAATTTGAATCAGGGTGTTAGTACTGAACACAAACACATTCCCTGCTGTTTCCCAAGGTTTAAAAAGGTGATCAAGAGTTATTAGGATTAAGGGCTCATTTCAGCTGAATTGATCAGATGGCATTTGGATGTAATTTAAGCTAAAAATGCAGGGAAGGAATACACAGATTTTACTTCTATACAAAATTCTCTCCTCCTGTCACTCTTTCTCTGCCATGCACATGTGTACGCATTTGCACTTACCCTGTGCAACATTGCCTGGTTTGGGTTTTATTTTTTGAATAATGCGAAAGATTATTTGGACTGGATCTGCGGTGAGGGTAGCGAAGCCTTGTTCCTCATCTGACATATTTAACAATGGTCCCTTCCCACGTCACCTCCACATTTTTCAGTCCGAAGACACGAGGGCTGATTGTCCAGAGCCACGTTGCTCGAGCCACGCGAGGACCGATTTAGCCTCCACCATCATCGTCGTTTCACAGTTGCAGTCACTGATTTTTCTTGGAGTACGGACCGAAATGTGTCCAGACAGCGAAAACTAGAGGACGAGAGGAAAAGGATGCTCTTTGGTGGAACAACATTGCCATCTCATGGTGCAGGTGCATCCCTACAAAGTCCACAGCGATGCTCCCATCCTCAGCCTTCAAGGTCGTGAGCACCCAGGGTACGTGAGTCACGCTGCACAAAACCCAGGTAAGCAAGTGAACTTCACCAGTCTGCTCCCAGCCTTAGAGATGGACCAGGATTGGTCTCAAGACAGGGTTTTTGGACCCCCACCAGCAACCTCTCACCAGTACAGTTTCCCCCGTGACAAGCCTGCTGCCGTCTTTGTGCCGGTCTCCGCTTCAGAGTTCTTCTGTTAATTCTCATTTTCTCAAGCTTCACTAATAATTTCCCATGCGGCACCATATCAAATGCTTTATTGAACTCTAGATAGATTAGATCTACCAAATTTCCCTTGTCTGGAAAACCAATTATCTTATCAAAGGAAGATGTCAGCACAGTCTGGCACAAACTGCCTTTGGTAAACCTGTGTTGCACTTTATCTCATTTTTCTCAGTGCCTTTAATTAATGTTTCCTTCAGAATTTGTCCTACAATCTTGTGTATAACTATAAATGGGTTAACACATCTGTAGCTGGCTAGCTCATGCTTTTCATTTTCCTTATCTTCCTTTACTTTCCTTATAATCCATTTGCTTGTGGGGGTTCAATCAGTGCCATTTGACCCGCAAGACTCATTAGAAATGTCTGCTCTCCCCTCTGCACACCATGTGCTGCTTCTCCCCAGACGGGATGAAGATTTCCCCAACCCCTCGGGTTTCATCTGTATCCCCTCCAGGGTCCTGCTTTGACTGTTGATGTGGCTGGTTTTGTTCCCCACCTCTTATTCCAGGTAACTGCCTTCACTCCTCAATTCACATCACCTTTACGACCGAAAACTCGTTATCTGTTTAATTTGGGAGGAATACTTTGATTACCCTTTAGCTTGACCCCGCTTTTGCTGGCTGGCTGTTTTCCTTTCTTGCCTACATTTATATATTTCACAGAGGAAACTTTCGATTCTTTTCTTTTTCCCTTATGTGTACGGTCACACTCAGTCTGGCTCCAGCCTTCCCCTCACTTTGAAGATGAACCTTTCTGCTGTCTTGATATTTTGTCCATCCCTGCCATCTCATCATAGATCACAGAATCAGAGAATAGTTTGGGGTGAAGGGACGTTCCCAGCTCCCCCAGTGCCCCCCCTGCCATGAGCAGGGACATCTTCACCAGCTCAGGTTGCTCAGAGCCCCGACCAGCCTGGCCTGGGATGTCTCCAGGGATGGTTCATCCACCACCTCTCTGGCCAGCCTGGGCCAGGCTCTCACCACCCTCACAGACAACAATTCTTCCTTATATCTTGTCTTAATCTAACCTCTTCTGTTTTAAAACTATTGCCCCTTGTCCTATTGCAACAAGTCTCACCCCATCATTCTTATAAGCCCCCTTCAAGATCTGAAGCCCATCTCAGTTCCTCATATGAGCACAAACTCCCAAAGAGCAGTGGCAGAAGGGATGGCTGCAAGTTGTCCATGTAGGACAGACCTTCACAGCCCAGAGACATCCCTGCAACACCCAAGTAGCTGCAGAAAACTGTTCCTGTGCTTGGGAGAGAAGAGGTCCTCTAAATGTCCCAGCGCAGAGTGTTGCCCATGGGAAGGTGTCACACCACATCTGAAGTCATGGAGGCACAAGTGGTCAGCAGAATTAAGTTCCCTATGAATTTTAGCTACCAAAATGTATACATATATATTTTTTTTTAATCAAATAATGATGCGGCATGATTGAAATGAAGGTAACATGGAAGGGACTGGTTCTTCCACTCTGTTGCAATGTACCAAGGCTCTATATTCACATAATTGCAGGGAAAAATCCTTAATTCTGGGTTAGGAGTGTGCTGAGATTATTACAGTGTGGCAGCAGAACAATTTGCTGGGGCTGTAAGTTTAAATTTTGCCTAGAATTTTTAATAAAGGTCCCTTCCATCTGCCCCAGCTATCACGGGGTACTTGCCCACATAGGCTGGGGAGCTGAAGATGCTCACAGTGATCCTCTTTGTCATTGTGCCTGCCTAAAAAAAACCCAAAAACTGGAAAATGCAGCCTTTTCAACAGTCTGCTAGTTTTGTTTTGGCAGATGCTCAACCAAATGTTGCGTTTTGGCATGGTGGGATCCCATCTTTTTTGAATCCATCCTATTGGCCTCATGTCAAACTATCCTGACAAGTAGATCGGGCCCCTTGGAAAGTCCCGTGTTTTGCTAATTGTCTGTGTCACAAATGCCACGGCGGCTCTTTGCGTGGAGGCACCATGTGAAAAAGAGGTGGTGAAGGGACTTGGTGACCACTCTAGGCAGGAAATATTAATAACGGGGGTGAAGAGGGACTCGTTGCTTCTACCTGAAACCCTTCTGTGATAGCAGGGGAGACTGGTCCAGGCTAGCAGAGCTACTGGAGTGCCTCCCAGGCAGATCTTCAGCCTTTTCTGCCTTCTTTTTCCACTCCCCACACTGTTGGCTAGCTGGAGGAAAGCCATCGATCGCAGCTGACCCGCTCTAGCCACTCGTTATCCGGGTTTAGCTTGTGAGTGCATCATTTATGGTCAGTCGGTTCATCTCCTCTGCTCTTTGCCAGCGCAAAGATGAGCTCGCGAGAATAAAAGCTGCGGTACTGAAGGTGCCCATGGGCCCCACCTCCAAAGTACACGAGGCGAAGAGGCACACGCGGACTAATAGGTGTCAATAAGGGGGTTGTGAAGCAAAGAGCCTCGTCGTCCTCCTTGGCAATCTTTGGATCAGGAAGTCATTGTGCTGAGATTTGTTTGGCTTCCCTTCCTCTGTACATAGGATGAAGCAGGCAGAAAGTGTGAAGCTGTTATTAGAGGCAGAGCTCCAAGAAATCAAGGGGAAAAAAAACCCTCACAGAAGCGTTAAGTCATGTGCCCCAAACTAAATTTGCCTGAGAAAATTGCTGGTGTTATACAAAATCTTATAATGACTTTATTTCTGTTACCATTGTTGCTGTTGTTCTGGTTAATACCTTCCCCACTTAAGAACAGAACAAACCACAATCCTGTAGCAACAACTACAGAAATATTATTTGCTTGTATTATTCCTTAGGTGGTTCCCATGCTGGAGGCAGTAAGTAGCTACAATCACTCACCACATAATAGAGAAATCCATTCCAATAATAATAATAGTAACAACATTTATTATTTTTGAAACATGAATCCAATGAATTCATTAATATAGAAAGCTCTTGTCACTGGCTAGCCACAAAATGGTAATAAAACCAAGCATGATTTTCTGATGGACTTTTGCTGCAGATTTCTGCTGCACTTATTCCAGATGTGCGTCCATCACTGCTCAGCACCAGGCTTCTACTTTTACCATTTCCCAGCATTTTTCTTATTTAGGGGCTGGAGAACTGTGGGGTCCAGCAAAATCAGGCCTGCAGCTGCAGGTAGGTCCAGATTTGCTCTGGACCATCCTGCTCGCATGAAAATTGCTGGTGGGTTCTACTTCTGGGGTTTTTTGCCTTGCAGGGACTGTAGAATTGGCACAGCCTGAATCTCGGTGGCTGCGATACAATCTGTAACACGTAAACTGGTAGTTTACACTGGCTCTGCTCAGAGGAAACAGAGCTGTTTCTAATGGGAGTAGATTTTTAGAAAGTATTTTATATATTTTTCTGCCAAGTGAGGCCCTATAGGTCTAATGGTGTTTGCACTCTGATAGACCAGGTGCAAAAAGCCTTCGTGATGTAAAGGCAAAACTGGAAGTGCCCCCAACTAAACCATCTCCCCTGTGCTGTACCGACAGCATCACATCCTCAGTTAACAACCCCTGGTGAAAAAACAAAGGCAGAAAAAAACAATGCAGAAAACACTTAAAATCAGTCAGTTCCCGCAAATCCTGGTGTGATGATGTGTATAAATTAATATCGCAAGGGGTGACTTAATTGAAGTGGAGGCAGGCTATAATAATGTACATGTGTTTGCAGGGCGCGATGCTATCGCAAGCTGGGAAGTTGCAAAAAGCTTAACAAAGTAAAATTAGGCATATAAAAGTGAACTTGTCATATTGCAGATATGGTGGCTGCCTTTTTAGTCATTACACACGCTTTATCTTTAAAGCTGTATGGACGTTGCGAGTGTTAGGAATATAAATATGGAAACCTTTAAACACAGATATATTGGTTTACAATTGCTTGTAATTTGGCACAATTCAGCTCCTTGCATTCCTTGCTCTGATATTTTTTCCCCCGTGCATTAGTGCCCATGGCCCTGCCTCCCTCTGAATCGACCGACGAGCTTGTGCTTAAGAGCCGTAACTCTGGGTCCCTTTTTTTATAACAAGGCGATATGAGCCTCACTTCTGTCTATATGCATGTAAGGTATAAGTGCTTTACTGTTTCCTAAGTGACAGCTATTGATTTTTGGTAAAATAACTAAGAAAGCTTAAATGGAGCAAATGAGTTTTCTACCAGATCAACATAATTCTAAAAAAATACACTAGCTTTCAGTAAATATCAAAAGATATACATGCTGGCAGTCGACAGCAGCAAGTAGGACACCTACAATATTAGTGTACAAAGGAAGCAAATCCAGGCACGTTTCTCCCTGTATTTGTGAATGTTGAGGCTGGTCTTCCAGAGGTCCTATTCTAAACTAAGCACCATAAGGAAGGGTTTATTCTCCTTGGAACTAAGGAGGCCATAGCTGGCTACTGAATCCAGCATTGGGCCCCCAAGATGAGAAAGACATTGGAAAACCAGAGAGGGTATAGTGGAGGGTCACCAGGGTGGTTGTGGAGGATTAACATTTTTAATTAACATTCAGGCTAGACATGAGGAAGGAATTGTTGTCCCTGAGGGTGGTGAGAGCCTGGCCCAGGTTGGGCAGAGAGGTGGTGGATGAACCATCCCTGGAGACATCCCAGGCCAGGCTGGACGGGGCTCTGAGCAACCTGAGCTGGTGAAGATGTCCCTGCTCATGGCAGGGGGGGCACTGGGGGAGCTGGGAACGTCCCTTCAACCCAGACTGCTCTATGACTCAATGGATGGATGTGTTCATCCCCAGAAGAGCTTCCTGGCTTTGAGCTGGACACCATCCCTCCTAGTTCCTTGCAGGTCAAACTGCAAACGATGGACCTGAGCAAGTGTTTGCTGAAGGAGAGGGTTTCTGGCAGAGAGGTGTGTTGGGGTACAAGGGGGGGCTCCTCACCTACGTCATTCCCTGAGGGATTTCTTTGGAGTTGGAGCCCTCCTTGCATTTTCAGCCAGGGCGCTTATCTGCTGATTAAGTCCTGACTATCTCGATAGCTTTCCGTGGGCACTGTTTGCTCTGCCTGGCTGTGCTTGCATCCTCTGCCAGCTCTCTGCAGCAGGAAACACGTAGGCAGGAGGGCAAACAAAGCCGGGGGCAAGACCTTTGCACCCTGCGGTGGGGCGAGGTGGGGTCCCCCCGAGCCGGCACGCAGCAAACTGGCGCACCCTGGTATATTCTGTGCCTGTTTTTTTGAGAGCAGGCAGGCTGGCTTCTTGCTGCCGCCACAAGCTGTGGAAGGGATTTGCTGAGCAGCTTTTCATAGAATCACAGGATGGTTTGGGGTGAAGGGACGTTCCCAGCTCCCCCAATGCCCCCCTCTGCCATGAGCAGGGACATCTGCACCAGCTCAGGTTGCTCAGAGCCCCGTCCAGCCTGGCTTGGGATGTCTCCAGGGATGGTTCATCCACCACCTCTCTGGCCAACCTGGGCCAGGCTCTCACCACCCTCAGGGACAACTATTTCTTCCTTAATTCTATTCTGATTCTCCCATCTTCTAGTTTAGAACCATCATCCCTTGTCCTATTGTAACAAGCCCTACTAAATAGTCTGTCCCCATCTTTCTTATAAGCTCCTTTTAAGTATTGAAAACTCACAATAAGGTCTCTCCAGAGCCTTTTCTTTGCCAGGCTGAACAACCCCAACTCTCCCAGGAGAGAGGTGGTTTTCTGGGGGGCAAATTAGTGTTTTTGCCATGCTTGCATGTGCAAAACGTGTGGGGCTGCTGGCATCTGTTGGCTGGAGAAAGCTTCCAGCCCTGCTGGTTCACCATCCCTGGAAGGGTTTAACAGGCACGGAGATGAGGTTCTCAGGGACATGGTTTAGCGCCAGCGTTGGACTTGACGATCTTGAAGGTCTCTTCCAACCAAAATGATTCTGTGATTCTAAATCTGCCCTGGATTCACAGGCTTGCCAGAAATCAGGAGGAGAAGGGAATAAAGGAGCAGGACGGGAGGTGCAAAGAGCCAGATTGCTGTGGATGACTGGGAGCTGGGGGTCTGCATCCCAACAGGATGCTTTGGTCTCCTTGCATGGGCTGGGTGGTGCTGGTCCAGCATGGCTCAGGGTTGCAGGATGGATGGGATTTCTTTTTGGAGCTAATGCTCCACCTCTCCCTAAAAAATTTTGCTGTCCCAGCACAGGACAGTCATTGAAGTTCATACCCCTCACACTCCAGGTCCAGAGAAGCTCAAGGGGATCCTTCCAACTGGAGGTGGGTCATCCCAATCCTGAGGGCACCTTATGGTTTTCCTGGACTACTCAAGGCCTCCTCCTGGGGACAGGTTGTGAGGATAAGCAGAAAGGTGGGTCAGCAAACCTCCCTGCCCACCTGAACTCTACCAGGGAATTGGGCAGGAACCTGAGCTTGTTGGGCAGCCATTTCAGGATGTGTGGTGTTAACTGGGATGTGTTTCTGTAGACAGCCCTGTGGTTGCCTTTCTTGGCACTATTCAGAGCATCCATGCCACCCCAGCAAAGTCGTTCTTTTCTACAGGCCAAAGAGGTCTAAGCTGTGGTGCAAAGTAGCCTCCACAAACGCTGTTCTAGATATAATGCAAAGAGAAAAGGCTTAGTGTGCTGTAAAACACCCCAAAAAGGTGCAAATGGTCTGCCCTTTGGCACCCGCTTGGCTCAGTCCCACCCATCTCTCATGTCACGACAGCGGTGGGGCTCACGTTTGGCCACCCAAAGGACCTCACAGTGCGAGTTCCTCGGAAAACACAGCCTGAGCTCCTTCCTCAGCCTTATCTCAGCGCACCAAGAATGCAAACACCAGAGCTGCTGGAGAGCGAGCCATGAGGCAGCTCCAAGCCCGGGCAGGGCAGAAGGCAGCAGAGAGGCCGTGCAGCTCCTCTGGCAGAGGCAAAGGGCTCGCCATCCCCTGGGGACGCCTTCCAGCAGGGTCCAGCTTGGCTTTGCTTCCCAACAGACCGCATGCTTCACCTGCTTTTTGCAGCCGAGAGGTGAGTTTTGCTTTATCTCTCAACTCGCCAGGTGGGGGAATCAGAAAGTGGGTGAGAAGCGGCGCAGTAAGAAGCACCTTTGCTTGCGTGAGTTGCACTAATTACAGTCTGCAATGAATACGATATATCCTTCTGCAGGTTTTCTGCTTGAAAAAGGTTTCCAAATGGGCCTGGTGTTAAATCTGGAAGGATGCTGGCTTTGAGGGTCTCTTCCAACCAAAATGGTTCTATGATTAAGTGCATGCACGTGTGCTAACTTGATTGTAGCTGTAATTTACTCATGCAGACTCTGTAAAAACATGAAAGTAAACCAATGTAGGATCAAGCAGTACCGTGCATTTTACAAACCGCCTTGGGGTCATTCCCTGCCAGGAGAAATACCAACAGTCACCCAGCTGATGGATGCAGATCCAAACGCAAACCCAACTGGCTCTTGGAAGAAAGACGAGAGGATGGGAGCCTCTCTCTTGAATCCGAATTGAATTTGAGGGATCCCCAGGGGCTGTGGGGGTGAGGGTTCAGTGGCAGCGGAGTTTGGCATTGCTGGAGGACCGTGATGTGTGTATCACTTGTTAATTCCTAATGCAGGCACCTTGCTTCAGATAGTCTGAAACTCCAACCAGATCTGAATTAAAGGGCTGTGCAAACTGAAAGCTGCGGGTGCTATTTTTTTTGTGTGTGTTAAAAAAGCTCCATTTGTCAAATGAGGTGAATACTTAGTCCCTGTGCAAGCTGAGCCGGTGTCCCGAGTCCCTGTGGGGCTGGTTGTGCCCCACATGTGTCACTGCAGGGACCCCAGGCTGTGACATTCTGGGGGTGTCCACAGCACCCTGGCAGGTTGATTTACCCCATTTGGTAGCATTTACTGAATAAATCCCACCCTACCTTCCTACCGCACGTGTCCCGCAGGCACCTGGGAGGAATTATCACGCAGCAGTAACAGAGCTGTAGCGTCTGCATTTCTAGTCATCTCTCTTGTACTCTCCCACCCATTTTCATCCTGCACTTGAAATACTGAAATTGCCCCGGGAAAAGAAATATCTTTACAAGATGGGCCATCAAGCCAGCATGCCGTCTGCTGCATCCCGAAAAGCAACCCACTCAGCAGGGTAATCTATTCAATGGCTGGGATTTATTTTTAACATTCGGTTCTGCAGTCCTTTTAACTTGAGCAGGGAAGTGAACATTTTGATAACAGCAGCCTCCAGGTCAAATGTGATGAGAATTCATAACTCGCCACATAGGGGTTTTGGAAAACCAACCAAGCAAAACAATTTCCCAGAATGAGACGATGAAGATTCGCATTTCTCTTTACAATGTCATACACAGAGCTGGTATCTGTTGGAGTGTCTACTTATTCTCTCCCAACAATTTGCAAATAAAATGCCTCTTGGACTATTTTAAATTTGAATGTCTATTGCGAGGGCGGCTTTGCTAGGCTGCTCATAAAGACCTGAGACATCAGATCTTTAGGCCATCAAAGAAGAAGTATTAATCCAGTAATGGGAACGTTCTGATGGTCCCATTTCTAATCAAAGCAAAGCCCAGGTTTCCCGCTCCAAGCAAACATTGCCAAGAGAGGGGCATCGAGACTGAACAACTGCTGAGGAGCTGCAGTCCCTGGGCTGCACTGGAGCAGCACAGACACAGTGTGGGAATGGGGAAAGAAATAAGCCTGAAAATCTGGCCAAGCTGAGATTGGTGAGGGAGCTGCCAGGAGGCAACTTTTTCCTTCTATTTTCAAGTGGCTGGAGTTGAGTCGGAAGCGTGCGGCTGAGAAAGGCAGAAGGTGAACGTGGGAGGAAGTTTTGTAGTTGGAGTTAATGTGGTTTATTTTCACCTCGCCTCTGTTGCTGGGCTCAGCACCAGGGCTTCATGCTGCACCTGGGCTGTGTTATCTCCAGGACTGAGAACAAGTCACTTCCAAACCGCTTGTATTTACTCTCCATTCTCCATCTTCCGTTCAAATCTGATATCTGCAGGGAGGCCCTGGGTGCAGGGTGCTGCCTGTCGCAGCAGCGGCTCCTCTGCAAGGTGCTGAGGCAACACAAGAAAGCAGGGAAACCAAGGGAAAAACACTCATACTGCTAATAAAAAAGCAGCATTCCCTCCTCTGCAGGCTGCAAACCTGCTGGCTTTGTCCAGCAGATCGTACCCACAGACACACAGGTGCCTGGCGGCAGTAGCATTGTCACCCCTGGCATCTTCTCCCCTGCTGTCACAGGAATCTGGGGTATAATGAGAAACTCGGTGCCGTGGCAATGGAAAACAACAAAAATGGACTATGCAGCATGGAAAGCCGTACTGATGGGAACAGGCATCGCTTTGAAATTTAATTCAATGGAATCTACCTCTGAGAAATGGATAAGGAGCTGCCACGGCTTCGAGAACTTGCAGGGGAATTTCCATGGGCTTTGTTAACTGTGGACTTATCTATATTCTGGTTGGGCAACATGGTAAAGTGCCTCATTAATTAACTGAGCACACAGAGCAATATTTCCTCCCATTTCCTTTAATTAACTGAGCTTTAAACACTTCCAGGGGTTGCTTAGACATGGGGTTGTCGTTCAAAGTGTCTCCCCTCTACTGGCCCCTGGCTCATGGTCTCTGCAGACCAAATGTGGTTGCCCAAATGCAACCAGGTGGCATCTTGGGAGGGAATTTCCTTGCGTCATGAGCCTGTCAAAGAATGCAATGAAGATAAGATTCAATCCTGCCTCTTACCGGCAGGAACTCACTGGGCTCATGTTGTGGTGACACCAGGAATGAAGAGTTGGGTTGATGTAGGCATGAGATGGGTCTCACCTAAAACCTGCCATTTCTTTGCCCTTTTAGGTGGGTCCCATTGGCCTCAAACTGTTTCTGGTGCTGAGATTCAGGCGGCAGCGGAGCCAGTTTTCCTCTGTGCGTCAGTCTCCTGCCTTCAGAAAGCCCTTTGCATGCTCCAGACGGTTTGGGTGTCTTCACCAGGGAGCTGGGCTTCAAAGAAGCCTGCTTGCCACCGTCATGGCAGGCAAACAAGATGGAAACGTGGATTTGTCAGAGCTATAATCCAGGTAGGTCCTAGTTCCGTGCTCGTACAAAACCATCCGCTTCCTATCCTGACATCTGCTTCTGGTCCTTCTGCAGCTTCCAACCCTGCAAGACCTGAGTCCCTCACAGCCTTCAAGGTTGAAGAGTGAGCAGAAGGGGCAGATTGGGAAGAAGACTTTGATGCCTCCATGCTAATGCTTTAACTTTGGCTGACACATCCCAAACTCTAATCATGACCTTCTCCTCGCTGGCATTCACAGTCCCCTTGGCCACCTAATTCCTCTGGCACATTTTGCTCTTCAGGTCCCCTGGACATCTCCTGCTCATGGACAAGCACATGTTGCCATGATGCTGCAGTGCTGCGGAACAGTTTGCTCCACCAGCCTGCCCTAGGGATGGGGTTGTGAGTCCTTGCCTTGGCACGGGAGAGGTCTTCTGTCTCACCTTGCTCTCCTTGGTCTTTTTCTCTCTGCCAACCCAAAGAGACATAATTGTGTGTCCCTTCTTCAAGACCTCCCCAGGTCCCCCTGCCTGGCGGGGGGTGAGGTGGTGTCACCCCAACACTTCACCCCCTAGGGCAGAGCTCTCTGCACCATGAGGCATCTTGCCGGACTTGTCTCCTGGGGTGAAGACATGAGCTTCATCAAACTGCCCTTCACTCTACACTGTTCAAAGCCATGTCCTACCATTTCCCAGTCCTGCTGAGTAATAACCCTGGCATTTATTTTTGCCTTTCCTTGTCTCTCCTTAGCATCCATGTACAAGGCATGTCCCCAAAGGCCCAGGGAAAGCAAGAATGTTGAAGAAAATCCAGATATGCCTCTGCTTCTTCTTCGTCTCGGGCATTTTGTACGAGATCTCCCTGCTGTCCAGCTGCTTCTTCTCCTACATGCCTATGTCCAAGCACTTCCTGACACCCGAGCAGGTCTTGAACCTCGGCAAAAGCATCATCTTCCTGGAGACAACGGAGCGGCTGGAGCCACCTCCGCTGGTGTCCTGCTCGGTGGAGTCTGCTGCCAGGATCTACCAGGACCGGCCCATCATCCTCTTCATGAAGGGACTTACGAACGACACGGCCTTCGACTTGAACTCCAGCTACGCAGCTTTCTCGCTTTTGTCTTCTATGAAGAATGTCTTCATTTTTCCTCTCCAGATGGAAACCATCTTCCAGGAGACCCCTCTGCTCCAGTGGTACAATGAGGTGAGAGTTATAATAAGGGCAAAATGGAGAAATAGGAAAATAGTTATAAATGGTCTGAAGTAGGCTTAAAAAGAATGGAGGAATGCAAGCCTGGCTATGTTGAGTTAGTCACTTTAATTTTTTTGGTTCAGAACAGATTCATTCTTGCCATGTTTTGCAGTGTATTCATCTATCTGTTTATTGAACACACTATCAGCATTTCCCCTCCCTATCTGGAGAATCAGCTTTTTTTGGCAAAGGAACTGTTGGTAAAAATAGATTGCAAACGTGTTTTGATAAAACATCGCTTAGTAATGTTTCTCGACAGAAGCTGGCTGAACAAAATGTGCTGCCCGAGTCATCTGGGTGTTCGTTAATGCTGCCGCACACCAATAGAGCCCGCAGTAGATAAGACGCGGGAGCAATTTCAGTTTTGCAATGTGCAAACCCAAGGTGGGATCTCGTGAGCTCCACCCTGGGCATAAGTTCCTGGCGAACTGCTTGCAAGTAGCTTTTGTCAAATTTGTTTGGCTCCATTTCTGGGCAGGGCAGGAATATTTCCTCCAAACTCTTCCTTCTGCTGAGATTGGACATGGCACTTAGTGCCATGATCTAGTAAATGGACTGAAGTTGGATGAAAGGTTGGACTTGATGATCTCTGAGGTCTTTTCCAACCCAGTCGATTCTGTGAAAAAAAAAATTACTTCAAATACCAACAGCACCAAAAAAACCCTCCAGCCTGTTTCAAAGAGCTGGGAGTGTGTTCATTGGGTTGTGTCTCACTGAAATAGCCAGCAGTGATTCATGGTATCATTGATTTAATGTCGTAGGTTCCATCAAAGCATCTGTGAAATGTTCCTGCACTCATTTATATTAATAGAGCATTGCTCTGCACTGCCCCCTTATCTTATTCCAATAAAATTCAATGGCTGGAGGAAGAAAGGGTGGGCAGGGACATTTACAGGTGTGGTTTTATGGGGCCATTTGCATCCAAAGGATGGATGTGGTCCGTTCTCTGCCAACGGCATAGCTGTCTCACCTTTCCAACTCTGCAGGTAGTCCCGGAGCAGGAGAAGAACTGGGTCCACATCAGCTCTGACGCCAGCAGACTGGCGCTCATTTGGAAGTACGGGGGCATCTACATGGACACAGACGTCATCTCCATCAGGCCCATCCCCGAGGAAAGCTTCCTAGCGGCGCAGAAATCGCGCTTTTCCAGCAACGGGATCTTCGGCTTCCCTGCCCACCACAAATTCATCTGGGACTGCATGGAGAACTTTGTTCTCAAGTACAACGGGAACATCTGGGGGAACCAGGGGCCCTTTTTAATGACAAGGATGCTCAAAGCCATCTGCAATCTGACGGATTTCAAAGGCACCGAGGACCACAGCTGCCGGAACATCTCCTTCCTCAATCCCCAGCGTTTCTACCCCATCCCGTACCCAGCCTGGGGCCGGTACTACGAGGTGTGGGACAAAAGCCCCAATTTCAACCACTCCTACGCGCTCCACTTGTGGAACTTCATGAACCGCAACCGGAGAGCCGTGGTGGCGGGCAGCAACACGCTGGTTGAGAAGCTGTACAAAGCCTATTGCCCCACCACGTACGAGGACCTGATCCAAAACGCGGAGCTGAGGGATTTCACACAGTCTGAGGACGTTGTGTGATGTGGCATAAGGAGGAGGGGGGTGACCCTTCCAGTCCTCTCCATCCTGGGGCCAAAATACAGTCACCACCCATGCCAGTAGCTGGTTTTGTAGGAGAAAGACAGATATTTTCATAACCACCATCCCTCCTCCCTTGGGACACTAAGGAGCACCTGCAGAATGGTGGTGGGTATCCATCCGACATAGCCTCCAGTGACACTAAGGCCACTTCTGCCTCAGTTCTGCTTCTTTATAGGTGCTCATGGACCAAACCTTCCTGAATCAAACGGACTCACAGACCTTACCAGCGAGCTTTTCCAAGGGAAAAGTTCCTAGAGAGATCCGTGGCCTCCTGGGAGGGATTTAGTCTCTGCACCTCTTGGCGCCGTCGGCAGCTGCACGTGTCAGAAAAGTCGCAAACACAAAGGGTTTTGGACTGGGGTGAAGCCTCTGGGGCAAGTGTAGTGCACATGTATAGCAGAGGATGGCTGACAAGGAGTTGCTAACAAAGAGAAGCCCAAACCACTGTCTTTTCATTAATCTGTGTTTTTCTCACACAACCTTTACACCCTACGTTTTTGAGAGGGACAGTAGCAGTGCAAGTGAAAATAAAATGGTTAATAAACCACCACTCCTCCGAGCTTGCTTTCCCCTGCACACCCCTGGAGAATGAGTCCCATTTTGTGAATATTTGTGCCCCTGCACTTCTCCTTTGGCTCCTTCCAGAAAGGGGCTGCACTGAGGCACCAAGAAACAACGGGGACGCCCCTCCAGATCTCTCAAATCCCTTTGCAATAAATGCATTTCGACCTCTCTGCATGAGGTCCAGCAGCTCTAGAAAGTCCCTGGTCACCTGTGCCATTTATTTTTGCCTTTTTATCTCTGTTTTCCTTTCCTGTGCTGCATTTTTTCGGTCTTATTCCCTCTCGCTGACATCCTGCTCACCCCAAAGGTGCTGGTTCCCACAGGGTTTGCTTCTGCCAGCACACAGGACCTGTCATTCCCATGGGCCAAAACAGCCCACCAGCCTCTCTGAACTCCCCCCTGTGCTGCTTAATTTGGGGGATTATCCATCCACTATGCGGAGCAAAAGAAAATTGCCATTTAACCCCAGCAGGGCACCCAGAGACTATTTTCCTATTGCAGAGCAATGCATCGCCTTGCATTTACTTTCTTCCCCAGGGCAATGCATATCCACCCAACTCCCTAAAAAGCAGCCCAGCTTGCAAATCTTTTCCAAGTCTGTCTGAGCAGCTGTTTTTAACTCGGGAGCAGAAAGGCGGGGGTGGATCGCTTGCCCGTCGTCACATGTTTGCCATCTGCACAATGCTATCTTCTGTCAACACCACGGCTAATGAGTGTGCTGTGACCCGCAGCCCGGTTGCTGCAGCTAGAAGTGGCAGAAGGATTAACTGGGAGAGGAAAACTCGCTGCACGCAGGGTTTATGTGAGTGTGGTGTTGTGTTTGGACGCTGGGATTGAGCCTCCTACCAGCCCTGTGTCCCCACCAGTAATTGCTGGAGTTACTGGAGCTGCACCAGTATAGAATCACAGGATGGTTTGGGGTGAAGGGACGTTCCCAGCTCCCCCAGTGCCCCCCCTGCCATGAGCAGGGACATCTGCACCAGCTCAGGTTGCTCAGAGCCCCGTCCAGCCTGGCCTGGGATGTCTCCAGGGATGGTTCATCCACCACCTCTCTGGCCAACCTGGGCCAGGCTCTCACAACCCTCAGGGACATCAATTCCCCTTTACCCAGCCTGAATCCTTTAGTTTAAAACCATCACCCTTGTCCTACCACAACAGGCCCTGCTGAACAGTATAAGGGCAGTGGGTTTTCAATGGGGGAATATTTGTTCTTCCCTTTCCCAGGGTCAAACTCTCCCAGTTCAGCCCAGGGCCATTGAGTTTCACACCCCAATGCCCTCCACACTGCTTTAGTTCTGCTCCCCACTCTCACAACACGTTTTACCCGCCTGGGGCAGCAAGAGCTGCTTTTCCTCCGTGCCTTTGCCTTTAATGGGCTGGCGAGGGGTGTTACAGCCCAAAAAACCCTCCCAGCTTCCCTCCGGACAGCCCCATCCTCCTCCCACCACCCCGCTCTTCTCTTTATCTCCAGCAACAAGTGAGTATCATGCGTTTTTCTGCGCTGTTTCTCGGCTCTCTGGGCTGTGCGGCGGCTCCTCTGCAAATCAGCTCCCACCCCGTCCCGCTCCTGTCTGTTCTTTGCTATCAGGTCTTTTTGCTAGAAGTGGGAGCAAGCGCAGACCCTGCATGGGGACATTTTCCTGCAGCCCCCTGAGTAATTATCAATCTGCTGCTGCTTGGCATGAGTCTCAGATGATATTTTTGGCAAGAGGAGAAGCTGAGAAATCGTGGGCAGTGATGGTTTCTTGTGGGAGGGGTCCAGACAAAGCCGCTGGAGCAGAGTCTGAATCAGCTGGCACCTCTGCATCATGATAAAGCATCTCCCAAAGTCTGCAGGCTCCCAGATCTGCCCTGTTTCCCCCAAATTAAGCCCTAGCGTGATTTTTGAGCATGCTCGAAATATTAAAAAGTCAATTTAAATAGTTTCCAGGCAGCTAGACATGTAAAATAGTAATATTAATTTCTGCTCTAAAACTTATAAGA
This sequence comes from Streptopelia decaocto, assembly GCF_964273445.1. Classification (NCBI taxonomy): domain Eukaryota; kingdom Metazoa; phylum Chordata; class Aves; order Columbiformes; family Columbidae; genus Streptopelia; species Streptopelia decaocto. The sequence goes on from NC_138660.1 coordinate 25,712,737, forward strand.
CCCTGTTTTATTTTCAGGGAGACAGGGTAGCACCTGGGGCATGCATAGACTTCACAGGGAGCAAAAAATAAAGCCCTTGAAGAGCTCAGGAGGATGAGGAGGGCCCCAGGGTGGCCGAGAAGAAGGAAACAAAGAGAGATTTCCCTGCCAAAGGCTGAGGCTTGCAGAGAAAAGGACCGTGCAACAGCCCGGCCCAGCCCCGTGAGCTGGGACAGCAAACACGCCTGCAAAATGAAACCCCATGGCGCTTTCCGAGCCAGCTCCGCCAGCATTTCAGCAGAGCTGTGTTTGTGCACGGTGGAGTGGAAATGGAAATCCTGCTGAGGCCACGCTTGCGTGGTCTGAGACCTTATACATGGAATTTTGGAGGGTAAAACCCCGCAGGCTGCAGCACCCACAGCCGTGCTGCTAAGCAGCAGGTTGGCATTAACATCCAGGTGAAACACAACTGGCTTTGGTGCGTGAAGACCTTGTTAATATTAACGAGATTATGCAACCTCCCTACCTCCTGGGGTACGCAGTAGATCGTTAGGGGGTTTTAATTAGTGCTCCCTGCAAACCCTTCCTCTTTAGAAGTGGTTCATTCGTGCAACAAAACCTCACCTGCAGGGACCCTGTGCCATTTCCCAACAGATAGAACGTGCAGCTATGAGGCAGGGCTATTTTTACACCCATGTATATATATGTATGCATGTATATATATGTAAACCCCACTTTGCCTGATCCAATGAATTGGGTTGTTTGACATTGCAGTGCTGTTAACAGTCTATATATCACAGCAATAACAATAATTAGCCTTGCTGGCCATACAACCTGAAAAGGAAGGGACTTCCTAAGCTGCTGTTTTCAAGTATGCATCAAAAAAATTTGAAAAATGAGCATCCTCTAAAGGGAAACTATGGTGAACTACAATATCACACTGATCCACAGCCATTCCCAGAGGATTTCATGTCTGCAGCAGCGTGTGGCCTCTTCCTAGCTTAGCTGCAGCCCTAAATCAAGGCTTTCCAGTCTCCTGCTGTATCGAGGTGGCGGAATAAGAGAGAAAAGGGTGAGAAAGAAGAGAGGGTCGGGTGAAATTGGTGTAGAGCTAAAAAAGTGCTTAAAAGAGCCACCCAGGTCAGTCCAGACTGGTTCAGAGCAGTCATTGCTGCCTGGTATTTACGTGCAGCAGGGAGAGACCCCAGTGGGAGATGAAGCTACAGGGAAAAGAAAGGTATTTATGTGCATGACAAGTTAGACTAGAGAGAGGCAAAGATGTGAAGGGCCTCATACAGGGCAGGAGACTGAGAGCAAGAGGGGACTTTGCAATGGGTCTGAGTGCTGCTAAGCTGGACCGAGAGCAGCCCAGCCTTGCAAGGACATGGGCAGCATCGTGCGGATGGAGCAATGAAGTGAAGGTGGCGGAGACTCTGGGGTAGGGCTGGAAAACCAGTCCCAGGGGCTGGAAGTTGCTCGCGAGCTTGCGGACGTGACCGGCTGCGGTATCAGCATCAACGGGCTCCACCCTGTGCAACCCCAGATAACTTCTGGGAAACCCTGTGATTGCTCCAGCATCAAGAAAAGATAAGAATAGGGTTATTTTATCGCAGGACACATGCGAAGTGTCTCTGGGTTGGAAAACCCTGCGCACAGGGCCGGCTCAGCCTGGCAGCCCCTTGCTGTGCCCTGTGTCACCGTCACCCCCTGTGCCCGGTGAGGCTGAGCCTTGGAGTGACACAATGGGAGCCTCGGAGCCTCCTGCTTGCAAACTCCTGAAATTAGGGCCAAAAAAAGCTGATTTGGGCACTCTTGCTGCTGCAAGCAGTGATAAGCGCCGCCTGCTCCTCCTCTAAGTTGGGGAGCCTAGCAAAGCTCAGCTTTGTCGCACCATGCACATGGTTATTTGGCGTCTCCCTGGGTTGCCTGACCCTGTTTGTTGTGTCTCCTGAGCAGGAAAGTGATTGTGGGCTTTGCAGGAGGTTGTCCAGGAGTCGTGTACACAGCACACCCAGCAACACCCACCAACACACCGACACCGTGTGCCGCTCGGGCTCTGCGGGGACCCATCCGCACCCCAAAACATGGTGAGTGGCCTCGCAGCAAAAAATGACATTTCTTAGAAGTGGCAGGTGGGTGTAGCAGAGGGGAATTTGTAACATGGGGGGGGGGAAGCAGCAAATCCCTCGCTAGAGACTGAGAACATCCGGCAGGTTTAAAACTATGTATTTTAAATACAATTGTTTAATTATGGTTTAGCACACAGCTAGGAAAACGAGCAGATGCCACTGCTGGAAATGGTCTGGGATTAAGTCTGAGCAAGGCAGCAGTGTTGTGATATAAGCGTGTTCTGTGTTCACCATATATTGTTTGAAAACAGACTAATTCTGTTTCCCCAAAACAGGTACAGTCAGGAGGCATTTACAAATCCATTCAGAACAGGTTATTGTGAGGAATTGCAATGCGATGCTTTTACAAGCCTCCCTTACCAAAAGCAGATGGTGAACAAACTGGCAGATTTTTATTTATTTTGCAGAATTTGGCAAAGTAGTAGATAGCAGTTCTGGATGGGGAGGGAAAAAGAAGGTGGTTTATTTTCGCCGCCACGCAAGATGAGCTCTGACCCGCTCCCCGATGCCCACAGTGTGTTCAGGCTGATAGGGGCCACCGTGGAGCTGGGGGACAGTGGTGGGGACAGCCCTGACATGTCCCTTTTGCTTTCCAGCCCTTTTCTGCAGACACTCATGAGCCTGCGGGGATGCCGGGGGTGTCCCCAGGACTTGTTATCCCAGTGGACATCCACCCTTTCCACTTCCAGCCCCGCCGGCTCAGCGTGGACTGGCGTCGCTTCAGTGCCATCGACGTGGAGCGGGTGGCCCGGGAGGTGGATGTGGCCACGCTGCAGGAGCATGTCACCGCCGTCACCTTCTGCAACCTGGACGGGGAGCGGTGTCCCCACTGCGGGCGGCCGGCGGACCCCATCCTGCTGAAGGTGCTGAGGATGGCCCAGCTGAGCATTGAGTACCTGCTGCACTGCCAGGAGCGCCTGGGGACCAGCCTGGCCACCCATGCCCAGCACCTGCAAGCCACCCGCGCCGAGCTGGCCCGCGGGCAGGAGCGGGCAGCGGAACAGGCAGCACAGCTCCGCGGGGCAAAGGAGGAGAGCAGGAGGTGGAAGAAGCTGATGGTCACGCAGCAGCTTCTCCTGCGAGCTGGCCCCAGCGCCTGCTGCAAGGTGTGTGGAGGTGTCAGGGGGAAAGTGTGTCCCATAGACCGTGTTCTTCATAGAATCATTTTGGTTGGAAAAAACGCTCACGATCATTGACTCCAACCGTTCCCCCACCCCTGGCACTGCCCCATGTCCCTGAGAACCTCATGTCCATCTGTCCAACCCTCCAGGGATGGTGACTCCAGCACTGCCCTGGGCAGCCTGTTCCAATGCCCCACAGCCCTTTGGGGAAGAAATTGTTCCCCACATCCAACCTCAACCTCTCCTGGCGCAACTTGAGGCCGTTTCCTCTGGTGCTGGCGCTTGTTCCTGGGGAGCAGAGCCCGACCCCCCTGGCTCCAAGCTCCTTTCAGGCAGTTCAGAGATCAGAAGGTCTCCCCTCAGCTCCTGTTCTCCAGCTGAACCCCCCAGGTCCCTCAGCCGCTCCCATCACACTTGTGCTCCAGCCCTGCTCACTTATTCCTGGAGAGCAAAAAGCCACCACAACCAGCTGATTTATGTTCATACAGCCTCGTCATCCCCATAAGTGCAGCTCTCCCTTCCTCCAGGGCCAGACCCTGTTATAACCAGGACCTCATTGCTGCTTGGGTCACCTTATTGTTCTCTTGGGGAAAGCAGCATTTCTTTTTTCAACCCTGAGCCTTATCCCTGCAGCATCTTGTCTTCTGCCTTCTCCTGATCCCTAAAGGGCTTTTTCTTCGGCTTCAGACAGAAGAAACCCCTAACGCCCTCCATCTATGTACCACCAACACCCCACATCGCATGCAGTCTCTCCTTTTACTTTAAAGCAGCAAAGCTTTGTCTGCAAGGCGGGGGACGCGGGGAGCACCCATTACTGCAAATCACAGTCCCTCTGCTGACTTTTCCCCCCCTTCTCCAGTGCCACCTCTGCGATAAAGCCTTCGTGGACAGTTCCTTCCTGCAAACCCACCTGCAGCACCGGCACCCCGAGGCCACCGAGCCTGGTGAGCACCGGGACAATTCTCTCCCTTCGCTTGCCCAGGCGGGTTTTCCCCCTTTGGATGTGGATGCTGGAAACCAGAGAGTGACCATAGGAGGTTAAAGACAGCTTCTAATGACTTATTTCTTCTTCTGTGAATGTTTTCCTGAATGCTCGCTGCCTTTTCCCTCAAGCACAGGTAGGACACATGGCTGAATCTGAGACTGCATGAGCATTTAAAGCTCATCTCTGCACCTTGGTTTCCCTAAGGATCTTCTCCACCCAGAAATTTTATAAGACCATGGGGATGGAGCTACATTGGGAGAGTGTTTTGCTGGGGTAGGAGAGGGGTTCACCTTCCCTGCACCCCCTTTTTGCCGAGGAATTGATGCTTCTTTGCAAAACACGTTGAAAGCTGCAGGTACAATGTATTGTTTGAGAGCCATGGAGCCTCATTACAGCTTTGCCTGCACCCGGCACTTGAACTTGGCAGATAAAACAGCTGCTTTTGCTGTTTGCTGGCAGGTCTGAAACCCCAGCCTGGGGCTGATGCAATGCAGCAGGTTGAGCTTTGCTCCAGAGGCACCTTGCCCCATGGAGCCTGGAATGCAAAGCCACGCTGCTCCACGAGCCGCTGATCCCTCCAAGTTTACACCAATTAAAACATAAATGGAAATAAAAATCAATTTGAGGCCACATAGCCACATTTGTCATGGTTTTTGCTGCAGCTCAGCTACTCGCTTGCCACCCTGAAGCGCTGCAGTGGTTTTGCTCCATATTTTAGCAGGATTCCACCTACCCCCTCAAAGCAGAATCCCGGTGGATCGCACCCTTGCTGATGATGCCTGTTTCCCTGAGCTTTGCAGAGAGGCAGAAGATGAAGCAGATGGAGGCCGAGGTGGAGGAGCTGAAGGTGAAGCTACGGGAGATGCAGCAGCAGCTGGAATTGCAGAGGGACGGGGACAAGCTGCGCAGGGAGCAGGTGTGGGGCCAGGGCACTGCCGCCTGTTTGGGGTAAACGAGGGGAGGAGAAGTGATGAAACAAGGGATATTTTTAAAGCAGGGGTGGAAAAGGCGCTGAAAAATATTTTATGGTGGGGCTCCTGCTTGTTTCTTTGGAAAATTTGCCCCTCACAGGGTGCAGGCAGGTTCTGAGCATAATGAGAACATCGGTGCTCATGCTGCCAGTGCCAGGGCTTCTGCCGCAGCCCTTGGAGCTTCTGCTCTGCAGCCAGGACGTCTCTTGCCTGATTTTCCACTCCCTTTAGGAAGCAGAGAGAGCTCGCCAGCAAGAAGAGAAGGGCAGGAGGGATCTGGAAAGGTGGAAGGAGGAGGAGAGGACGAAGCTGCATGGAGAGGTGGATGGTCTGAGGCAGCTCTTCGTCGCAGCGTTCAGGGACGTGGCCAGCAGGAGCAGTGCCATGGAGGGGGTATGTCAGCCCCCCACGTGCTGCTCAGAACAGGCAACGGGATGTCAAAGGTTGCTGCCTCACCTGGTCCAGGTGGCTTTATGCTTTCACAGCCCAGCGAGGCCTCCTGTCCCTGTCCTGGGGTGTTTTGGGGTGGGAGGCAGTGGCTGGCTAAGGTGGGTTTCCCCAGGAGGAACGTGGATGCTCCTGTGGGACACACGGCTCCTTCTCCTCCCCGCTCCAGAAACTGCAGGAGCTTCAGGCCAGGGAGGTGGCCACGTCCAACCTGGGGACCCTGCGGGACGATGACACCGATGAGGCGCGGTGGCAGACGTGGAGCCGGGCAGAGCCGCGGGAGAGGACGGCAGCACAGGTGAGCGGTGTGGGATCTGTGTTCTTGTCCCTGCTGCACACCCCAGGAGGTCCATTAGGATGGAGGCGGACCCATCTCCACCAGAGCACTGAAGGAGCTCACCCCATGAAAAAGCATTCAAAGTACCAAATCAGAGAATCACAGAATCATTTTGGTTGGAAAAGAACTTTAAGATCATCAAGTCGAACCATTAACCTTGCAATGCCAAGTCCACCGCTAACCCATGTCCCTAAGAACCTCATCTCCACATCTGTTAAACCCCTCCAGGGGTGGTGACTCCACCACTGTCCTAGTGTAGTCTAAAATATAACCAAAATACATTTATTCACCTATGAATCTGTTGCCTTCTCAACATCTAAAAACATCTGAAGAAGGCTTTGCTCTGGATGGTACCTCTGAGCATGGGATGGAGTGGGAACTGTCAAGATGCCAACTGTTCTTTGGGACCCAAAGGGAAGCTGAATTTCTCCAAGCTTAAAATGAGCCTTAGCTGGACTCCAAAGGCCAGGGCAACACAGGACAGTTTTTAGGTTATCAAGGGGAAAGACTAAACGAAATGCAGCAAAGCTGCATCTTATCATGGCCGATGAGAAGACACGAGCTTGCCACCAGCTAACTTTGAAGCTGGCTGCGCATGTAGTGCAAATCCATATGTCCTTTACCTTCCTGGTAAAGGCAAGTGGTGGCTCCAAACCCATTTTTACCATAGTCAAGTCTTCTTGTTCCTTTTTTGCTCCTCTCAGTTGAAGAAAGAGAATGAGCCACTCCATGTCAGCCCATCCCAGGACCAGCGGGAGGTTCTGGACCGTGTCCATCAGCAGATGGATGCACTCAGCACCCAGCTCAGGGAGCGACCCAAGGTCACAAAGTCCCAGGAGAAGAAGGCAAATGAAATAAAATTTAAAAAATCGGAATCCTCAGTTCATCAAGATGGTTTAAACAGATGTTTAACTCTAAGCAGCATTAAAATATTTGCTGAGTTAAGACTAAGCCTGATTTCTGTAACGCTTTACTACGTTCGGCTCTTTTTTGCACTCATTAGATGTGAAACATTACATTAATATCATCCAGCATGAACTGTGCCCACCGGGATGTACATCACCAGAGCAACACTTTAAATTACAAGTTGGAACGTCTTTTGTTTCTTATCAGACCTGTGAATAGCACATGGGTATAACAGGGTGGCATCTGATGTACTAGTGATAGTATTGTGGAAAGGGAAGCCCCTAAGCTGACCCCTTGCAGGTATGGGCTGCTTAAGGAAAATAGCACTTGGGTAGTACATGTGCCCACTATTTTCTGCTCCTTTTTAAAATGCATTTAATAATCATACTCTGCAGAAAGAGAAAAAGCCGCCCAAAATTATAGGCAAAGAAATGATTTTTTGAATGATGCCCAGTCTCTTTCTTTACAGATCAAGCTGCTGTCTGCAAGCAAACCTTCAGGTAAAGATTGCGCTTCTAAAGTGAATCAGTGTGGGTCTAGATAAATTGTTCATGGCAAACAGCACTTCAGACCACAGTGTCTATGCTGTCTCCCTCACAAAAACATCCCATGGAGGCTTCTCCAGGGATCTGGCTGCATGTCCTCTCGCATGAAGCTCCTGTACGGCAAAACCAGTTGTTGGTTCTGTGCTGGGACCTTGGCTCCTCTTTGACCTTCACAGGCTTTTTTCTTCCCTGCAGTGACCTGGGAGGTGACCAAAGTGGTGGCTGATGAAGAGTCATCAGGTGGGTACTGGAGTTGGGACATCCCTGTCCCAAGAGCAGCAGAATGAAGCTGTGGTGGAGTCACCCTCCATGAAGGGGTTGAACAGATGTGGAGATGAGGTTCTCAGGGACATGGGGTAGTACCAGGGCTGGGGGAACGGTTGGGCTCAATGATCTTGAGGGTTTTATCCCACCAAAAAGATTCTATGATTAAATTAGAGAAGGAAGTTGACTCCTTGTAGAGGGATGTGGTCTGCTGAGAGCAACCAGCCACTTGCTCTGGGACTGGTGGGACCCGTGTCCTCAAAGCGGAGGAGGAAGGACCCACCAGCCCACTCCCAGGGCACAGACCACATCACCCACCTTCCCTCCAGCTGGGGACGAGGCTGCTGCCCTGGCTGGGAAGCGGAGGCTGCTGGAAACCCTACGGAGAAACCCAAACCTCCTGAAACCATTTCGCCCCATCCTGGAGGAATTGCTGGAGGAAAAGCTGGAGAGCATGGGGGTCAAGAGGGTAAGTCTGCCCTTTGGGTGCCAGATGTGCAATGCCAGCCCTGAGCCTTTGCAGGGACACAAAGATTTATATGTTTTTTTGTGGGGAGGAAAAACTGAAACACAAACAGTAAAATAATAATAATAATAATCATAATCATAATAATAATTCCCCACCTGGAGTAATCACACTATGGTTTTTTGGGTCAAGTATTTTGCAAATAGTAAAATGTGGTTTAAAGACGAGACATGATCAAGTGGCTGTGGAATGTAAGATCCTTTCTCAGGCATAGGGACAGAATTGTCTGCTGATATAGGCAAACAAAGTTCGACTGAAGTATGTGGAGTTACACTCGCTTATGCCAGAAGAATTTGGAACTGCAGATCCAGTACTGTGAAAACTCTGTAACATTAATCATTACTTTTAAAATCAGAATCTGAGTTTCTTTCTAAGCTCAATAGAAAGTCCATCAAAAGGTCGGGAAAAATAACTCATGTTTTTATAATTCTTTATGTAAAAGCTGTGTTTTACCTTTCTGAGGAAAAAAAAAATACATTTCTTGATATTTGATGAATACAAAGGGCAAAATTTTCTTTGCATAGCCAATACGTCACCTTCCCAGGTAAATGGGAAGGTGGAGGCAGAATCACACAGTGGCACAGGCAATAAACCACTGTGCTCCCCTCTCTGAGGCTGGTTATTAGTATCTCTCCAGCAAATCTGTCTCACGAGCAGCCTTTCATATGCTAAATTACCCAGGGCTCCCTCTCCTCTAGGAAAAGAGGGTGTTTGAGGGCACAGCAGCCCCTGCCGCTGGGATTTCAAGGGGACTTTCACTGTCCAAGTCCTTTTCATGCCCAGCATATTAAATAGTGCCTCGGAGGAGTCTTCCCGAGCTCCTGGCGATGCAACACCACCACCTAGCACCCTGCGGAGCCGCTGCAAGGACAGCGAGCGGGCAGGCGCAGCCGTTCGGTCCCAAAGCAGGTGACTGAACCTCTTGTACTGTGATTGTTTCCTGGTCCTGGGTTTGTGTGACATAAGCCAGAGCCCTGACGTGCCCCCCCCCTTTCCCTTGAGTGTGATTTGGAGACACTGAGGTGGTGTCAAAAGCAGCAGAGGTGCCCAAAGCCCACAGGCATACACCCCCTTCACCCTTTGTTTCTCATTGCTTTGCATCTCCACAAGCCAGGACATTCATGGTTGCCAAACCTGCTGGAGTTGCAAATACCTCCTAAGAGAAAATGGTCCACTTGCCCTGTAGCCTAGAAATTGCCCAAAATAGCTGAGATTTACTCTTAAGCTGTCATTTACCCAAGCAGATGAGGGTTTTACAAATGATGACAGAGTCCTGTTTGTGAGCTTTTTGCATGGGAAAAGTTGTGCTGTGGAAATTATGGGTGTCAGGGCTGGCGAGAGCTTCCTTGGGGTTTGGAAAGGGCTTGGATGCTCTTGAGATACGGGCAGTGCTGTTGAGGGCCGGTGTCACCACCCAGCGCCTTGGCAGGATGACATGGGGCTCCTCAGCCACCCCCTGCTTTAGGTTGCGAAGGGGATCTCCACTCAGACCTACAGAAACCTCCAGGCTCTGCTCAGGCTTCAGCAGCGTCAGAAGGCTGAGGAGTTTCCTGGTCTCCTGCAGCTGAGGGATGAGTTGGGCCGAGCGGTGATGGGGAAGGTCAGGCGATGCAAGAAGCTCAGCAGCACTTTGGCTCGGCACCTCTCTGTCATACCAGGTGAGGTGACCTCCTGTCCTCTCTACGTACCAACCATGGGGACCTGTGGCCACTCACCCGTGGCCACGGGATGCCATTCTCTTACCCCATGACACAACAAGACAGAGAAAGGGCATTTAGGGTGATGCAAATCTCCGCAATTGCACTCTGTGTGTTGACTTCATGTGGGTTGGCCTGACATATTGAGGAAAAAATCATCAGCTGTCCCCAAAAGCCCCAGTAGGGTGAAATACAGGTTTGGTGGTTCTTGCAAATCCCTTTCTGCCCTTTTCTTCTACGCAACCCCGTGTCAGGTCACTGTGTGGCTCCTCAAGGCAGCTGGAGGTGGGTGGTGATTCTCCTCACTCTCAATATTGTCTTCCAGCTCCAAGCCCAAAGAGCCCTATGTCCCTTGGTGGGTCACAGCCCAAGGTGACACCAGCTGCGGCAGAGCCTAAAGCCTTGGTGATCCCCCAGCCTGCTCCTCGGAGCAGAGCCCGCTCCCTCCAGAGCCCCCTGAGGTCTCCCTGGGGCACCCTGAGGACCTCCAAAGCCACCAGCCCCCACCGAGGACTTTTCCCATGGCAGCGGTGAGTCCCATCACCTCCTTTTGGTCTCCAGGTAGGTGGGCAGTGCCCAGGTTCCTCAGCCACAACTTGCCCAAACATCAACACCCTTGGAAACTGCCAGAGGAGTTTGTTTGGAAAAGGAATTTCTTGGAGTCTTCCTGCCTCTGTGGTTTGACTCACACAGCTTGGCAAGGTCAGACCTGAGGGTTTGAACTCACCGTATTGTGCTGGAGAAAACCACAGGGCATTTCCCACTGGTGTTCAGTTCCTTCTTCCCCTCCCAGAACCTCTGCAAGGGGATGAAGGAGTTCTCAGGGGTTTGGAGCAAAAGTAGTAAAGGTGTAAAATAAAAGCTTGGAGAAACTGTGCAGACGATGCACAGAAGAAATAATGTGGAGGGGATGTGAGATGTCAGCAGAGATGTCATCCGTGGGTGAGAGTAATTGAGGAAAAGGAGTTCCTTGCTTGCTCCAGGAGCAAGAGAAAGCCAGATCAAGCTTTTAAACTCAAGCGAAGCAATACCAAACACAGGCAAGGTCTGGGGGTGAGTATTTGTTAGAGATGCTAGCAGCAAAGTGCTTTGAGTCCACGGATATGATGGACATATCCATGGGCACTGTGTGGCTTCTATCTGTCTGAAAGGAGGTTGTAGCATGGAGGGTGTTGGTCTCTTGGTCTCCCAGGTAACAAGTGATGGGACAAGAGGACTTGGCCTCAAGTTGCACCAGTGGAGGTTGAGGTTGGATGTGGGGAACAATTTCTTCCCCAAAGGGCTGTGGGGCATTGGAACAGGCTGCCCAGGGCAGTGCTGGAGTCACCATCCCTGGAGGGTTGGACAGACGGAGATGAGGTTCTCAGGACATGGGGCAGTGCCAGGGCTGGGGGAACGGTTGGACTCCATGATCTCGAGGGGCTTTTCCAACCAAAATGATTCAGTGATTTTCCATGGGCCACCCTGCTGTGGGTTGGATCCCAGTCCAGAACATCTCAGGGCTTCCCCACCTCTGCTTTGGGAGAGAGGAAGGGGACACCAGAGCAATCCCATACCTGACCTGTCTCTCTGTGCACAGCCCAGAAGCGATGCTGCGAGGGAAGAAACCCGCCCCGCGCCGCATGGACCTCGGCCCTCAGCAAGAGCCAGTGCGCTCTGCCATGGTGCTGGGCAATGAGACCAACTCAGATGGATCAGACCTGGACTTCCTGGAGGAAACAGCTGGTTCAGGTACAACTTGTTCTTGTAGTGACCACTGTGGGTCAGCGAGGTGGTGGGGACAGTCCTCGTTAGTGCCATCAGTGCCGCTGTGTCACCTGCTGCCTGGAGCTGAAGTGGGACAAGTCTTACCCCACCATCGCCAGCCAGGCACTGGTGGCTTTAACCACCTGCAACATGTGTGCCTGACCCTGCTGGGGTAGATAAATCACAGAACCCCAGGCTGGTTTGGTTTCAGGACCTCTGTAGATCCCTCAGTCCAACCCCTGCTCACGCAGGGTCACAGAGCAGATCACACAGGTGGGTCCAGGCGGGTTTGAATGTCTCAGAGAAGGAGACTCCACACCCGCTCTGGGCAGCCTGGGCCAGGCTCTGGCACCTCCCAGCAAACAGGTTTCTGCTCATGTTCAGATGGAGCCTCCTGTGTTTCAGTCTGTGCCCGTTGCTCCTCACCCTGGCGTTGTGCACCACTGAGCAGAGTCTGGTCCATCCTCTGACACCCACCCTGAGATATTGATCCCATTGATCAGATCCCTCTCAGCTTCTCTTCTCCAGCTCAACAGCCCCAGCTCTCTCAGTGTCTCCTCATAAGATGCTCCAGACAGTCTTAGTGAGTTTAAATTATCTAGAAACCAACTCGCTATGGGTCACTGGTGATCCTGTCCCTTCTCACCCAGCTGTGCCATCGCTGTTCCTTGGTGCTCCCTGTTTGACCCGCTCTGCCCTGTGCAGAGACAACCACATCTGCGGTGACAAGGCTCTTGGAGAGACATCTGGATGCAGCGACACGGAGACCATCCCACGGGGTGAAACTCTTCCCAGCCTTGAGCTCGACATCACCAAAACCCAGCCAGCCCACCAGGAAACTCCAGGTATCTCACACGAAGGGCCACAGGGATGTTCTGTGACATAATTTCCAGGAAAAAAGGCGTGTGAAACCCTTTTGTCAGCTCATACCCATCAGCAGAGCCACAGGGTGTATCCGTGCACAGGGAGTTCAAAATTACAGCAGCAGGGACTCGGCTGCTTCGTCCACTTATGGGTGTCTGTCCGTCCCCTAAGGTTTGTCCGTTCACCGTCTTTGCGGTGAGGTGGAATCAGTATTCACGCACTTGGGAGCAAAACAGTCAGCGCCAGGGAATCCAATTGAGAAAAGGTCCCTGGAACAAATCCAGACATAATTGGAGTGATGCAATGGCGAAATTATTAAATTACTGAAACGGGGCTTAAACATAACCTCAATTTATGGGGGAGAGCTGATGTAATTAAAGTGGTGGCAGTGTCAGAATCAAATTGCCTTTTTTCAGGAAAAATTAACCAACGAAAACTTAGCACAAATAGTGGGAAGACTTATTTTTTTTTTAATTGCAATAGTGATGAAATTTTAGACCTTCATTGGGGTAAATAATAAGAAATGTGAAGCGTGAGGTTATGGCACAACTTGCAAGCCATGGAAATTAAGGGTCTTCTGCGTGGTGTCCTGATGCAACCACATTTGATCCTCTTTGCTCTAATTTTTGAGAAGAAATCACTGTTGATTTGCAGCGGGGGGGCACAGGGTGCAAATTTGAAGGGTGGGTCTGGCCCTGCTGCTGCCCTTTCCCCTCTCTGTCCTCCTCTCCAGTTCGCAGGTGACAGCAGTGACCTGGACACCTCCTCACCAGAGGATGCGACCGAGTCGCCAGCGCTGGCAGCTGATGATGCTCTGGGTACCACCGGGGTCCCCAGGCTCACCTCGGCTGCAAGGGATGCGTGGCAGTGACAGGGAAGTGACAATCCTCTGCCAGCAGCCACTGGATGGTGCCACAGGACCAGGAACAGGCAGCAGCCGTTCTGCAGCCGCTCCTGCGCTCCAGCCACCCCTCTTTTGGGGAAGACAACCAATATTGGGGCTCTCCCAGACAGAACGGGGGGTCGGGTCCCTCTGTCTCATCAAGCAGGAGAAATGCTGCGTGGTCTAAAAAGAAGAGATTTCTGCACATGTAACTCAGGACCTGATGGTGCCGTGAGCATTCAGAGCCCCAGCAGCTCTCCCTGGACTTTACATCCCACAGGCTGGGACTAACTCTCCACACTGGACACAGTCTGGGTCTTGTGTGTGGCTTTTTTAATCCTTTTAAGCAGCCCGAAAAAACAGTCATGGAGGGGAAAAAGCAGCTTGCCTTCTCCTTGTGTCTCTCTTTCCCCAGCGCTCCTGAGAATGATGGAAAACGTTGCGTTTTCCTGGACTGAACGCACTCAGAGTACCAAGCCACAGTGTCTGTCTCCTTCCTCCTGCCTTTCTTGAATTGGCGGGCATAGAAAAGCCATGAACGATCACCTTGGGTTATCCCAGGTGATGGGCTCTGTCTCAAAGAGAAGAGAAGCAGCAACTCCAACAACATCAGTGCGGATTGTCCAGGAAAGAAATTTTACTCAATAATTTTTTTTCCTGGATTTTTTATGGATTCCTGCCCCAGATAAAGCACCTGCTTGCTTACCCCTTTTTAGAACACTGTCCTTTTCCTGGTGACACCAATTTAGGCCACATTTTGGGGTACGTGGCAGGACTCCTGAGCGCTCACGCTTTGCTGCTCGATGTATCCCGGATCTCTGCAGCCAGGGGAAGGCAAAACAGCGCAAAACAAAACAAAAGCCACTGGAAAAGCAAGTGCAAGCAGGGACCCTCATTCGCAGCCGAGTTTAAGCAGGCAGACAGGTGTCCCGGTGGTTCCTTTGCACAGACACTTCTTTGTGGCTGCATTAAGGAAGGAAAATTCGGCTTCTCCCACAGGAGAATGACAATGGGACAAGAGCCACCTCCAAAATTCGTTTCCTGATGCTGCATCGGCACAAGCTAAAATACCCCATGGTTTTGTTAAATGATGGCAGATCATTTGTTAAATCATTTGTTAGGTGATGGCAGAGCCCAGCATCACGGGGTGATTTGGAGGAGCGGGTTCTGTCTGTACCCCTACTTTTTCCTCTATGTGAGTCTCACCGTGGTTTTTATCTCCTCCAGCACAAGAAGCCAAATCCTCACCCCTCTGCCCCTGCATTCCCCGCCTGGGCATGTCTCCCCATCCCTCCCGTACCCAAACTATCCCCTTAAATTCCTGCAGGTTTTTATTTTCCTCCCTCTAATTTTTCAGCCTTCAGCACAGCACGGAGGGTTTTCCAGGGTCGTCACCAATTGCTGGCGCCTCATTTCTCCCACCAGAATTGACTCGTTTTGGCGTCGTTCTCTGCAGCCTCTGGGAACATGAAGAACTCCTTGATTTGCTGAAGGAGAAACGGTGCAAACCAGGGTTTGCATCTGCAAAAGGGACCTTTGTGCTGCTGTGGAAAACTGAAATGATGAAGAGGAACCTGATGTTGGTTTTACAGACAATATCCCAATCAGCTTGCAGGTACTGTGATGGAGAAATGCCATTTAGGACAGAGGCAGAACCCCTTTCCATGGGGGCAAAGCAGCACAGCTACTCTGAAATTGTTGGTCTAGAGTTTAATGCCATTGCAGCCTCATGTTCTTCAAAATAGTATATTTTGCCCTTTGTTTTTCTTCATGACATTTGTCTTCATGGGGTTGCAGTTATTGATAATACTTTTATAAAGCATTAATACACTTGGGGCAATTAGTAGCTGTTCAAACCACGGGATCTCTGAATGAAGTGAAACTCTCCCAAATAATACCAAGCTGAAAAAAAAAAAATGAAGGAAAAGAAAAATCCTATCAAATTTATTCAGCTGGAATATCTCACCCCGAAAGCTATTCTCCCATAATATTTGGGGCAAGCACAGTGTCATAAATCTTAGTGCTATTAATCCGTAGACTCATTCATCTCTGTTCAGCTATATAAAAGCAATAACCTTGTCACTATAGGAAGGAAGATTGGGCTTTTAATTGCATATAGATTTCAGGAGAGTTCTTATCTCATAGTCCAATTTGTAGCTTCAGACATGGGTCTTTGCTTCCCTTGGTCAAAGTCCATGCAAATTGGCCGTGCTCTCATATACTTATAAATGTTGCAGAGGCTCAGAAAGAACCTATGGAGAGTTCTGCTGGCAGATAGTACACGCAGCCTTTTCAGCGTTTGCTTTATTGGACAAGCCTATATTTAATTAGCTCCTCTGAAACAGGTTTTTGAGCGGACGATCAAATTTATGGAAGCAAAACCATTTCTGAGTGCGTGCACGCATGCAGCGTCAATCACAATTTCCCTGCCTCGTCTCCCTTGGCTCTGCAGGTGCTACCAAATGCATCCTTTGCCCTGCAGTTTGTTGTCATTAAAGGCAAAATAATGGTCAAGGGGGCTTCCAACCCTCACCAGTAACAAGCGCAACGCTGGATTTATTCATGCGACCTGTGGTATCTGGGTTCCAGTTATTTCCAGGGACTCCTGGAGGCACAAACCTCCTTGTTGCTGTGCAGTTGGGCAAACCAGCAAGTCCAGTTGAGCCCAGCAAATACTTAAGTATTTAAATATTTAACTGCTCCTCCCAAACTACAGCGAGGTGGGGGCTTTGCTCTGCATGGTACAGGACCAGACCGTCCTCAATTTTGGCTGAAAATAGGGTGTTGCTCCACCGAGCAGCTCCATTCTGCACCTAGTGTTGGGTTCAGAGCCTGAATTTGCCCCTTTTAGGGTAAAATGCTGGGGATCCAGCTGGGGTGCTTTTTTTCTTTAGGTCCAAGATATTAGGGTATTCTCATTATTTTAGCCAAGAGGGCTGCAGAGGGAAGCCTGGAAATAGAAACTTTATTCTCACCAAAGACCAAGATCTTTCTTAAGCAGGCGGTTTTAACAGCGGACGCTGTTTGTCCCCATGCCGTCATTCCCCAGGTGCATGATGCTCATCACTCGCGGTGGTGCCCACCATGAGATAAGGTCCATTATGGCCAGAAACAGAGGGGAGCAGCTGTAATACCAGGTGTCGTTACAACACAAACAGCATCATAAATAAACAATTCTCTTCTTTGGAGTTTTTTTTTTCCTTTTTCAGTAAAGTTCACCACATTAAAATTTTTCATGCTGCACGTTTTCGGCCAAGGTAAGGAAATGAAAAGTGATGGTGAAAGATTAGAAATGTGCTGAGGGCAGGAATTCCCGGGGACGGCTCTGTCTCGGCTTTCGGCTGCTCTCCGTACAGCTCGTGCCCGCAATCTCATCATCTACACGCTCGCGCACATCAAATCGAACCCAAAACGCAGGGTCGTTGTCAGAGCGTTTGTGTCACATAAAAATAGAATATAGCTTCCAAAGGTGCTTCCTTGTGATTCCATTTGTGCGCCTTTTTTTGTTCTAATGCAGTCGGAAACATGCATTTCAAATTTTTCGGGGCATTTTTCACAGAATCCCAGGATGTCAGGAGCTGGAAGGGACCTGGAAAGCTCATCCAGTGCAATCCCCCCATGGAGCAGGAACACCCAGATGAGGTTACACAGGAAGGTGTCCAGGCGGGTTGGAATGTCTGCACAGAAGGAGACTCCACAACCCTCCTGGGCAGCCTGGGCCAGGCTCTGCCACCCTCACCCCAAACAAGTTTCTTCTCCTCTTTCAGTGGAACCTCCTGTGTTCCAGTTTGCACCCATTGCCCCTTGTCCTGTCACTGGTTGTCACCCAGAAGAGCCTGGCTCCATCCTCCTGACACTCCCCCTTTCCATATTGATCCCCAGGAATGAGTCCCCCCTCAGTCTCCTCCAGCTCCAGAGCCCCAGCTCCCTCAGCCTTTCCTCACACGGGAGATGCTCCACTCCCTCCAGCATCTTGGTGGCTGCGCTGGACTCTCTCCAGCAGTTCCCTGTCCTTGTTTTTCAGTATTTTTAATTACCTAACCGCCACTTGGGCAGTTCCTATCTAAATTAAACATTCCCATGCTTTTCAGCCCCTTTCCAGTGGGGGCTGGCAGGAGCGGGAGCATACCAGCAATTTTTCTGCCCTCCTAAGAACAATGAAGTATTTACAAGTGTTTAATTGCTACTTCGAAAGTCAGACAGATGCTGGCCTGGCCAAAGGGTCCCCAAACCCCCATAGAGCCACATAATTGTCCTCAGCAAGCCCAGGGTCCCAAGAACCTCTGATTTCACTGCCTATTCATCTGTTTTTCTGATATTTTGTCTCGGCATATAACTAAGTATATCTTAAAGGAAAAAAAAAAAAACAACCTCATATTTTAACTTTTTTCCCTCCACCCACACATATTGCACCTAAGAACCTGCAGAACCCAAAGCTGGGCTGAGTTTAGCTGAGCTAAACTTGTTTGTGACAAGGAGAGAACAAGTGAAAACAGTGATTTTTTGGTCTTAAAGACTTTTTCTTTTTTTAATATTCATGTATAAAAAGTAACTAACAAAACAAACAAACAAATCCAGCATGCAAAAAAAAAAAGGCAGGAAAGCTAAGTCTATACTGAGAGGTAGGGAAAAATCCATTGTAAAGAATATTGTTATTTTAAAAATAAGATGGGATTTACCTCCACAAAGCCAAATTGTTCTTTAAAAACATCCTTAAAACAAGTTGTTTGCAGGTACAAATGGGAAAGTCAGCACTGACCTCCAGCAGAGGTGGAGATTTACCGCAGGTGGCAGCAGCGACTGATGTCCAGCCTGAGATGGGACCAAGAGCTGCTGTTGGATGGAAGCTCTTCCCACCTCTCTGTAGAGGTCATCTCCTGCAACCACCAGCCCCGCTGCCACACCATGCCTCCTCTTATCAGCCTCCCCAAGGTGCAACCACTCTGCATCTCCTGGACCTGTGCTGGAGATGTTCCTTCGTGTGGTGGTGGAGAACTGGTGGTTATGGAGAGGTGATGGTTATGGAGAGGTGATGGTTATGGAAAGCTGGTGAGTAAGGTTTGTGCTCCCTGGGAGCACTGGTGTTCATACAAGCCACCAAGATGCCAGCTAGACACAGGTAGCTTCACTTACCAAAGGTCCAACTCTGGAGGAATGTTCAGCTCTACCTCTGATCCCTCCAGAAGATGAAACCACTGAAGGGAATATCAGCATCTCACCAAAACAATTTTGCTGTTGAACTCCTGCAGAGAACTTTAAACTATTACAAGTTGGGCTAAAACCTATTGCAGATACCTATCAAAATGGCTTCTTTTATTTGACCCCTTTTTTCTCTCTAACTTATCCCTCAGTACCCTTTGCTCATAGGTACTTTCTGGAGCTTCACTAGGATGTGCTCTAGAGCTACATAGGCTCTTGTGTCTCTTCTTCTGACCCATTCAAATAAATTTCCTCTGTGATGGATTGGCCAGAAGAGGCAATGTCCCACTAAGGAGTTAATCTTCACATCATTGGGGGAAGAATTAACACAAGAAAGTCCTGATGTCAGTGTGGAGTTACACATCTAATGCTCCCTGGGATTTCTGCTCCCAGTGTAGCTCTAATTAATTCTAGATGAGAAATTCTTCTGGCTTCATTAAAGATGACATCTGCAGGAACACCGGTCGCACACAGAGGTTTGCAGCTATTACAGCAAATATCTAGCCTAGGAATAACAATGGATTATACACATTCCCTGGAGAGATCAGTAGAAATAAATACACTTTGGTATCACGGGTTATAGCAAATGTCTAAGTAACGTAAATCAGATTAAATATCGCAGCAGATCAGCATTGTAGTACAACCAGCTAAGCAAAGGTGTGTCTGAGTAGAAACAGTCACCAGGGAGGAAGATGCCATGACTATGGGGTCTGTAGGCACTGGCCAAAGCCAAAGGGACACGACTAAATTTACTTAAAATAAACAGAAAAATAATATAGGAGACTACTAGATTATAATTTTTGCTTTAAACTTGCTCCAAAAAAAAAAGAAAAATCAAGTGGCAAAACTAAAGCAAAGATACACTATCATTTCAGCAAAACACTGTTTTTTCTGATGAACAGATGAAACTGAGGTCATGGGACACTGTTCACCCTTCCAAACTCTGAGAAAGTAGGGGATGACATTGCCCAATTGCATGGAAGCCTGCTCCAAGGGAAGAAGGCAATGGAGTAACAGCACTTTTACGTCTGGAACAATATTAAATGGGAATTTTAACATATTAGAATTAGAAAAGGGCACAAGGCACAACCCTGGTCCGGGTTATCAGAGTTTATATGTAAAATATGAGCAAACTGTTCTACTCTGAGACCATAAAAAGGCATTACTTATGTTACAGACCTACTTCTGGTAGGCATAATAACAGGCAGTCAAATTAAACCCATGTTCACAACAAGCTGGAATACAACCTCAGAGCTGGGGAAACATGATCAAAAACATAATCCTATTTACAGACTGCCTTCTTTGCGTATACTTTTTACTTCTGAAGTTAAAAATGTTTTGTACGAGATAGTTAAACTCAAGCCCAGAAAGTCTACTAGACATAGTCATATTTCGAAGGGTATGAGCGTCTTCCATCCTCACTTCGAGGAGCTTCTTCATACCCTGCACCTTTCCTGGTCTTCGTTTCAGGTTCGTACCCAGAACCGACCTTATACGGCCCTGTTCTGTAGGAGATATTCCGTCCCGACGCATTGTAGGACACCGCTTTGTAACTGCAAGAGACACGAAAGTTGGCATCAGTGAGTGGAAAGTCTATGACTACCCAATGCTGTATCATGTGTTCCTGTTTGCTGTTGGGTTTGGGGCAACTTCATCCTGTATCAGCACTTGGAGCCTCTCAATGAGCTCAGAGCCATCCATGGACTGGCTGCAAGTCTCTGTCATGTTTTTTCATAAACTTATACTTTCTTTCCCATGAGTAAATCCTTGGTTGAAGGAAGGACCCACCTACAACGCGCAGCTATGGAGGCGTACAAAGCCCTGCCTGGTGTAAATCATAGCTCAGCTCACACAGCCTACACCTCCTGATGATCCATGCAATTTGCAATCAAAACTGCAATCAATGAGCCTGACTTAGCCAGCACATTGCAAATTCTAGATTTTAAGGCTGATCTCTCCTGCCCTCTCTACTTGTTTGCGAATCATGTAGTCAAGGAAGAGAAATGGTTCATTTTGACCCATGATACAGCGCAAACAGGTGTAACATCATGATAACTCTTGCAACAGGGGTATTACGCATAGAGACAGAATCATAGAATAGTTTGGGTTGGAAGGGAGCTTCGAAAGTCATCTAGTCCAACCCCTGCCATGCTGGCTGTATGCTGTTTCAACACCCAAGGCTTCACCCAATATCTTCCCGTGTCTACCACAGATAGGCTTACCGGGATTCTTCTGGAATCAGCCCTCTGCAAGCAAGACACATCAAGATGCCTCCTACGAGGGCCAGGCCACCTGCCACCCAGCCAACAAAGAGGGCTGAGCCAAAGGTGTACCTAAAAAACAGAGACGTGGCTGGTTGGTGCGGTGACAGTGACCCAGTCTGCTTCTTCTGAAACATGCTGAACATGGTCATTCTCCCTCCAGCCCTGCAGAAGTCCCGTGAGCACCATCCCACTCTCAGGCTCATCCTCGATGGGGTCTCTACCTCCTTGAGCTGAGTGACATCCCAGCCAATTAACTTGGACAAATTATCTCCAGTGCAGATAAAAAAGAGACTCAATAAATCTCACAAATCCTGGGACCAGATTAATCCACACCCATAGTCTGCCCTTCCTTTGGCTGCAGCACACCCTGGCCCTGAGGGAGATGTGCACCATGAAGAACCCTGAGCCAGCTGACCACCTACCTGTTCTGGACATTCTGCATTCCCTGGTACATGTTGGCTGTGGACATCCAGAAGTTTGTGACCAGCATGTTGGCAAACACGGACACTCCAGTGATGGCACACAGGCCTGAGATCAGACAGAAGGACAGACTGAGACCTACATAGTACAAGAAGTCACCTTGGACCTTGGGGAAGCACCTTACAGCTCTGGAAATGTGTGTGAGACACTGCTGACATGGGGACCCACCACATGCTACACATTTCTGCCAGGATTTCTACACATTTACAATCCAGTAGAAAGAATGCAATGTCACACTGCAGAATCCCAAGTCATACCAGCAGCAATCTTTCTACTGATGTGTTTTCTCATAGAATATGAGTTTAACGAACAGATTGTTTTAGCTGCTGAAAATCCTAGAATCGTTTTGATTGGAAAAGACCTTAAAGATCATGAAGGCCAACCATTAACCCAACACTGCCAAGGCCACCACTAACCCATGTCCCTGAGACCCTCATGTCCGTCTGTCCAACCCTCCAGGGATGGTGACTCCAGCACTGCCCTGGGCAGCCTGTTCCAATGCCCCACAGCCCTTTGGGGAAGAAATTGTTCCCCACATCCAACCTCAACCTCTCCTGGCGCAACTTGAGGCCGTTTCCTCTGGTGCTGGCGCTTGTTCCTGGGGAGCAGAGCCCGACCCCCCCATAGTTAACTTTGAAAGATCTGTTTTACAGTGAAAAACATGGATGAAAGATTCCCTATCAGAAATATTTTTTTTGAATGGGAAAATACATTCTCTGTTACATGGATGAGGAGACACGTTGAGTTCACAACCAGGCAGTGATGCCTGCCTGACTCTGCCTGGAAGACCAGAATCGGAAAGGAGGAATTCCTTCCATTCACCTGCACAGGTGATCACTGGTATGCCCAGCCGTGACCAGCCTGGCAGCAATGACATTGTCCTTAGCAGAGTGATTCATGCTAACAAAGGCCACTGTGGAAAGAGGTACAAAAAACAACTAAAGGTCGTGCCAGTGTTTGTTGCCAAAAAATACGGACTCCAGCTTTTCTGGGCATCCTAAGTGTTTATCCTCACTACAGCAAAAGTAACTGCTGTTCAATTGCAAGGATTTGAAATCGGGACATTCTCTTTCCCTTCATTAGGCTATGGATTTGATCTGATAACTCATCTGCAATAAAGTGTGGGAAAACCTGTCTGTGTTGTTCTTAAGCATTTGCAATTTTGAGGTAGCTGGGCATCCCTGCAGCCTCCCTAATAAACCAAAGTATTAAAAAATACAAGCTAGGCTACCACAACCCTGAGAGTCTTTATAAAATTAATATGTGTGAACCTGAGACTCTTCATAAAGCTATTATGTAAAAATAAAGGATGTAATTGTACATAACAACATTATACATGTAACAAATTGAGAGATTTGATTTTTTTTTTATCTGCAAGCTGTTTTTTCAGCCTTCCACGTTCTGTCCCATACAAAAACTTCTGGTTTCCTTTTACTAAGCAGAGGTAGAAACCACTTGATGCCAGGCTGGAAGAAAAATGCCATGAATTTCATGCAAGCAGCAACACTTTGGGTTGCTCCAGAGCATCTGCTTCCTATGACAAGAAGGGCACAAAGGCTTTCAAAGGCGTCAATTCCAGGCAACCGCAATGCCTCGCACAAGAAAGACATGACACCATCCACTCACCAGCAATAATAAACATGATGCCAGAGGTCAGAGTCATGTTGGCTTTTGCAGAATCCTCCATGCTGCCGATCCTGATGCATTTCAGAGCAAAAATGCACACGAGGAGGCCAAGGATGCCCAGGACGATACCCACGATCATGAGGGCCCTCACAGCCTGGAACATCGCTGCAAAATAAATAGACAAGCGCGACTGAAATGAAACCTGGTAGGTTTTTAAAGATGAGTTTTGTCTAAAAATAAAAATATCAGTGGAGAAAATCCCAAACATATTTAGCAATTCATGTGCTGAAAGACTTTGGAAAGTGGGCACTGGATCTACTCTCAGTGGTTTTTTATGGGGCACCTCTGGAAATGTGGCTGTTTTTTGAACTTCTGAAAGAGTTTGACAGTTTCAACATAAATTTTCATTTGGCACTGGGAACAATCTGAAACTGAGCTGGTGTGCAGCCAGGATAAGAATGAGTTGTTTCATAACTGAAAATGATTGAGAAAGCTTTTTTCTCTCCCCAAGCAGCAATGGAAGTAGATGTCTCCACCCAGCTACCCATGGTGTTTCCACCTACTGTGTGACTCAAAGTGAAGTTCGGTATGTTCCTGTTTTCCAGTAAAACACATGGCACAGGGGAAGAGGAAAATCACCTTGACAAACATTACACATACACCAAGGGAGAGCAACAAAACTTCAGCAGTGATGTCCCCAGAATATCCTCTCCATGGTTATTTGTAATATCAGTCCTGTATACAAATGCCCACATTCATTAATACAAATATCCTAGCCTTAGATTTGTCCCCATCAAGGTAGGGATGCTTGGTTGGAGGTTTGCAGTGATGCTGGTGGGTCATGCCCATGGGAGCTGAGCGCTGCTGTCAACCAGCTGAAGGCCTCAAAAACCCCCCAGATACCTCTTGGCTGGAGCAGAAGAGAGAAAAGAAAAAGGAAACTTAGACCTTTTAAAATGGAGAAGTGAAGGGGAAAGGCCATGCATTCAAATACCAAGGTGATTTTCTAAGAAGGTGGCACGTAACCCATCTTGCCCGCAATTCAGTGCTGGCCCCGGATGCTTCTCCTGGCTGAGACAGGAAGGTGGCAGCGCTGGTAGAGCACAGGGAGAGGGTCATCGAAAGTATTTCAAGGGCTGTTGTGATTTGGCCAGGATGCTTTGCAGCCTCTTCTTTCCCTCCCAGGAGCTCTTACAGTCCTGGGTTTGGCTTTGATGCTCCCCACACATGACTGCCCCTCTTCTGGGAAGATGATGTGGGCTCCTGACCAACAGAGATGGGCACGCAACATATCCTACGGCCCCAGGGACTTCACTATCCCTGCCTGTCACCCCTCTTGCTGGGCTGGTTGGGATGACCATGGTGCCCAAGGGTCCTATATGGCCCAACTAGAGCAGGACAGAAGGGAGCAGACCCTGCTGGCCTTGCACAGGTTAGGAGGAAGGTTTATAAACCCTCCCAGGAGGGCAAGGGTGGGTGCTGGGATGGCCATGTGGGTCTCCTTGCTTGTGGGCTACCACAAACCCAAGCAGAACTGTGCTTGGCACCACGGCGCACAAGGAAACCAGTGGTCTGCCATTTCACAGGCTGGGAATACACCACCTTCTCCCACTGGGGCTGCTGCTCTTATGACTCAATTTGCCCTTATCAGCTGATAACAAGTGCTAACGAGCCTGGGATTTTCAATCTCCCATTCATCAGCCCCCAGGTGCGAGCTCATTAGTTATTATTCATCAGAGAACAAGAAGCTGGCGGATACGCCTTATCAGCCCTCAAAGGTTGTTCGCGCAGCACCTAATGCAAAGCAGAAAGCCGCAAAGAGAAGAAAATCGCAGTACTCATTTGCCTTTGCAGTCAATTAAGTCTCTTTGCAACTGCTTTTGTTTCAGGGCAGGCAGGAAGGGCTGATACTCCAGGCCAACATAAGACACTATGAATGGTGAGGTCCCTGTCCCCAAGACAGCAAGACAGTCATTCATTCCTGGGGTGCTTCCTACAGACCTTATGGTTCCTACATGCCACCACTGTGGTGGTCTCAACCCTTCAAGAAGTGATCTTAAGCTAAGACATCACAGAAATATTGTGGGTTGCCAGTAGAGATGTTCCAAGTGCCTTGGGTGCCCGTGGGAGGACATGACAGGCAGGCCAAGCCAAGCAGCTCCTGGGACGTCACCCTTGTGCTGGAGCACTGAGGTCCAAGTGTGGTGAACCTCCATTGAAAAGGACCAAACTGCAGCTGTTGGAAAGGGGCGAGGGACAGAAAAAATGCAAAATAGGTATCAGCAGTGATTCATCTCTTCATGAGACAGATGCACCATCTTGAACAAAAGGACAGAAAGGAGAAGAAAGAATTCCCAGGTCTGCTGTGGCACGAAGTCCTCCTCATTTGGCTCATGGGACTGAAAGCGAGAGCTGTTTGGAAAGAGTGCTGCAGTTTCGAGTGAATTTTCACAGCCATCAAAGTCCTCTGAGTAGAGCTGCTTTCCAAAGCTGAATGACCTCCTCTAGAAGGAAGGAGTGGAAGGGCTTAGACAAACAAAATAGGAGACTAAAGAACAAAAAAATTATCAGGAGCCTGAGGTAGCAAATAGCCCTATAGTTAAAGTCAAGCCCAGAAACTACCTGTGGTTTTGCATCCACATTTTGCACAAAGTAAGATAACTTCACTTCATACCTGCACACCTATAGTTGCTCATTTTGCACACCTGATTTCCATACAAAGGGATGGTGTGCACAGAAAATTGTAATAATGCAAGCTTATTCACTGAAATAAATTTTTGCAGCAAAATAAATGTTTGCATCGCTGTGTTTTTCAGACATCAGTGAAACTGGTTGTTGCTGTAAGTAGTGAGATGTGAGTGAAATAAAACAACTTCAAGTCATCTAAACTAACATCACCTGCATTTCTGTTACTACTACAAAATCACAAAGGTGGAAATCTAACTTTATGACTAGTTATGATTAACAGAATATAGAAAGTTTAGGAAAAATATAGCTTTTAAGTTCACCAAATTAGAGCAGGGGCGTTCCTTCTTTATTATTTAAAGTATTCATCGACTAAACAGACATATAAAGAAAACAAAAGTGACAGAATATCTCTAAGACACAACTGAAAATTCCTGTGACTGCTTTGCATGTTTGCTTGTTGCTCTATTATCTAAAAATGACATTCAAAGTAGAATCTTGACTATGATAAATTGGAATCAAAATGATGGTTACTGTTGCCTCATTGCTCTTTTAAAACAGTCATCTACACAGTATTATGAGGATAGGTACACATATTGATCAACGTTTGTATATATAGTGCAATAAATATGTTTTTAATTCTTTAAAATAAATGGTCCCTTAGGAGAAGTGACAGCAAACGTCACTTTTGCTCTTCCAAAAGACAAAAAAGAAGTCACCTAGCAATCCTGAGGCTGGGTACACACAGACACTCTTATTCCATCGCACACCTGGCAGTGGGGAAGCAAGGCTGGCATCCCTGAGGATACAGGGCTCAGCCCACACATCCTCCTCTCTTCTACACCCATCCATAAATACAATTTATTAGTGCTTGCTTGTACCTATTTGCAATTGTGCACCAAGAGTGAAAAACACACTGCGGGGGCCGTATTTGTTGCAAGGCACAGGCACAACAGGTCACAGGGGGGTGGGAAAAATAGCCCTTCTTGTAAAGTGAGCAAGCAAATGAGAAAGTAATACCCCTCTGAAACCTACTTCTGTGACCACAGAAACTCCCCAGGTAATGTGAAATGACCGAGCGTGCCTTCCCCCTTCTCACCCTTACTACACATGCTGCTTCAATTCCAGTTTTCTCTTTGGGAAAAAACAAATCAATTGTTTTCTATAGAAAACATTATTCTGATCACCACGCAAACTACACACAGCTGTTTTCCTTGTGTTTCGATTCAAAGGGACGGAGTATCTGTGGGTTTAAGCATACTCATGCTCCTCACATCGATGGAGCTGTGCTGATTTATGCCAGCAAAGGGGCTGAACCCATGATGCTCATCCAGAGGTCACCTACACATGCTCCAAGTTGTAACCTCCGCCGAGTCAAGGCATTATTTTGGTAAAAAACATGCACATATTTTTACGCTCATGCACCGCAGAGCCTGGAAATTTTATTCCTCGCAAAGTGCTTTAAGTTGTCTGCTCCTGCTTTAAGATGAAAACTGCACAGAGCTCCTGGGTTAAACCTACTGCATTTTTTGTCCCTACCTGGCAGCCCAAGAATGGTGAAATACGGCCGGCACTCTGTAAAGCCAGAGCTCTGCCGCACGCAGCTCCTCCACAGTCCCTGATACTGGAAGACGGCCGTGACCGGGTTGTCATACAAGTCCTGCGTGCTCCACGTATCCATGGAAGTGGACACGATGCACCCCGCGACGCCCAGTGACGAAACAATGAAGCCCATCACTTGGCAAATGGTGGTGGACATGGTGTCTCCCCCAGAGAGAGGAGGTGAGGCTGCCCCGGTGAAGCCGCAAACCTAATGGGAGCACCCAAGTCCTCTTGCCTGAGCCACCAGAAATGCAGCAGCTCTTATCAGATGCTTTGCTTTGAGCAGTGTGTTTGCTCAAAGTGTTTTTGCAAGATAGTCCAGTTTCACTCTTGCCGGGTAGGTTCGTGCCGGCAGGGCCAGAGATATGAGCTTTTTGTCCTTTAGAAGTGCTTGTCCTTCCCCAGCCGAGCAGCCACGCTCCGTTGAGTGTTGGGCAACCCACTTGGAACATGCGCTGTCCCCCTACCGAAACCCTTTGCTGCCCATCGGGTTCTCTGGCACGCTTGGCACGGTGCAAATGTGCAGAGAGAAGGACCATGGTCCCAGGTGAGCTCAGCACCTCGCCCAGGTCACCACCTTCCTGGCCCTCTGCTTATGCAAAAGGGGAGTAGATCTGCCATCAAACGGAGATAGGGACATCTCTGCACGTGGCCACCCACACCAAGACCTGCACAAGAGATATGGGGATAGTGAGGGATGGCAGGGCTGAGCTCTGCAGCAGGATGTGGTGCCTCCAGCTCAGCCCAGGGGACAAATAGGGACATGGTTGCTCCTTGCAGCCACTTTGAGCATCACTGAGGTTGCCTCAGATGTTGACCATAGCACAACACGGGGCACCAAACCAAGAGCCGCAAAATGATCCAGCAAAGCTCCTGAAACCCTTTTCTCCTCGCATCCACATCCACATCACACAGTCCCACTGAAACCCATGTGGAGAGAAGGATGGGGGTGCACAGAGACCATTTGGAAACTGCCTTTTTACAGGTGGTTGTCTGTATTGATTGCGGGGATGGTCCTGGAAAAAAGGAGTGTTGGATATAAAAATTAGGAAATTAATTATCTCTTTGCACAGTGGAGAAGTGCAATTTTATTCAAATTTAGTCATTTCTACTCCCTTTGATAAGTTTATGTAAGGGGAAGGACTATCTCCAACTTCTCTAAAGGTCAGAAATTGCCAATAAAAATAACAGCGAGAACAAAAACCATAGAAATGAGCCCTCAAGAATCAGAGATCAAAAGAGCTGCCCATACTCTGAAGGACAGGGCATGCTGGCTAATATTCTTCGTCTTGGATAATTCATCATGAAACACAGGGAGGGGGAGGACCTAGAAGCTGGGAGGACAAGTGCTAAAACACGTGGCCGTGTCCCCACCCCATCCTTCACTGCCCATGGCCTGTGGCAGGTGGGGACCCCAGTAGCAGGAGGAGCAACGTGTCTTGAGGGCCTCTTGCAATCCAAATGATTCTATGATGCTACGATAACCTGCTGTGCCCATTCCCACACCCCAGTCCAGAAAGGCTGGTTGCACCCAAGCCCTGATGCTGCCCGGCAGCTCTCCAGGACTCCTTCTTCATGCCCTAGAACCTGCCTTCTTCTCACCATCTGGAGGTAAGAGACCACTTTGCTCCTTTTCCAAGCTAGAAAACCTCAAACCATGGCAGATGTTCTTCTGGAACGTAACCCCTGAATAGTGGTGTCACCCCACAGCATTAGTGTGCAACGGTTTGCACCATGCCCACGTATTTGCTTTGCCGGGAGGGGACCCACCACTCCTTCCTCCAACCCTTTCTGCTGGTTTCTGGCTTTGTGCAGCTCAAGCAGCATTTCAAATCAGTAGGGACCTTCTCACATCCTCTCCCTCTCCACCATTTCGCATCTCCAAGCCCCATTGCTCCCCCCAACACACCTACTGGAAAGAGGACCATCCCCTGGATTGTCCCTAATTGTGCCCTGAGCCATCTGGGCAGTGCTGCCTCACTTTTCCTTGGGGATATTACTTTCTCCTGTTGATGGGGGATGTTGCTTCTCATCGTCCCTCTGTACTCAGGGGCATTATAACCCCAGAGCAATCAAAAATTACCATCAAAGGCCTCCAGACATCAAGAAAGCCTGGGTGAACCAGTCTGTCTTTGACTTTGAGGGCCAGATTAAATCACGTCTCTGAAGAGGATAAACCAGCACAGGGTTACAAATCCCCCCCTGAAACCTCATGTATGGTCCCCCCCAAAATGGAGCTGAGAAAGCGAATTCAGTAATGTGGGTCCTGCTGCTGTCCTTAACAGACACAAATACCCAACCGTGCTCAGCACTCCAGATGGTGCCATCTTTGAAGGATTATTGGGGGGGTCCTATTTGAAAATTCCCTAGGAATTTTCCCTAAGATGCTATCCAGCCCCCCCAGCATCAGCTGCTCGCCATTTCTCATGCTCTGATTATCGTCACACTTGCAAACGTTGGGAACTCAAATCTCCCACAAACACCTTCCCCAGTGGCTGGTTGAAGCCAAGTTCTGGAGAAAAACCACAAATTTGTTTCCATCCCAACTCTTCCCCTAGCCCATTTTCTCTACTTTCCTGAAACGTTATTTTAAACTTATTTTGAATAGTTGTTTCTGAGTCGTTTATAATAAGCAAAAATATGTTTCCCTCTGCCAGAAACTCATCAGCCTATTTCCTCAGCAACCCAGCCCAAGGAGACACCTCTTGCAAAAGCCAAGTTTCTTCACCAAGAGGCAGAGAACAGGGTTCCCAGTCTGCGCACTGGGACACCTGCAGCAGTTTACCCAAACTGGGAAAAGAAAGGAAAGGTACGTTGTGACCGCTCCCCTCCACAACCTTTATTTCAGCTCTTATTTGCTTTATCTACCCAGGCATTGCCTCTATATTATCTCAAAACCGTCCAGTGGGCCCATTGCAAACTCCTGAATGTTATCACGGCCTCTCCCATAAAAATCACCTACAGCTCATGTTTGCTTTAAAATTTGCAAATATAGCCCACACCCTGCCAGTGAGTTCCAGCTTGTTCAGACTGAAACAAAGCAAACCCACCCTTCTCCTTCAGCCCCTCCACTGCTGCGATGGCCACAACCTCCAGAAGTGTGTGGTCCACCAGTCTGTAGCATGAGAAGGGCTCACTGGCCTTTCTGAAACAAAATGGGGAAAGGTGGCCTTGGAACACCCTCATGCCAGCTCAGACCCACTCCATGCCATTGATCTTCAGGTGGTCCAGAGGAGCTCGGGAGGTCCCTCAGCAGAGCTGGGATGCATGAAGCTGCATCCTTCCCTAGGTGTCTATGAGCTGTAGCCCAGCCCCACATCTCCACTGCCTCTTGCCATTTCCCTTGCCTTGCTCCTCATTTGGCCCTCAGCCTGGATCCTTTAGAATTAATTTTCACATCTCTTGTCCTTTCACGGTGTAAAGGCACGAGACAGTAGCACAGATACAATGCATGCATCTAGCTTCTTGACATCTCCCACTGGGCTTTCTGCCACTTCTCCTCACCCTGAGTATCGATGGGGATTGGAATACCCAAAACCTCTCTAAGGGTCCCACATTAGCTCTTTTTCCATCCCCACACCTTCTCCTGCTGTCACCTGCTGTGACTGCAAACCCACCACAGCCTCACAGGTATGTCAGATCAACGTGGTAGGTTATAACAACATGGTAGCTTATATCAGTTCTCCAGCCCACCTGGGCCACCTAAACCCTTCTGTGCACAAAGCTTGGTCTAAAGACTTTAAAAGCAGGTTACAGTAGTTGCCTGCAGACATTTCAAAACCTTGGAGCTGAACTGAATGGGGTGAAGGATTTTAAGCCGCAAGCAGAGCTTGGATGAGACTTCACCATGGCCATCACTGGTGTAGGAGAACGACACAGCGATTAGCAGTCCCCATCCTTAGAATTTCGGGCATAAAGAAGTTCCAGGGAACAGAGCTGCTGTTTCTTTGGCCAGGGGTGCTGCCCTGTCTCCACAATCCCCAGAGCAAAGGTTTTATTGATTTTACTATTTGTATGACAAAAACATTAAAAAACATTAAAGACTTCCCAGACATAAATTCTCCTTGGGGAGCATCTACCCATCTCTACTACCTTGCACAAGCAAAATTAAAAGCTGATGTTTTGTGCAAAGTTCCAGACAGTCATGATTAAATTCCCATGGGTTATTTTTCGTCTGACCCCTGTAGCAACTCATACCCATTTACCAGTTGCAGAAGTTTAACAGGGTGCTCTCAGACTAAAAGAGTTTGCCATTGGAAAAGCAAAAATATTCGTATTTTTCAAGCCACCAGCTTTTTGTTCCATGACAGAGATGCGTCAGCCTTTCTGAAAGGGTCAAAAGCGGTTTTGACTTGAGAACAAAATGTCCTTTCGAAAATGTCTGAACCACTCTAGCCGAACAGCTCAGGAAATAAGAGAACAAAACAGAAAAACTACTGCCCATGTTCTTGTAGTTTCACAAACTTGTCAGCAACTGAAAAATGCTCCTTTCAGCCCAAAGTGCCCTGTGAGTGTCACACTAGGTGAAAATACCAGCCTTGCCAGAGCTCAGCTATCGCTATTTGTCTGTTGTTTGTGTGTTCGAATTCAGATTGTGTCCTCCAGACAACCACGGTAAAGTCTGCTGACACACCAGAGCAAGCAGCAAATAATAATAATAATAATAATAATAATAATAATAATAATAATAATAATAATAATAATAATAATAATAATAATAATAATAGAAAGCAAAATCTGAACAAACAGGCTGAGTTCTCAAGTGACATATTTCACCAGAGACTGTTCATAACCGAGCAACAAAGGTGAGAGCCATAAACTACCTGTGTTACTTCTCATTTTCATCTATTATCTTGATTTTCCCTCAATCCATTTGAAATTAAAATTCCCAACTCAATTGAAGATGGATGATGGGCAAGACAAGTTTAATCTTTGCTATGGGAGCGAGGGATTGAGAAGAAAAACCCTCAGAACCCAAAATTTCATTGATGTACTCAGGTCACCTCGCTGCTTTGCTAGAGTTCTATTATTTTAATTCACGCCGGCACTATTGTTCCCAATATAAATTGCCATTGTCAGAATAATAAATAGGGGTTTATAATGGAAATGCTGACAAACCATTAACTATGGTGTGGTTAGCGAGGAGGATTTAATGGAAATCAAGGTGCAGCACGGTCAAAATAAACACTGGGATGAGCCACTTAAATAATAACTTAGCAAATTAATAGTTTGATTTTTAGCATCATTTTTTGCCCCCCCACTCTGGTTAGGGTACAATTGCCCTTTGCTGGGGGTGGGTGGGAAGAAATGCCCATAGGAGCAGGTGAATTCAGGAGACAGCATACAATATAATATAAAGTGCAGCACTGGGGTGGTTGTTTTTGCATCAGCTTCTCCAGAGACTGGAGGTGTCAGACAATATATAACAGGAGGGAAGAGAAGGTGGGGGAGCAAGGGAGAGAATTCAGAAGAATAAAACCTGTTCATTAAAAAAATAAAGGGCAAAACCATAAAATCCACCTTACTTTGTAGGGCAGTGCTGGTAGCACCGGCCACAGAAATCTTCTTGTTGGGACAAAAGCAAATACATATTAATATTCATGTACCTGCACACTAACGGGGAAGGACAACAACTCTATTTTTAAAGGTTGCGCTTTATTCTTTGGGCTTTTTACAAATCCGTTTTTGTAGGTGACTGCAATAAGCCCAGCGAGCACACGTGGTAATTACCCTCCAAGACGACCAGTTCATTAGAAATCCTGATAGTTAGTATAAGATGCCCGTTCCTGGCTGCAACAGGGAGGGAGCTGCAGAGCTTCTTGGATGTACAGACTGACCAGCAAGCCCTCTGCTAAATGGAGGAAATCCATCCCCCAACGCTGCCTTATATTCCCATTTTAGGAAATTAAAACCCACCCTTCAGACACCAGTTTTGCAAAAAACTTGCAGAAAGAATGCTCCGGCTTTTCACTGTAATGCTGAGGTTAGCAACAGAGGTATTTTGAAAGAACAACAACAAAGCCAACCCAAATTCTCAAGTATTCTGGTTTTTTTTTTCAAAGATTAAAGTAGCTCCCAGAGCTGAACACTTGAAAAGTTTAATTGCTTCTTCTGTAGAGTTACATTTTCTGCAATTTTAAGCTTTCAGAGCTGAAGAACGGAGGAAGTTCTGCAGCTTGTGATGGGTGCACGCGTGCGTGGGAAGGATTTGCTCTTTTCCACCTCTATTTATTCCTCATGTGGCAACTTCAATCTCTTTACTTATAAGCAATTAGCCTGCTAGAGTCAAGGCCCTTGTACTTCCAGTAAAACGCATGTCTGCACCCCAAACTCTGTGTGAGCAAATAAGGGCTTTCAAAGCCTCGGCTCTGGGAAGAGGAAGATGCTCACAGGCATCCCTGGCACTTGCACCACGGGCAGACACCAGTTGGGAATGAGATGATTGAGATAGAAATACAGCTGAGGGGGCAAAACCCCCCTCCCTACTGATGTCAGAAGCCACAGCTGCACTGGGTTATACTGGTTTGATTTGCACAGCAGACTGCTAAGGAAAGAAGCAATTTTTGTGCACAACGCTTATTTCTGCGTGTTTTGGCAATGCCGTTTTGCAGGAGTTCTGCAACAATTTGCTGATGTAATTGGCTTCTTCCCTCGGTTCTTGCTATGTCAAAGCACAGAGACTAGATAGATATAATAGTCCATAAGTGCCTTTTTTTCCTCACTGTATTAAGGCAAGAAGGAAATCCAGATAATCCTGTTGTAACCTAATTGTTTGCACCCCTAGATACTGCAGGCACAACCGGCACAGGAACGATACCCGTGGAAGAAAAATCTGGAACCAAAGGAGAATTAGGGAGAAATCCAGCCTGGTGGTGTTAGCCCGTACAGAAATACAGTGAGCTGAACTGTGACATATCCTCTTAGAAGAGGATCTTCTCTGATGCCAAGAATATTAGTGGTTTCTGGTGGGAAGCCACGCACAGCCCTGCAGCTGGGGTAGGAGTCACAGCACGGGGGACAAATGTCTCTGTGAAACAACCACCTCAGGCACCTGATGCACTATCAACTGTAATGAGTTTTGCTGAACCTCAGCTTGGCCATGGGTTTGGGTTGAGGTGCCGCTGAGGGACCTGTCCTCCAAACAAGGTGAGCACCCGAGGTCCCAGAGGCTAAAAGATGGGCTCCCCGCTCTACACCGAAATCACCCATCACCACCGCTCACACGTGGCTTCTAGGAACAGAGGTGGGAGGTGACGTGCCTGTGGCTCTTGCCTCCCATCTCTCTGCCCTTGCCATGATTGAACCCTACCTGGCAGCCCCAGGATGGTGAAGTAGCCACGGCACTCGGTGAAGCCGGAGCTCTCCCGGACACACGTGCGCCAGAGGCCCTGGTAGTTGAACACGGCCGTCACCGGGTTATTGTACAGGTCTTGGGTGCTCCACTGGTCCATGCATGTCGATGCGATGATGCCTCCAATCCCCAAAGCAGACACCATGAAGCCCATGGACTGGCATATTGTCACGGACATGGCGCCAAGCGCTCCCTAGGCAGGTCCTCAGCACGTACAAGCCTCCACAAGCTGGGTCTGGGGCAGGCAGCCAGGGCAGAAGGGACTTTTAGCTGGAGGCACAGCCTACGTCACGGACGGGAGTCGGGAGAGGCCTGGTCCGCGCGGTAGAAACCTACCCTTTCCCTTTATCTGTTTCGGTGAGATAATTTTCCTCGCTCGGTACCAAGAGCCATTTGTTACGCATGGCGTGAACGCCTCGCTCTCTGTTTACCTTCTCCCTCCAGGCAGAGGTGCAGCCGGCGCGGGCAGACGGGGACCAGTGGGTCCCTCTGGAGCAGCCTGGGGACACCTTCTGCAGAAGAGAAGTGCTCCAGGAAGGCAACCACAGAGACGCTTAAAGCAGATGGAACAGATAAAAATTATGGCGAGCCTAATCCTTTACCCTGGTACTGGGTGCTGGTGAGGATGCATCTCAAATCCTGGGGGCAGTTTTGGGCCCCTCAGGACAATAAACCCCTTGAGGTGCTGGAGCGAGTGGAGAGAAGGGAATGGAGCTGGTGAGGGGCTGGAGCACAAGTGTGATGGGAGCGGCTGAGGGACCTGGGGGGTTCAGCTGGAGAACAGGAGCTGAGGGGAGACCTTCTGATCTCTGAACTGCCTGAAAGGAGCTTGGAGCCAGGGCGGGTCTGGCTCTGCTACCCAGGAACAAGCGCCAGGAGCAGAGGAAACGGCCTCAAGTTGCGCCAGGGGAGGTTGAGGTTGGATGTGGGGAACAATTTCTTCCCCAAAGGGCTGTGGGGCATTGGAACAGGCTGCCCAGGGCAGTGCTGGAGTCACCATCCCTGGAGGGTTGGACAGACGGACATGAGGTTCTCAGGACATGGGGCAGTGCCAGGGTGAATGGTGTGAACCTGCAGTTTGCTGGGGGAGGACCAAGTCTGACAGGCAGACAAAGGAGGGGAGAAAAAAAATAATAAATAGAAGCAAAGGCACGTCCTCATTTGCTATTGTCTTTACCCCCTCATCCAAATATGCGTTTGGACCTGTTTAGATGGACAAAGAATGAGGGTAAGGCAGACCCATTGCTATGTATTGCTGTAAGACAAGAGACCTGACCTTCTCACAGAAAATCACTTTGTTGGGTAACCTCTTTTTTACCTGTTTTGCTACATCCCTCACCACTTCTTTACTATCCCAGTTTTCCACTGGTTCCAACCTGGTTTTGGTTGGAGAGTAAAGAGAAGTGGATCGCTATCATCTGGCTACATTCACCCTTGCTCAAGGACCACTGGGTCTCTCCCAGATGTTTGGTCTCAGGTGTAGATGGACTTTCCTGTGAAACTGCTTCTAAAGAAGGTCCAATCTGTTGTGTGAACATAACTGTTGGCTCCTAGAGATTATTCTGTTTCAGGCATCTTTTTGAGAGCACCAAATAATCTTGGAAAGTCATCCAGTCCTTTCCAACACCCAAAGCAGAGCAACTCCTCATAAAGCTTTGACCTGCCATCAGAGAGCATCCATGAGGGAGATGTTGTTCTTGCCTGGGATAATTTAACCCAGAGTATCAATTCTGGCAATTTTATGCCTAATACTGAAGTTCATTACACATCATTCATGAAAATCAGTGCCCCAAGTATACACGAAACAGGAAAATGTTAACCCTATGAGTCTGACCAACAGTCCCCAGTTTCAAACGAAATGTTACCTTGTTTTCCTTGTTTGCCCCAAAACAACACTATGGGTGACTCATGTACACTTTCATAATTCACTCTCCCTCCCAGACCCTTTTTTGGACATAGTGATACCCAGTGCCCGGGACACACCTCGTCTGCTGCATGTCGTGGCTCTAATTGCTTTCGGTATCGGTCAACAGAGCTTAATCACGGAAAGCTTTCCCAGTATCACATAGCTAAATATAGAGCCTAAGACTAGAGCACAAATACACTCCCCGTGTTTGTCACAACCAGGATCACCTGGTGACTGGAAAGACTCACGACAGCCAGGGATTGTTTCAATAAATTAACTAAAAGGATAAATTCGCCTTGCATTCGGTCAGCCTGAAAAACGCATCTTCGTTTGGTACACCTCGATCCTTAGGTGGGCAGTGATACATACATGCAAAGGGACAGATCTTGGCCAAGTCATCACTCCATTAATTCAATGACTGTGCCAATTTACAGCAGTCAGCAGAGTGGGGTCCTGGTGTGCGAGTAGCATCATTCACAAACAAAAAATTCAGAGCTGTAACCAAAAGGGCAGTTTTATCTACTGACAGCAGTTCACGGAGGAAATAATCAAAGACCGAACTCCTTCAACCACCTAAACTTACCAACTCGAGACGAGAGTACCACTTATTTCCCTCGTTCAGAACTCACCAGTGCCTTGAACAACTGTATCTCGTGTTGAAGTGCAATCCACCCAAGTGACCCAGGAGGATCAACCACTAGCTCATCTGAGCAATTCCGCCTTGATTTCTCAGCACTGAAATAAAACACATCCTGCCCTGCTTCAGTTTTCTGTAAAAGCTGATTCTTAGACTGTGGTTTTCCCCAGAGCAAGGACTGGTCCACCCACCAGTGAAGAGTGGTGGGGTAAGGCTTGGTAGGAAACACAGGTGCTTTTAATCAGCAGGATGTGTTCATTGTAAGGGGGCAGATTGAAACAAGCAAAGGAAAAAAAAATGGAAATGAAAGAGGGTGAAGGGTGTCTTTTCTTCAGTTTTTGTTACTTAATTTAGTATCTTAAACAGAAAAACTAAGCTTGCCCCTATCTCCTCCCTAGGTCTGTTGCATTTCTGATATAAAGCCAATAGTATTTTTATTTATAAAAAACTACGAGAATGCCAGTGTAACCCACTTCTGAACACCTTCCACCTCCAGTATGAAAAAAAACAGCAGGAGATAAAAATATCACCGTAGGGTCAAAGATCTCACAGCATCTCCTCTCAGAATAAAAAGAACCGCACAAGAGCTGAACTCTACAGAAGCATAGTTGTAAACATATTTTCAATGCTATAAAGAAGACCAAAGCATAAAGATGTGCCTGTGAATATTCATGTTAAGGGTGGGCACCACCAAACCTCAGCAACAGTGTGATGCTTTTCCCCACCCTCCAACTTTACAGAATCCCAGAATCCCAGAATGTCAGGGGTTGGAAGGGACCTGGAAAGCTCATCCAGTGCAATCCCCCATGGAGCAGGAACACCCAGATGAGGTTACACAGGAAGGTGTCCAGGCGGGTTGGAATGTCTGCAGAGAAGGAGACTCCACAACCTCCCTGGGCAGCCTGGGCCAGGCTCTGCCACCCTCTTCTGAAATTTAAGTGGAACCTCTTGTGTTCCAGTTTGTACCCATTGCCCCTTGTCCTGTCCCTGGTTGTCACCCAGAAGAGCCTGGCTCCATCCTCCTGACACTCCCCCTTTCCATATTGATCCCCAGGAATGAGTCCCCCCTCGGTCTCCTCTTGTCCAGCTCCAGAGCCCCAGCTCCCTCAGCCTTTCCTCACATGGGAGATGCTCCACTCCCTTCAGCATCTTGGTGGCTGCGCTGGACTCTCTCCAGCAGTTCCCTGTCCTGCTGGAACTGAGGGGCCACAACTGGACACAAGATTCCAGGTGTGGTCTCCCCAGGGCAGAGCAGAGGGGCAGGAGAACCTCTCTGACCTACTGACCACCCCCTTCTAACCCACCCCAGGTACCATTGGCTTCCTGGCCACAGTGCTGGCTCATGGTCACCCTGCTGCCCCCAGGACCCCCAGGTCCCTTTCCCCTACACTGCTCTCTTTTCAGGACTCACCTCTTTTCAGGACAATACCCACAGATGGACTTTGCAAGAGACGGTCTAGTTCTCACTGGGTGATGCTCATCCATGTCTGGCTCTGCTTCTTCCTTCTGTTTCCTTCCCGATTGATGTGGAACCAGGAAAATCTTCCTTGTGCTGATGAAACAGCCCCGGTGGAAAATAACCTGCCAATGCTGCTCTCAAATGATGATGGTGGTGTTTAGCAAATGGTGGTGGTGGGTTTGGCTTTTTCTGTGAAATGGCCTCAAAATAGCTGTGAAAAAAACCCCAAAACTGTAAAGATGAGTAAATAGTGGAGTACACAAATATTGTGATTTTGCATTTGGATAATGCAATATACAGATAAATTAATATAATAAAACCCAATAGATTATACATAAAAACTTCTGGGAGAAGATCAATTTAAAGATAAGCAGAACACAAGGATGTAGCAAGAAACCTGCAGTTTCACTTGTCCTGACCCTAAAATGACAGGTATTTCTGGTAAAAACAAAATGACATAGTCTCAGTTATCTCCCACAAAATGTTGGAAAGCAAGGGCAAAGCCTTCCATGGCTGTTTCTCTAAGCGTCTCATCAGGGATGATGCCACCAGCTGCTCCTGTTAGCCCAAGTCCCTCCAGCTGTGCCCACCAGCTGTTCCCACTGCCCATCACTGAGGCCAGGACTGCTCCACTGAAAATTCATAGCTGTTAGAGGGTATAGTTTGGGTTGTTCTCTGCAACTTTGGTGGTTTAGACTAATTTTAGTCATTGCTACTGTCATGAGGAAGGGGATCCTGCCCGGAGCCATCAGCCACGTCCACTCTCCATCCCACACATCTCCTCACCAACTTCACATCCCTGCTGAAGCTCCTTCCAGTGCAGCGGCGAAGATTTCTCCTGAATATGGGATTTGTCCCCGCCGAGGAGGACGCCTCGACTGCCTCATTATTTTATTCATAAGTTGGCTGTAATTTCAAAGACATCTAGGTGACCTATCTAAAGCAAAGTGAATCCCTTACCCCGGAGGGGACCCCAACTCTTCTTGATCCCCCCAGGGAGCCGGGGTTGGGTGGCGGAGGAGCTGCAGGGAGAAGGATGTGCAGCTGGACAATGAGAAACGCATTGACAAAGTGTTCACATTATTGGCTGATAGGTCCGCATCAGTCACTCATTCACAAGCACAAGGTCTAAATTGCAGAACCAATTAACAGCACTAATAGCCCTTGCCTGAATTAATCTTTGAGACAAAAGAGGAGAGAAGTGGAAGAGCTATTAGCAAATCAAGCTGTACCATCCCTGCTTTATTGCAGGAATCTAAGTGTCTGTATTTGGCTATTATGAACCGACTGCAATTACAGCCCTCATTTAAAATGATTAAGTGGTTATAATTATTTTTCAATTAAAACTTAGATCTTCCATTTATACAACATTGCAGGCTTCAATTAAAGTCCTTTTTCCTCCTTTTTTTTTTTTGAGGAAAAAAAAGTACCACTGTGCCAAAAGAATCTTGCATCCTTTCTACCCATTAAAAGCCAAATAACATGCTAATAACACTTTTGTTTGCATCCCTCCTTCCCGGCCTCGCTGAACTCCTACATGGGGAAGGAGATAAAGTGCCAGTACCTGCCAGAGGTCAATAAAAACGAGCCTGGAAAGTGGTGGGGCCTGAGCTGCTTTTCTGAAACAAGATGCGTCCAAATTAAATGGTGGGTTAACTGTTTTCAGGGCCGGGCACCGCAGTATTTTAAGTGTTATTGTACATGTGAGTTTGGGAAGCTGGGATTTTTGCAAAGAGTGAACTCACTGGAAAATACCGAGTGTGGCTGCAGATGAGCTCAGGACAGGTTTCTTCAAGGTTTGGTTTTAAAAGCTAAGCTGGGGAGATAGAAGTAAAGATCTTAATGTGCAGATTTAGCAAAGTGAAAATTTTGTTTCTACTTGTCACTTCAAAATGGCATTTCTGTTTCTGCCTTTCCTTATAAGAACAGAAGGAGATTTAGGGCAACAAAGATGCTGAAGGGAGTGGAGCATCTCCCTTATGAGGAAAGGCTGAGGGAGCTGGGGCTCTGGAGCTGGACAAGAGGAGACTGAGGGGTGACCTCATTAATGTTTACAGATATATAAAGGGTGAGTGTCAGGAGGATGGAGCCAGGCTCTTCTCGGTGACAACCAATGATAGGACAAGGGGTAATGGGTACAAACTGGAACACAAAAGGTTC
Source organism: Streptopelia decaocto (assembly GCF_964273445.1). Lineage (NCBI taxonomy): Eukaryota > Metazoa > Chordata > Aves > Columbiformes > Columbidae > Streptopelia > Streptopelia decaocto. Next base: position 25,753,506 of record NC_138660.1, read on the forward strand.
CACTTAAAAAGGAGAAGAAACTTGTTGGGGGTGAGGGTGGCAGAGCCTGGCCCAGGCTGCCCAGGGAGGTTGTGGAGTCTCCTTCTCTGCAGACATTCCAACCCGCCTGGACACCTTCCTGTGTAACCTCATCTGGGTGTTCCTGCTCCATGGGGGATTGCACTGGATGAGCTTTCCAGGGCCCTGCCAACCCTGACATTCTGGGATTCTGTGATTTAAACGAGGGAAGGAACAGGAAAGGATGCAAAAAAGAGATTGAGGAAAAAAAGAAAAAAAAAGCGTTAGTCCAACCAAAATATGTTTTCCTGTGATTTTCTGAGTCACATGGCCAAAAAATGTATTTATGCTTTTCATTACCTATAGGAGGTTAGATATGTCTAACGGTGTTACTTGCCCAGACTTCTATTGCCAAGTTTGACTCGGGAGTGTTAATCACCAGGCAAGAACAGCAGCTGCCATCACAAGAGCCGGGCCGTGCTGAGAAGTCATTCCGTCCATCCCTGGGTGGGCTTTAACAGGGAACGGCACAGAAGCTTTGTCTCAGAAATGTTGGGTGACCAGGAAACTTCATATAATAGAGTATATTTTCCAATAAGGGTGGTGATGGGTGCAATAAGGGTGGAGCGCGTGACTCAGAGGAGCAAGACCAGAAAGTCTGTAGCCCAGGAGGGCACAAACAGCAGAGCTGCTCTGATCCATTGGGAAAATCAGAAAAGGGCAGAGCAGCAGCCATGGCTTCACACTATCAGGGTCTTCAAAGAGCGACAAGGAGCACTTACCCTCCAGAAGCTCATTAGCTCAACCATGACACCTCCTGGTACGTGCCCAAGCAAGGTGAGCTCCTCAGGAAGGGTGAACTTCACACAACCTCTCAACTTCTACACACTTGGCTGTCCCTGGGAGGAAGAGAAGAAAATATATGGACAGGAGAGCTTTTGATCACCAAAGAGAGCTCAGGAGAACTCATTAATTGCCCTGTTTTGTGATAGGGAAACATCCCAAAGGAGCAGCAAGACTAGAGATGGTGTTTGGAGAGGTAAGAAAAACTCTATTCCCACCCAACCTCAACTTCCCTTTTGCTACCGTTGACTTTTCAGTTGTAAACACGACCCTCACTGAAGTGTCCCCAGACAAGGTTATCTTCAAAGGAAGCAGAAAAACCAGCCCAGCGGACAGAATTTGGGACCTTTGAGAGGTCTAGGAGACAAGTGAATGACATTGGCCCCTGTTACAGGGGCCACAGTGCCCTGTATTGGCACCAAGACACCTTTATGACCCTGGCTGGCAGGGCTTTTGGTAAAACCTTTTCTCTAAATGTATTTGTGTTTGGGAACAGGTTGTTTAAATCGAATCCTTGGAGGGAGGTGACCCAGTGAGCTCCATCAGAGACTTCTGTGAGCGAGGAAGATCAAGCAACACTGTGGTTGCAGGATTTTGTCCCACTGACGTTAATACACACTAAGCATGTGTCCGATTAAATACGTTCCTGAACAGCGGATATTCATCCGGACCAGAGCTTTACAAGGAGGAATCTGAGAACTGCCCATAAAAATGCATGTACCACGTTTCCCTGAAAATAAGCCCTACCCCAAATATAAGCCCTAGCATGATTTTTGAGGATGCTGAAAACATAAGCCCTACCCCAAAAATAAGCCCTAGTTACAGTTCTTTTTTAAAAAAAGTCCATTTAAATAGTGTCCAGGCAATAGAATGCAGCAGGACAGATGGTTTTGGAGAGTTATGATGATGTTCCAGAAGATGATGACGTGACTGTATTTGAATAGATGTAGATTTTTGTTCATGAATATCAGTAAATGTGGATTGTTGTACATGGAAAAAGGAAATAGAGTCACAAGAAATTCGTTATGGAATTCAGGGTTTGGAGAGTTATGATCACGTTCCAGAAAGTGATGACATGACTATATTTGAATAAATATAGTTTGTTGTTCATAGAAAAATAAGACATCCCCTGAAAATAAACCTTAACGCATCTTTTGGAGCAAAAATTAATATCAGAGCCTGTCTTATTTTCAGGGAAACAAGGTAGTTATCTTTGATGTGGTGGCTTTGAGTGACAACAGAAACTTGTCCTGTGAACCAAACAGCCCAGGTATTTTGGATGAAGCAGGTGAGACTGGTCCCCTGGGACGAGCTCCTCTGAGCACACGGCGCCTTTTCACAATGCGCTTGTCATAAATCAATGCTCTTGCTGCCAGCCAGCCCAGGTTTCCTTTCTTTTCCAGGTTTGGATCGATAGGCCTTCTTTTCCCACCTTAAATAATTTCTTGGTCACTTTGTGCCATTTCCACTCATGCATTTGTGTACAAATATTATGTGTGCCGCTTTGGTTATCTTTCTTTGGAGTGGCACAGGAGTTATCCCTTCATCTCACCATATGAATCACATTCTCTGATCTTGTATTTGTGGCACAACTCACAGCCCCCTCCACTGTATCAATGTTTTATTATTACTTTAAAGCCAAGAAAAGCAGAAATGAGGCTAGAATTAGAATAAACCTGCCATTTCTTGTATGCATGTTGTGACACAGACCCTACAGTCTTGAATCAAGGAGTCCTTGCCTAAAAGGTCGGGGTATTTAAAGTGCATAAGGACTTCAGAGGTGATGACGATATACCAAATCCTGCTGTTTCTGTACTGGAAGCAATCATGAAAATGGTTTCTGCTTGTAAGAGGTAGACAGGAATACTTTAAATACTATATAAAGCATATAAATTTGATGTGCAATGGTAAACTTGGTTTACCTGAACGGTCAGATCACCTTTAAACACTGTTTTGGTCCACAGAGCAGGGAATTTTTTGGGCTCCTATGTATTAATATTTAAGAAGTCACTAATGATTTCTCAATAATTGGCTCTGGAAATCAATGTCACACTTGGAGCGAGCACCAGATTGCACAGAGGGAAACTGGAGTGAGTTCCCACATCCAAGGCATGAACAGAGAGAACACTGAACATCATCTCAAGGATGACGCTCTCATTCAGTGGCTTCGTGATCCAAACTTCATTTCTCTACTGCTCACAGAAGGCGCAACTTAGTGTTCCAGTCCATTTTGTGGCATCGGTTCTCATCAGGGTGTTCTGGTGCTCGGCTTCTCTGTGGTTTGCCAAAATCATGGTGGTTTTCAACCTCTTGATCACCAGAAAAGCTCCACTTGACTCCCACCAGCCATCAACATATCTCAGGCTTAAATCCCAGTCTTAAGCCTTGCCTACTGAAATACCATCAGTGCATGTGCCAACCATGTCATTCTTATAGACAGGAAAACGGTATTAAACCTACTCCATCAGCAGCAATTAATTTTTTTGGGGGGGAGTGTGATTTTTAACATCTAAAGCCCAAACAGATGGCAAATTCCTATTTCAGGTTTTGTGGCCAGAAACTAAAGGCTCAGGTGCATCTGTCGCAAACACCATTTCGAGTCTTTCTCTTCCAAACCTTTGTTTTCTCCTCATTGCTTTGACACCAGCAGATTCCCTCTGGAAATTCAGGAATTGTGCTTGCAAATAATACATGCCCAGCTTCCCCAAGACCTCAAGCCTGGCATTGAAGAGAACAATTGTGTCTGTCTCGAGTTTCTTTGGAAAGACAAAAATTCACGTTGGCAGAGCCTTTCTGCATTGGTGGGCAGAAAGTGCCTTGTCTAAATCATCCGCTTTTTATTTTATTTTATATTTTCTCTTGTGTTCACCTCTTACTCCCAAAAAAGCCTTTGCAGACCAGGCTAAAAGGCCTTTCAAGGTGCCTTTCAACCAGTGCTGTAAGGGAACATCATGCCAAGGAAGGAAAACAAATCTCCAGCCCATCAGGGGATGTGCCTGCAGATCCTTCACAGTGTATATTTGCATTTTAAATTCATCATTAATGATTATATATATCCATATATCCATTGACATTGCATGTAGTTGAAGAAGAAAGTCACAAAGTGCAGTTTCACTTTGGAAAACCACACTTTGCTTGCTTTTGTTGTGTCTGGATCCCTCCCTGCTCTGTCTTATTCTTTCAAGGAATGCAAATATTATGTTTCATAATAAAAGGCTCAATTTTCTATTGAAAAGCTTCTTCAACTCATTTTTTAGGTAAACTTTGTTGTAAAAGCAAGAGAAATGAATCTGGAACATAATTCGAGTATGCAGAGTGTAGAGGTTTCTGTGCAAGGCCATTAATATAAGGCTGCATGAACCCCCATTTCAGATTCACAAAGCATCTAATGCATATCCTGGGTTGTTTTTTTAGATAAATAAAAAAAGTAAAAACAAAAAGTAGGAGTGCCAAATTACTGCATTTGTGTTGACCCGACCTCCCCCTCAGGTGGGAATTTCAAGTTTCACGCAGCTGCTAAAAATTATTACATCCAAAGCAATGGCAAAGTTACTTACTTTGAAGAAAAAAGCCTATGAGTGTTACCACTGGCCATATCAAGAACAATTCCAGGGGTCTGCATTCTCAAAGCAACTCACAAACATTTGACTAATTAATTTCTACATAAAGCACAGGATGCAGGAGGAGATGCTGCAACTCCTGAGCCTTGTGGCAATACCAGAACTCCTAGTTTTATCTTATTGGGAGCTGCAAGATCTCCGGAGTTTTCATGATTCTGCTGTTGCAGGAGTGATGGAAACACACCTACCCAACTTGGGGAAAAGAAAAGAAACAAGAGTCTTTTAACGGTGGAGACAAGCGCACAGATCAACTCTGCGGATCTAACCCTGGGGTTGCAAAAATGTCAGGCTGGCTGGGCAAAAGCATCAAGTGCCTGCATGGCCACGGCAAGGAGATGCCACCAGCCCCAGGACATGCTGCCATCCGTGCTACCAGGCGACATGGGGACATCTGCCTCTGCTTTCCCAAACCAGAAATGTCTCAAAAATAAATCAGGCTCAAGCAAAGTAACATGGTCCATGGCCACATGATGGCAGCAGAAACTCATCCATCCAGTGCTGGCATGCATACTCACCCTGCTATAATGGACTTCTATTATAGGCAGTAAATTAAACCTTTTTATTGTCTGGAGGAATTTTCTGCACTTTTCCATCCAGAGACCTGCTTTGGTGTTTCAAGGAGATGGTACAAAGATAAAAGATGATGGTGCCCATGGGTTTACCCCAGCGGGACACGGGCACCCCTCAAGGGCTGGTGGGTTAATTGACGGGAGAACTCTGCTACTTCATCTGAGACATCACAGAATCACCAAACACAGATTAAAAAATACATAGATAAAAATTCCATCCATCCTCCTTGTCCACCTCCCTCCTCCTCGCTGCTCCCTCCCCTCCAGGGCACTGGTTAACCAGCCTTTACATACTTGGGCTTTTCAGTCTTTCCGGCCCATTTCAGGTGCGTTGTTGCTCTTCTTCGCTCGCCCTCTCCTTTTTATTGACTTGTTGGGCTGTGAAGACCTGAACGCACAGCTGGGAAAGAAAAACACCATCTTGCTGTCCATCCCTCTGTTTCCATCCCATCCTCCTCTCACAAGCAAAATGCCCATTTTTTGGCCACAGCACTGTATCAATGCCCAGTCTGCGTTTCCTCCTTTCCATGTACACGGGTCTGAGCAGCAAGCAGAGGGACTTTGCAAACTCTAAATCAGCGCTACTGCCCCTCCTGCCCTGACCTTTCTACCTGCTCTCTCTGTAATAATGTGGTTATATTTCCACCTTTAAAAGGTCAATAATAAATGTCTATGCAGGTGAAAAAGTTGGTAGCCCTAGGACTTTTTTCTAATTATTATTTTCCTGGTTTTGGTGAGCCTGAATTGACTATCAGTGTTCAGCCAGTGAGCTAAGACATAAATTATACATGCAGATCTCCCATATCAGCCTCTAGACTAATATCCAGCCAGAAAGTCGGTTGGTTTGATTGTTTTTCTAGTTTAACTGCTTCACATTATTGTCAAAAGCAAGCCACGTGCTTTTTCTGAAGCCAGATTTGGACTTTTTGGTTAAAGACCTTCGCCAGCACTGCTGGGATGTCTGACACTTTACCTGGATGCACAAGGAGGTGATGCTCTGCATCTTCTCCTAAGTACAACCACCTCCCCTCCAGCTCTGAGCTTCCAAGTCTCCAAGTCACAGTCCTGGGGCTTCACAGGACCGCACAAAAAACAGCAAAGAGAAAAACAGGTGGGTGCAAAGATGTCATTCACATCTCTGGGTTTACCTGCAAAATTCTGACCATGCAGATTTTACACCTAGGGCTGACAACAGTCCCATCCTAACTTATCTCACGCTGTTTTAACGCCTGCAGGTGCAGAGGCTGGGAAGGAGATGACATTCAATATTAAATAAGTTATTTGGGCTTTTTTCTCTCCTCAGTGGAGAAGTGCTGCTCCCTCTCCTCCTGGATGAACTGTCCCCCCTTTAAACTGTTTTTCTCGTCTTCTTTTCCTGTTTGAGACCTCGACTTGGGTAGAACCATCCATTTCAGTAGTTTGCTGCAGGATTTGGAAAGAACAAGGTTTCTGGAGGTTTTTTGTAGACTAGACTCTTGGGCCAAGAAGCCCAAGGAAGTCTGGAGCAGACCAGAGTTTTCTCCAGACCATACAAACATCACCGTGCCCCAGTGACACTGCACGTGTATGACACTGTCACCCAGACCTCAGGGCTGGGGACCACAAATGAGGCTGGAAATTGGGGATATAGGAGCAAGAGCTGGTGGTTGGTCAGGTAGGGTGGCCAGATAAAGGTCTATTCCCCCATGCTGACCACCCTAAACCATCTTACCCAGTGGTGTTGTGTCCATCATCTGTCAGAGAGGTTTCTACACCACTGTGAGCTGCTGTTTTTTTTCAACTCCCCATTAAGAAATTCCATCCCCATCCAAACATAAAGCCCTGTTTCAACTGAACAGGAGTCCATATCTCTCTTTAACCAACATTATCAGCAGCAGAAGACCCAAGACTGAAAGGGTGGAGAGATTCAGCTAACCATGCCACTGAAAAAAGTGGTCCTGGTGTGATCCCTTTGATTTGGCCCCAAGAAATCCCATCAAAAGATGCACTAAATTGCTGGCTCATAGAAAAATAGAAGTCATTTTATCCAGGCTTTGGGGGAGATACACTCCCCGCTTTGATACAGTATCTAGCAAGTCCATAACTTAATAGTTACATTTTGTAGATGAATATGATATCTTACCAATATTTTTGCCAGTGGTGGGTACTTTGAGCTTCTTTCACTCGCAGGATACAAAACCAAGCAGCATCATATCACTACACAGTTACCAAGGTAACTGGAGAGAAAGATACAACCGACTGGTGTTGCACACTTTGTGATCTCCCTTCATTAGCTCATTTCTTTACATCAGCTTGCTTTTCTAGCTCCGTTTCTCGCTTTGCCTTGAAACCACACAAGAACTGCGAATCCACTAAGTCTCTTATGAGAAAGGTGATACTGCCCAGCAGCTATTTTGCGGGAGGCAGAAAAACTGTTGGTGAGCCATTTGCCGCTGTGGTTTCATTCTGGAAGATGTTCTTTAGCCTGGAAAGGGGGATGAAGAAGGAACTGACAATGCGGTTGTTGTCCCTCTACCTTGGTGGCTCAGAATGTTGGCTCTCGTACTGCAAGACCTTCATATGTCCAAGGATCAAGCCATGGTGTCCATCCTCCTCCCACCCGGCATTAATTCATTCTTGGGGTGAAGCAAGAGCAGTGGGGAAATGGTCCAGCTGTGATTTTCAGATTGTCAGCTGGGATTAACCCCTCATGGACGACTAGACTTTTTAACACTGTCATGCAAATACATTTTAAGACAAGCTGACTTGTGATAAAATCAGTTCTGAAGCATGTTCAGCATAAACCCCAAACTCAAGCCAGGCACTACTTTGAGAAGTTACAATTTTAGTATGGATAGGTGGGCAAACATAGACCAAAGAGCAATACGCTGCTGCTGAAAAACAGGCATAAGACACCCAGAGACAGATTCCCTGCTTTAGTCCCTCCCCACTATAACAGAGTGAGAAAAGAGAAGGCAGGAGATGTGCTGTAACCTGTGTAGCACTCTAGGCCTCTCCCATATACAATATTCACTCCCATATTCTCCCATATTCAGTGCTCACCAGGGGCTGCTGGGCAAAGTCTTTACCCTGGCATCACAAATACCCTTATCCTCAGGCCCTTGCACTGGCGGTTATGGAATTGCATTGTGCATTACTTTGGGGATGTCATAGAAAACAGTTTATAACTAGTTTATAACTTCAGAGCTTACTATATATATAGCAGATAAGCTTAACTCACATTCAAATAGGTAACTACTCAAGCCCAAGTGCCCAAGGATGGAAGAAGAACAGCTCCAGCCTTTGTCTTCTGCTGAAGTCAAAGGACTGGGGTCCTGGGAATTAATTTCTCCTTGCTACCAACCTCAGTTCCACTTCAGCCACCTCTGCACCACGAATGTAAAAACTTGCTGGATACTGGTGTCAGTAATAAGAGAGGCAGTGATTTCAAAGGGAGATTGCTCACACAGAGGTGTGCTTGCATTGGGTTGTAGCACATACTGAATCAAAACTTCCCTTGCCTGGCTTCATGTCCCCACCAGACATGCATTAAATGCAAAACTGCATGCAGAAAATAGCCAGACACAGAAAAATCAAGCCCAGACTGTCCCCAACAGCCCCTTTTTACTGTCTCTTTCCAATCTCAGAGACAAGATACACTTGATAAACCCGGACAATTTAAGCCATGGCAAATACAGATATCAGGTACTAGAATAACCCTTGTGCACACCTCCCCTTTACACCAAGCGCTTTCCACCTCTTCACAGTATCACAGTATCACAGTATGTTTGGGATTGGAAGGGACCTCAAAAGATCATCTAGTCCAATCCCCCTGCTGGAGCAGGAACGCCTAGGTGAGGTCGCACAGGAACATGTCCAGGTGGGTTTTGAATGTCTGCAGAGAAGACTCCACAACCCCCCTGGGCAGCCTGGGCCAGGCTCTGCCACCCTCACTGAGAAGAAGTTTTTTCTCAAATTTAAGTGGAACCTCTTGTGTTCCAGTTTGATCCCATTACCCCTTGTTCTATCACTGTTTGCCACCGAGAAGAGCCTGGCTCCATCCTCGTGGCACTCACCCTTTATATATTTATAAACATTAATAAGGTCACCCCTCAGTCTCCTCCAAACTAAAGAGACCCAGCTCCCTCAGCCTTTCTTCATAAGGGAGATGCTCCACTCCCTTAATCATCTTTGTTGCCCTACACTGGACCCCCTCCAGCAGTTCCTTGTCCTTCTGGAACTGAGGGGCCACAACTGGACACAATATTCCAGATGTGGTCTCACCAGGGCGGAAGGAGGACCTCTCTCAATCTACTAACCACGCCCCTTGTAACACAGCCCAGGATGCCATTGGCATTCCTGGCCACAAGGGCACAGTGCTGGCTCATGGTCATCCTGTTGCCCACCAGGACCCCCAGGTCCCTTTCCCCTACACTGCTCTCTAATATGTAATCTCCCAACCTATACTGGAACCTGGGGTTGTTCCTGCCCAGATGCAGGACTCTACACTTTCCCTTGTTAAATTTCATTAGGTTATTCCCCGCCCAACTCTTCAGTTTGTCCAGGTCTCTGGATGGCAGCACAGCCTTCTGGCGTGTCAGCCACTCCTCCCAGCTTAGTGTCATCAGCAAACTTGCTGATAGTACACTCTATTCCCTCGTCTAAATCGTTAATGAATATATTGAATAATATTGGCCCCAGCACTGACCCCTGAGGCACTCCACTACATACTGGCCTCAACTAGACTCCGCACCATTGACTACAACTCTCTGGCATCAATCCTTAAGCCAGTTTGCAACCCACCTCACTACTCTATTGTCTAGACCACACCTCCTCAACTTAGCTGTGAGGATGCTGTGGGAGACTGTGTCAAAGGCTTTACTGAAGTCAAGGTAGACCACATCCACCGCTCTGCCATCACCTATCCACCTTGTTACATTCTCATAAAAGTCTATGAGGTTGGTCAAGCATGACTTACCCTTGGTAAAGCCATGCTGACTGCCCCTAATAACCCTTGATATGCCTTGAGATGGCACCAAGGACAAGCTGTTCCACTACTTTCCCAGGGACAGAGGTGAGGCTGACCAGTCTATAGTTACCCGGGTCCTCCTTCTTGCCCTTTTTGAAGACTGCAGTGACATTTGCTTTCCTCCAATCCTCGGGCACCTCTCCCATTTCCCAAGACTTGGCAAAGATGATGGAGAGCGGTCCAGCAATGACTTCAGCCAGCTCCCTCAGCACCCGCGGATGCATCCCATCTGGACCCATGGATTTATGGATGTCCAGACTATTTAATTGCTCCCTAACCCAGTCCTCATCGACTAAAGTAAACTCCTCCATTGACCTGGCTTCATCCAGGGTCTCAGGGGTACAGGGCTCCCCAGGACAGCCTCCAGCAGAGTAGACAGAGACAAAGAAGGCATTCAGTAATTCTGCCTTCTCTGTATCTTCTGCCTCTCTTCCACCTCGTCATACGCTATTTGTGGTAAAGACAGGTGAAGCAGCATCGTGGGGGCATCACCCACCTGCTAGCTTGTTAACTTTTTCGTTTTGACTCATTTCAACCACACACAGCAGACTCAAGCCTTGCACAACCTCCTCAGCTCTGCACCAATGCTCCCAACGAGGACCGGGCCACAAGCATAGGGATGCATCCCACAGAAAGAAGGGTCCCATAGCCTAGAACTAATAATATTTCTGAAATAAGGGGGTGGGTTTGTGACCGTAGCATCTGCCGGCAGTGACAAAGTGCTCACTGATCTCTTGTGGCTTCAGGATGTGGTTTTTTGCCCATATTTTGATGGTTCATTTTTGGCAAGGATGGTCCAAGCTGGGGGCAGGCAAAAGGAACAGCCACCCGCTCTGTACATCCTTGTGCACCATTACGTCTAAAAGATACACCCCAGGGCCAAAATATTTATTAGAGAGTGTTAAATAGTGTTAGAGAGACCAGCGTAGGGCAACAAAGATGATTAAGGGAGTGGAGCATCTCCCTTATGAGGAAAGTCTGAGAGAGCTGGATCTCTTTAGCTTGGAGAAGAGGAGACTGAGGGGTGACCTCATTAATGTTTACAGATATATAAAGGGTGAGTGTCAGGAGGATGGAGCCAGGCTCTTCTGGGTGACAACCAGTGACAGGACAAGGGGTAATGGGTACAAATTGGAACACAAAAGGTTCCACTTAAATTTGAGAAGAAACTTGTTTGGGGTGAGGGTGGCAGAGCCTGGCCCAGGCTGCCCAGGGAGGTTGTGGAGTCTCCTTCTCTGCAGACATTCCAACCCACCTGGACACCTTCCTGTGTAACCTCATCTGGGTGTTCCTGCTCCATGTGGGGATTGCACTGGATGAGCTTTCCAGGTCCCTCCCAACCCCTGACACTCTGTGATTCTGTGATTCTGTGAAATAACAACCACCCTGAGCTTGTTTTTAACACCCATCAAAAGAAAAAAAAAACAACTAAGTAGCTGCTGAGTCTTATATATGTTCTATTTCAGAGCCTATCCCACTGCCAACTGGGAAGATGATATGTCCTGGCCTAGTTTCAAATTTTTTATTTATTTATTTTTTTTAATACTATTTCTCTTCTCCCAAGCTGTGCATTCCCACTTCTCTTTCCATCTCCTCCCTTTGAGAACGAAAGCAAGGACAGGTCACCTGCCTTTTCAGATGAGCATCTCTCTGAACATCTCCAAGAGAGGGAGAGGGAGAAAAGGAAACCAAAAAAAAAAAAAAAACCCACAAAACAAAATGAGAGAATATTTTTAATTGGAAGTGTTTTGTTTTCGCCAGGATTTTAACTTTCGAGAGCGCCTCACAAATACTCTCTCAGGGTCCAGTGCTGAGCGGCTTTATTCTGCCGCAGGCAGGCTTTCATGGTGCAGCACAATAGCTTTTGTTTCAGAAGTATAGGGCAATGAGGACCTTGAATGCCAGAGGTCTGTATTATATCCATAACTGTAGATTTGGATGGTGGAACGGAGGTTGGGGGAAGGTGAGAATGAAAAATTTCTCCATTGTATAGATGGAGTCCTTCCAGCAAACACTGGCACAATAGGAAGCACATTCTTAAGAGCTGAAGCAGACTCTGGATAAAGACTCACTCATTTTGTACATAATGGTCCCTGTGCTTTAACCTTGTACAGCTGCTATGACACCTGCTTTTCAGAGCCATTGTCAAAGAACAAGCAGAGCTTTGTCTGCTGTATACATTCTGCGCCACACATGTTAACATTTCTCTTTTTGTATTTACTTTTGTTTCCCCCACCTTCTCTCTCCCTCTTTTTTTTTTTTTTTCTCTTCTTTTAAAACATAACAGTTATGAATGAATGGCTGAAAACTAATTTCAGCCTTGATGCCAACAACATTGTGTCCAGTCTGAAAGTCTCAACACATTGTAATGCAGAATAAAGGGCAGATATTAGACTGGGGAGTACGGTTTTCCGTTTCCATCGAACCCTTGGTCTTTGTGTCTCTGCTTCCTCCCCTTTTTTCCCTGTTTCCCTCCCTTTCCATCTCTTGGCTCTGGTTTGAAAGGATGGGCAGAATCCATCGGCTCATCTCCCCTCCAGCAGAAATAGCTGGAAGACCCCACGGCACCAGCTCACTCACCTCTGTGATTCACAGGGACACATCTGAGATGGATGGTGGGAAGGTCCAGGTCAACGGTGCTCGCAGTGACATGGGAAAGTTTTGGGGCACCACAGCCCTCAGGTGGCTTTTCTTTGGGCAGGGATCTCTGTTTTCTTCTTCTCACTTCACGATCTGCAGTGGAAATAGGGCAAAGATATCACGTCCTTCTGAATTACCTCAAAGCTCCCGCATTTCCAGCTTTCCTTAGCTGAGTAGGTGCTGGCTACAGGGGGCAATGGGAACAAGAAAAACTGCTGATGGTCTATCAAGGAGTCAATGAATGGTGACTCTGGCCAATCATAAAATGGTTTGGGTTGGAAGGGACATTCAAAGGCCATCTAAGTCAAATGGAGAAGCTAAAATAGCCCCAAGACCTGATAGTGAATCACATAATGACAAGGCTATTGATGCCCAGTCCATGGAAATATTTGTGAAGTACCAAGTGATAGGATAAGAGGAAATGGTTTCAAGTTGTGCCAGGGGAGGGTGAGGTTGGATCTGGGGGACAATTTCTTCCCCAAAGGGCTGTGGGGCATTGGAACAGGCTGCCCAGGGCAGTGCTGGAGTCACCATCCCTGGAGGGTTGGACAGACGGACATGAGGTTCTCAGGACATGGGGCAGTGCCAGGGCTGGGTTAATGGTTGGACGCAATGATCTTGATGGTCTTTTCCAACCAAAAGTATTCAACGATTCTAAGTAGTGAGAAATCTTCCAACATGTCAGCCCTTGGGTGTTGACCTCTATGTCACACAGCAAATCACCTCTGTCGTGAGGAGGTTCTGCTTAATTCTCTTCAACGAGCAGAATCAGGACCTGTAGAAGCCACCAGTCTGGATCTGCTTCTTCTCTGAACAGTGTGGGTTCCAGCTTTGGCAGAAGCTTAAAGCTGTGGCAATGCTGTTATACATCCACTTATGAACACACATGGGAATGCTCGAGTGGGAGAGGATGGTCAGAGGTGAAAACAGGTGCCCTGCTCACATAAGGTTGGTTATTCCGAGCATGTTGCCCCTGAGCTTTATGACTGAACAGGTCCAAGGTGCAGCAAAACCCTTAATGACCACCACCATTAAAATTATCCAGGGCTTTAAGCTTGTGTTTGTTTTTTTTGCGGCTTGGGTGGTTTCCTTTGGTTTGTGGCTAAAAACCCAGCTCAGCTCAAAGGCAGGTTTTGAGGGTGACAGGGAAGCATCTCAGCCAACCTCCCTTCCCAGCACATGAGTACAGGTCCTGCGGAAGGGGTGAGGAGCATGCCCAGTGCCCAGACTCTCAGATCAGCCCATTTCTGACACTGGTATTACCGTGTCATAAGAAGAGACATTAACAATAATGAGAAGTGTAGGGTAGGAATAATTCCCAGGTCCTAGACACTAGACTTTTTTTTTTCCAAAGAGAAATAAGAGGCCAAAATACGAAATTAAAGGTAGGAGGCTAGTTCTAAGAATCCCTATTTGAGTTTCAGATTCTCATGAGAACAACTCAGACTTATTCTAATTATTGATGGGAAGTGCCTACCACATTCACTTGATCTTCAGCATGTCCATACTTGTTGGGGAAGGAAAAATCCTTGGATATATCAGTGTTATTTCCGAGACATCACACCCTTTACTGACCTGAAACAAGGTGTTTTTTAAATTTTTTAAAGTATGCTTCTCATTCGACTGGTTTGGCACGAAGCTTGGACATGTGCACCTTTCAAGTCCAGACACCAGGAGCTGAATAAGAAATAGCTGAATGAGAATGATGAGAAATCATAACACAGCTGAGAAAGGTTTTCATGCCAGCCTCCTGAATTAAGCCTAGCTTTTAGCAAGGGGCGCGTCAGACTGCTTTTCTGCATGAGTCCTTCCCAGGTATATTGGAAGGGAGATGTGAATCCCAGCAGGCTGAATTTTGTAATATCTGTAGAGTAGGAACACTTCTTCAATTAAAAAAAAAACACAAAGCAAAGAAAAAGAGCAGATGCAACTTTTACATTCAGTACTCAATCCTGTTTCATGTCAGAACCCCAAGATCAGTTCACACCTCCGCATTGAGGCTGTTAATAGAGCATGAGACGATTCAGGCCCTGAGCTGTCTGGAGCATAATCCTGCCATTTGAAAGCACATAAAGGCACTTCATAGCAGCAGTGTCAATAGCCACTCCCCTATTGATATAACATCCTTTCCCTCCCTCCATAAACTCTGTCTGGCAAAGAAAATAAACAAGGGTTATATATATATAGATATAGATATATAAACAAGGGCTATGAAAGATGCTTAATAAAAAAAAAAAAGTGATATTTAATCTGTTAATTCATGCTCTTCTTGTTTAGAAAGTGTGTACACAGAACAGCTCTGATTAGGGCAAAGAGGAAAAATATAACTTGTATCCTCCACCAAATAAACTGCTGGGACACCTGTCAGATAACAAATAAAAGTTCTAACGGAAAGGAGAAGAGTCAGATGCTGAAGGAGCCCATAGTCTTCTTGCAGACCATCAAACATCCCTGCACCCCCCGCATTTTTTGCACCCCACAGCTGAAAAGGAGCTTGGATCAGAGATGCACTGCCAGAGGGCTTTGGAAGGGAACCAAAAGCCAGCTCTCTGCAGACACGTAGCTGGCACCGGGGCTGGCTGCAGTCAGGATGCTGAACATCCCTCTCATGCCCTGGTACCCTGCCCCACGACTCTGTCTGTCAGACAAAAGCACCAAAACATGTCAGTGTCATTTTCAAAACTCCCTGCAGTTGCCATGAGAGATTCCAGGTCTGCGATTCCTTGAGAAGCAAAGAGTGACAGTCAGAAAGTAGATCTTGAGCAGTGTAGGGGAAAGGGACCTGGGGGTCCTGGGGACAGCAGGGTGACCATGAGCCAGCACTGGGCCCTTGTGGCCAGGAAGCCAATGGTACCTGGGGTGGGTTAGAAGGGGGTGGTCAGTAGGTCAGAGAGGTTCTCCTGCCCCTCTGCTCTGCCCTGGGGAGACCACACCTGGAACATTGTGTCCAGTTGTGGCCCCTCAGTTCCAGCAGGACAGGGAACTGCTGGAGAGAGTCCAGCGCAGCCACCAAGATGCTGAAGGGAGTGGAGCATCTCCCGTGTGAGGAAAGGCTGAGGGAGCTGGGGCTCTGGAGCTGGACAAGAGGAGACTGAGGGGTGACTCATTCCTGGGGATCAATATGGAAAGGGGGAGTGTCAGGAGGATGGAGCCAGGCTCTTCTGGGTGACAACCAGTGACAGGACAAGGGGCAATGGGTACAAACTGGAACACAAGAGGTTCCACTTAAATTTGAGAAGAAAGTTCTTCATGGTGAGGGTGGCAGAGCCTGGCCCAGGCTGCCCAGGGAGGTTGCGGAGTCTCCTTCTCTGCAGACATTCCAACCCGCCTGGACACCTTCCTGTGTAACCTCATCTGGGTGTTCCTGCTCCATGGGGGGATTGCACTGGATGAGCTTTCCGGGTCCCTTCCAGCCCCTGACGTTCTGGGATTCTGTGTAAAAAGCCCTAAGGAGTGATCAAGGAAGAATTTAGGCACCTACATCAAGAAACACAGACCACAGAATCTCTCTTTTGGCAGCTGGGTGTCTGTCAACATCTAAATCCCTGCTAGAGCACATGTGCAGATGTGTTGCCCTCATACAAGAGCTGGCCAGCCAGGACACCACATCTTCTCCAAGGTGCAGGGTCCATGAGAAATATCTGGGCCAATGCCTAGAGGTGTCTCAGAAGAAGGTCTAACCCACTGGGCATCCTTCTCCAGTCCCATCAAAGTGGTATAAAAAGGAATACATCTTCTGCAGTGTCCCAGGCAGCTCAGTTAACTGTGCCCAGCAACATGTCCAAGCTGTGAAAACCAGCCTCAGAGCAGGTCCTTGTCCTGTTCTACAAGAAAATGCCTCCATCAGAGACTCACCATTTCTATAAGAAAGGTCTAACCCACCCATATTGAGTTCATGAAACCGGTTCTTACACCCACATCAATCACGGGGACATGGAGCATCACCAAACCTGTGCCCTTCTCTGGATCCAGGACTGTGATTTGAGAGAAGGGTCCAGATTTCTAAAACTTACAAATCTTACCCAGAGTCCTCACAGAACTTAAATTTCCTTCCTATTCACCATCCTCAGCTCCTGTGAGATTTTTGGAAGGGTTTAGTTTCTAAAATTTTCTAGAAGCTGGTGTTTTGGGGAGCTTCTGGTACCAGAAAGCCATGGAGGCAACAGAACATCCTGAAAGAAAAAGCGCAAAATCAATTAATTACTGTAAAACTACAAAAGGCACCTTTGCTGGCTTGATGGGGCACAAGGATGTCCTTCACTTGCGTGGAAGCAACCAGAGGACATAAGAAAAGACCTTCAGAGGCCAGAGATGGGGTGAAGCAGAGGTGACTTGGCTATGTCCAGTTTTTGCATCCGTCAAACGAAAGATAACTTGCAAAAAGAGCGACCCTGATTGGTTAATGAACATCTCTCAATTTACAGCAGCAAAATGCTGGGTGCCATCAAATGCAACCCAAAGTTAAAGCTATGACTGCTTTAATAATCAATGACTGCAGAGTATTTAAAAAAACAGCTAAGCTTTCAGGGGCTTAAGACTTATTGCTTGCATTTTCTCAGCTTTCTTAAAGAAAAAAGGGGTGTTGTAGAAAATGGTCAAATTTATCATTTATAGCAAAATATTAATGTAGCAGCAGGAGACTTGATGTGGCCATCTATCTACAAGCATTCAGACTTCAAAGGAAGCATAAACACGAAATTAATGGTTTGTCTAGTGTAAAGGAAAAATAAATGCAAATGTAGCCTCATTAATACCAAGTGGGTGACTTCTTGGTTTATGGGGTTTGGATTGATTTTGTCAAAGGCCAATAGATTTATTAAAAATGTCTTTTAAATTTAGCATCCCTATACCCATTAGTTGAAAGAAATAAAATTCTCTGCAATTGCCACCACCTCTCCTCCTCCTCTCCCCCCCTCCCTGGATGTTGTTTTACCTAAATAAAGTTCTTGCATTAGGACTCACTTTCATACTGAAATATGTCTCTTGTAGGAGCCGCTATAAACGTCAGCATTTTCCACAGCGTTAGTTTATGGGCAGAGTGAATTTTAATGGCATCGTAATCTCACTGCAATCAATTGTGGTACATGAGGGGGGGAACCTTAGGGAGTGTCCATTAACCAGAGCTCTGCATCACTCCCAGTTCTCGGGAGCTTTCAGAGGGTGCTTGGAGGATTTTTTTTTATTATTATTATTATTTTCAATACCTATTCACAAACTATTTGTTCTTGGCCATTTCACCTCATTTCTCATGGCTCAAAGTGGGCTGAGAGCACCCCAACTCCTCTTCGCAGGAGGTGCTTTCCAGCTGGGACATCTCATGTCCACCTTCTGCCACCACTCTGACCCACCGGATCGCGGTGGAATGTTTTTCAGATGTCACATAGGCAGCGATGGCAGCTGGTGGCTGCATCATTGTGGTCGCCGGCTGGTTGGTTGTTTTACCCAATTTAATATTCAACGATCTAACGATAAATCTAACAGCTGGCATAAGTGGCTGAGCTGATTTAATCCCTTCAATGGACACTGTCCCAAGACGCACCATCTCTTGTAACAAGGCGCATACCCCTAAAAAGAAGGCAACAAAATGTGCTTGTGTTTCTCAAGCCCTTGAGTACATCAGAGCAGCAAACACAAAAGAGGAGGTGGGAGAGCTCATCCTGAGCATCTACAACCCACAGGGAAAGGGAAGACCCAAGCTTGCACCATGGAACGACCTTTTTCCTTCGTCTTTTGACCCACCGAAGCTGACAATATAGAACATTGTTACCACCACTCATGGCCAAGAAGCCACTTCAGTCATGGACCCATGGTCACGTCAGAGAGGTCACGTCCTCTCTGAGACAAACCCCTAACCTAGCATGTAGAAGGTTGGGTGATGTAGAGCATGATGTTTTCATCAGGAAAATAGAAGAATACAACCTTATAGTCTCACATCACACATACTTGGGTTTCTGCAGGACTCAAGGTCACATATTCCCACTCCAAAAATCATTGGGAAGTTGTCCTGAAACACTAGTCTTTGGTTAAAGTTGATTTGTTCAGGCCATTTTAAAGAAAGGACTTGCAGTGATATTGCTGTACTCCCACGTCTGTGCAGGAAAATGGCACAATGTTACGTGAGAGAAAGAAATAGGGAGAAAAAAGAGATCTGGGTCTCAAGGCTGTGCTTCATCAAGTAAAAGATGAGATGAGGAAGACACAGGCAACCAGGAGAAAATAGACTTAAAACAGAAAGTTTTAAATCCCTAATAACTGATGGGGATGTAACACAAGGGAGAGGCACATACACCAAATATCTGTATTTATGCAAAGACAGAAGAGATCTTCACTCATTTTCTTCATTAACAATAAGTGGGATGTTTAAGGTAAATGTAAAGTTCACAAATATAAAGCATTACAGCTGCACGAGGAGCATCCTTTCCCATATCTGGGTTATTTCTGTAACTGCAATCTAATTCTTTAAGCAGACTACAATCATTAAGAAGTATATAGTGATCCTTTGAATCATCACATTCACCACAGAGAAAAACAATTTGATTTACACAGTCTTGAAAAAGTCAAAAGAAATTAAGACGTTGGATTTCCTAGGAATTGTGGTTTACAAACACCTGATTACTAGTGTAAAGATTGCAAGGGGATCCACTACCCGCCGCTCCGATACAAGATGCCACTTGGGTGCAGTGATTTGTTCCAGCATTTTTGACAACTCCAGATTTGCTCTCTCACTGCAGATTTTCCTTCCACCAGAAAATAAAACAGACGTTTTCCTATTTAGTTCTAGGGGTTTGCATTGCAGGAAACGATCATATATTTAGATTAAAGCTGGAGACCCCTTGAACCAGGCTCACTATTTGTAGCTCAGGACCAGCTACATAGAGTGTGTTTGAAGAACGTAAACGGACACAGGCATCCACAGATGCTGGGCAACAAATGGGACAATTTCCCATAAAAGCTATCAAAAGGAAAAAGTGTATGTAAATGCATTTATTCCCAGAAAAATAACAACATTTCAGCTTGTTGACTTCCATTAAAAACATAAATGTTTTCAGTACAGTGCAGTCCCTGGGTATCTGAAGTCTACCTGGTAAAAGCTCCCATGCTGTACACCCCAATACGCTTTTCACTGTTTGGTGTGTGAATTCCTATTAAAAGTGACCCCATCTGCTGTCACTATCAATGCATAAATCTCCAGGCTGACAGCGATTAGCAGAAGACAAACGGTCAAAAAAATGTAACACTGTCCTTGACCTAGAAATCATCAATTCAGGAAAGCATCTGAAAACACCCTGGAACCTGTCAGCAGAGCTGGGAGGGGAACAAGTCTCCCGACTCATTTAAATCTTTTAGATGCAAAATGTTTGTCCTACATGGACAGGTCAAAATCAAAACCAAAATAAGAACGGAAAACTCCACACGAATAGTAGCTTTGCAGACACAAGTGCCTTGTTTTGCAAACCATAAAGAAAATATTTACAGTAAAAAAAAAGGGGGGGTGCAAAAAAATTAGGTTTCTCATTTGCATTTACATCTAAATGCAAACTCTGCTTCAAGGGGGAAAAAATGGCTGTTTTAAACTGAAAATGCCATTTCAGCAAGATTCCAAAGTCAGAGCTGACCCCTACCATAAAAATATTCCTGGCTGGGCTTTTCTGAACATACAGAAGAGTTCGAGAAGGAACCAGCCCCATTAGCAAAGTGCTCATCATTAGCAAAATGCCCATTCACCTTGCAGCAGAGAGGAGGAAATTTGGCCAAGCACAGACAGTCTGGTGCAGGTGCCTCAAGTCCTCTCTTGGGCTCTGCAAACCAACCTCTAGCATGGCCAGAGCCCAGTTGCCAAAATATGCAAAGCTCCTGATGCCTGGGCACAAAAAAGACCAAAAAAAACCCCTAAAAAGGTAAATAAAAACTGGGGCCAATCATGCTTCCCCCGCAGTGAATCTGTATTGTTCCTCATACCAAGACTGGGAGAACTGGGGTGTCTGATGGTGGAAGAACTCAATTACAAGGAAAAGCTGAGTGCACACAGACATGTCCAGTCCCCTGGGGGTAACCCAGCAAATTAGGAGATGTGTGGTAATGAAGAAATAGGTGGAACAATCCCTCATCCTATATCAGGTGCTATCTAGGACGTGTGCCTGGTGGGAGCATCGCCCATGGCTCAGCCTGCCCTGGGTGGCCAGGTCTCTTGAGGTCTCCAGTCCCAAATGTGCCATTAGCACCCACCTCCCACTTCAGACTTCAGAAAAGATACAGGATGTTTCAAAAAGACCCAATTTCAAAGCAGTATGATTTCATTTTTTGAAACACCCTGTATTACATTTCAGGAGTTCATGGCATGGCATTCTCTGTACATAGACCTAAGCATTAGGAGCAGAGAGATGGACTCTGTTGTGATTAAATTCCTTTCAGTGGTGCATTTCAGGAAAGCAGCCACCTCCTGTTGTTGTAGGACAGAGACAGCACATTTCCTCCTGATACAAAACCAGGCAGTGAACCAGGTCACCTGGATGTATTTGGATTCATCCACTGATAAGAAGACATGTGCCAATGCTCACGGCCAGTACCAAACCACTGGCCAAGACTTTCTTTGTTCCCAGCTCAGAATGGAATCATAGAATGTTTTGGGGTGAAGGGATGTTCCCAGCTCGCCCAGTGCCCCCCCCTGCCATGAGCAGGGACATCTGCACCAGCTCAGGTTGCTCAGAGCCCCGTCCAGCCTGGCCTGGGATGTCTCCAGGGATGGTTCATCCACCACCTCTCTGGCCAACCTGGGCCAGGCTCTCACCACCCTCAGGGACAACAATTCCTTCCTCTTATCCAGCCTACACTCAATCCTTTGCACTCCAAAGCAGCTCCAGACCCCGAGAGCCAGAGCAGAGTCTGTCGGGCTGCCTCTCCCTCCTCTGGAGCCACAGTCGGCCCTTTGCTCAGGCACCGCACACAAGGAAGCTGCCCAAAGAGTTGTCCTTAATGAAAGCTTTTGTCTGGCTTCAGGAAGAGCCAGTAAATACATCTGGCTGCTGCTTCTCCTCCTTCCTCTAAGTGCTTCAGGGCCGTTCTGCGTTACAGCCAGCAGACACACAGAAGATTCAGCTGGTTTTCCTTTTCTCATTTCTTCTTCCTAATAGTGCTTGGAAAAGAAAAAATTAACTACTGCAGTAAGTGCATTTATATTACATCTGCAGCATCTGTAGTGTTTTGTCATGCTTGCAAAGTGAGAGGGACTTCGCTTATTTTGTGAGCATCCAGTTGGGCAACCCCTTGAGCCTTGTCTATGCTGCTGCTACCATAATCCTCACTAGATACATGAGGACAAATCCAAAACACCAGTGCAGAGTGAGGCTGTGGTGAGAGAGATCAGCTTATATAGCATTCATGGCATAGGAAATGGGACCATGTTAAAAAAAAAAAAAAAAAGAAATACAGGTGATGTTCGTCTTCCAGCTTTCAAAATTCAGAATATAGATGAGACATGCTTAGGGAAAAGGTTCTTAGTATATTCCTTTTTGCACCTTTCTTTTCATTTCTAAAAATTAAATATGAAACAACCCAAGGTGTTTTCTGGTTCTTTTCTGTTTGTTTTTAAGGTATTAAAATTAACACATTTTTTCAAAACACTCCCTCTTAGTACATTTAAATACAGCTTTCATGCTCTGAAAAATCTCAGCAAGGAGAATTTCTTTCTGGTCTTTTTGAGACGATTCTTAGAGCAGAGCTATTCTCAAGCCTGGGGTTACAGGGAGCTCCATGTGAACATGCTTTCCCTCTCATTGGGAGTTTTTTTGCGTTGATAACATGCTCCATGGGGCAAGATGAGGAGAGGAAGATGAAGTTTTTATTCCTGAAGACTGATGCTGTTAACCTTCTCATTTGCTTAGTGCAACTGGGCTCTGTGCTCTGCAGCAAACCCAACAGCAAGTCCCAAATCCATCCCACAGCCCCACAAGAGGCTGGACATTCAATTATCAGTGTTTCAACCACAGGTTGGGTGAACTAATCTGCAATCTGGCTGTTCGATATTACCGCAGCCTGAACAATTCCCTACAACACCCCAATATGTAAAATTAACATTTTCTTCCTTCCATGTCACCTGACAGGCAAAGTTTTGAGGTTTCCCTCCCTCGTACACACACAATTCCCCGTGTCCCTGGTCAGAGAGCCGCAGCCCTTCCTACCTGATCCGAATTGTCTAAAGGGTCCCTGTGCACTTCATGCACCAGCTGCTTAGGAAAGCAGGTCTTCATCCTGCGTGTATCAACACGAGCCTTAGATAATAAACGGGGGACTAGGAGAAGAGAGAAATCATCAGGGCTGTTAATTTGACACCGACTCTTTTGATCTCCTCTTTAGATCATAAGGAAAGGGTAAGTGTGCTTCCTTTTAATCTTCACTCCCGCACTTTAAAGGCCTCAATAATGTTCCCACCAACCAGATCATTTTCATTTGCAACTCTAATTAATCTGTGAATAAATATGCTTCAGAGAGGTGGATTGATTTAAATGAGGGCTGTCTTTTCACCTTTAATCTATAATGCTGCATTTCTGTCTCTTGAGAAAATAGCTTCTAGCTTGCACTCTCTCCCTCTCTCCCCAAGTTCATGCAAGGCTCTTTCTCCTCTTTTTTATTATTATAAAATAATGGCTTCAGCAGGTGAATAAAAGGTTAGGCAAGTTTGACAAAAATGGGAAGCTATTCACCCTTGCTACCTTTAATCTACTGCATTCTCCTCCTAATGAGTGTAAATTACTCAAGCTATTTCACAGAGTCTTTATATGGTATAATACCAGCCAGCAGGCCATTCTCAGAAGGGCATTTTTATATTATTAGTATTATCTTTAATCTTTTGTGGTGTGAAGAATAAGGACAACACAAGGATCCACACAAAGCAGCAGGAGCCGGGCAGAGGGGAACCTGGCAGGGCCCGCCGGGCCATGTGAAGGAATGGATCCTCCACCAGAAGGATCTGGAAGCCAAGAGCCATCCTTGTAGGATGGAAACCCACCAAGAAAACCCAGCCTGATTGGCTTTGCAAAGCTTGGATCAGTGTGTCTGGGTTTTCTATACAAGTTATTAGTGGCTTCAGCCAGGTTTGGGAGAGGAAGAGATATCTGGGCTTCATGTGAGGTCTTCTGGTGGCAGTTTGCAGAACCAAGGTCCAAGCATGGGTCCAAAGATCTGCCCAGATAGCAAACAACATGCACACGAGCTGTGCCATCTACATCCATAGCACAGAGATCCAGACAAATGACACCTTGTGAACAGAAAATCCCGTTCTCAGTCTCATTTTGGGAAGCTGAGAGTTGGGAGGTGGTGGAACCAGCCCACTCATGGGAATGTTGGGAAGCGGTTGCGTGTGTCCATGGCACAGGGAGCCACATTCGAGGAGCATCCTGGAGGACGAACTCGCAAGCTCTGAGCACATAGGGATGAACAGGAAAGTAAAACATTCCTCACAGCTTCTGAAAAACAACAAAATGAGGGGAGATCTAGGAGAAAATCTTGCAGTGTTGATCTCAAACTGGCCAATACAACCAACACGAAGTAACTCTGGTTATTGAGCAGAAACAGAACTAGGGATGCATGCAAAGGAGCATTTCAGAAGCCTCACATCTTCACTGATCGTCTGGAGAAGGCAGTTAATGCATTTCTCCTGGACATGCTCAAGTGAGATCAGAAATAGCAGTGAATGACAGTTATAAATGGGCTACAGCACACAGGATTTGGCCAGGAAAAGTGCAAGGTGTCTCGCTGTTGGGGTTAATATCCTGCAATGCTCGTTCTCAGTGTGAAAAATAGCCTGGGAAGCTACAGTGTGGGCTGAGGCTTTGCCTTCAGGTGGGCACAGTGCTAAACCTGTACTCAGAATAGAATAAGGAAGCAACAAATAGACTATTGACAAGCTAAGAAAGCAAGAAATGGATGATCCACCTGCAAAGAAAGCAAGAAGTGGACGATCCATGAGCTGTCGAGTTAGCTTAAGAAATTGCCACCACTCACCTCAGATGCTGGTAACAGACCAGTGGTCTGAGAAAAGAACTAAAAGTGGAGTTTACACATAGGCAAAGATAATAAAACATCATTAAAATCCTCCTAGAACAGAAAGAAAAGCCTGGCTTTGCTGCAAGCAGTAACTAGGCCATTCGCGAGCCCAGCCTACTGCTAAACTCCTTCACTCGTTTCTCTCATCTCATCTCAGGTTGATTTAGGTCCCCATTACTTCTGTTATATTACGCATCTTCCATTTTTTTTAAATTTGCCACTTGTGATTATTATTCTCCAGTCTAAGAATGCCTCATATTCAGAGGCCCCTTTGTTTCACTCTTATTATGCACACCATATACATTCAAGGTCGCTTGTTAGTCTATTATTCAAGTAGGCACTTTTTTCCTTTTTTATTCCCCCCTCCCCAAAGAGGCTCAGTTCAAGGTCTTACATTCTCCGCTTTCTCCCCTAAGTTTTGCCATTTCTTCTTCTTATAAAAACATTTTCCCTTGCCTCACATTCTCCAGTAGCTTCCATTCAATTCAATCCCTGCTAATATATATCCACAAGAAGCCCGGGGCAGACCCCAAGTCAGCTGCTTCTGCTGTTTTAAAAGAACCAAAGAAAGCTCTTTATTTTCTTAGGCTCTCCAGCAATTTCTTGAGTCACAAACTGATATACAAAGCATTCTTAGAGGTGGCCAGGAGATTTCCATATCATTTGCAGCAGTACCGACTAAATATCAGGCTTCTGTGGAGGGACTTGGGTGATAACCACCCCAGGAAATGAACACTTTACAGTCCCAGCCACTAGACGTGGATTTTAGCTGTTGTCTTGCTTGTAACAAGAGGTAAAACAGCAAGGGATCACTTAGCGCGCTGGCATTTAATGTTTGGATGAACAATGGAAATATGGCTTTAGCCCACTACAAACCTACTTGTTTTTCAAGTGACAACATCCTCAGCAAATCTGCCTGTATTATCAGTCATCTCTCATTATCCGGGTATATTTATGTATATTGTTTGTGCAGAAAAAAACAACAAAAACCAAACAAAACCGAAAAACCTGCTTTCTGAGCTCTCCAAGGAGGAGACTCACAACACCCACTCCCGTGAGCATGAGCTGCAGTCATGATTTCACAGCATGCTTTAAGACACAGCCATCAAAACGTGGAAATTCAGGCAGATCCACTTGAAATCAGGCTCGCTAAAGCAGTCTGTGATGTACAGGAGGAGCGAGCTGCACTTTTAAATTCAGGATAGAGCCCTTGCCCTTAGGGAGAGGAAGCTGTGTTGAGGAGCAGATGCCTTTGGAGGACAAAGATGGTACCTTCTGAGGGTTCTCATTGCAGAACCTGGTTGTGAATCACAGCAACATCCATCAGCTCAAAGAAAAGCTGTCAGGAAATACTGATCTGAGCAAAGCATTAAGCTGAGCTCACTGCACCTCTGTCAGCAATCCCAGACCACGGGCTGTGGGCATGGAAAAGATGTGCAGAGGATGCCCTGTATTTGTAAAGGTTTTTCCATACCATTTCCTTTCCTTGGGCTCAGTCCTGCGTACCAGGTGTTAAACCCTTGTAACACCATGCACACTGGGCAGCCAAATTTGGTTTTCCACCAGGAGCACTTTAGTAAAGTAACCTATAAAAAAGTATAAAGTCACAGAAACAAGAGATGAGGTCTTCTGTGCACCCCTATACCTGCATGTGGCTCCACCTGATACGACCACCAGGCCAATATAAAAGATATTCTGCCACCTTTTATTCACCCAGAAGTGTTTTCACTTCCAATTAGGGGCAGAAAGAGTTTATTTCCCATCCTTTACTCCACGACATTTCTCAAGGCCTTCATGCCCCAAGTCACCATCACCACAAGGAACGCTTAGTGTTTTATTTTTAATCTGCTCTGCCCCCTCCTACTCTTCTTCTTCTTCTCATTTTTTTTAAAATATATTTTATTTTTTGTTTGCCAGGCTCAGTCTCAGCACAAGGACATGGGGAAAGACATTCTTTCAATTCTTCGGGCATTGTGGCCGACTGAAATGGGAAACAAGACAAAGCCAGAGAAGAAAAGCTTATTATGGGCAGCCTAGTTGGGAGAAAATGAATCACCCAAACAGATAGGTTTCAATGATCTCAGGCGAACTACACTCTTTATTCCGCACACCCGCGTCTAATTGTTCAAGAAAATGTTCATCTGCTTCATAATGACAGTCATAATGGAAGTTATGTGAAATAACTAAAAAAGTTTATTCAAGGGTTTGCTTCTGAAAGTACAGCTATAATGCACTTTCTTCTGGGGATTGAATAGAATTTCCTCTCACAGAAATTGGATGGATAACAAGTAATATTTTTAATTTGAAAACTATGTTAGCTAGAAGGCTTTCCTGACATTAGATAGAACTTGTGGGGTAAACGAACAGCTGTTATTAAGGAGGGAACAGGATGTGAAAACACAACAGCAGCATTTGCCTTGCTGCCCATGTCTCAAGTCCCTTTGTGTGCTCTGCCCAGTTTATATGGTGGGATGAAGAAACCAACTGCTGCTGTTTGTCTTCAGGGCCAGAGCACGTACCTTTCAAAATCTCTCCCCAAGACACAACTAGACTTCAGTGCTCTCCTCCTTCAGTGAAAGGTGGTATAAGCAGGACAAATTTACATTTTCCTGGGCAGAAACAGCAGGAGAATTTCAGACTGTGTGCTGTATTTCACATGCAGGCTTGAGCAGACATCTTCATGAAGACAAGCCCAAGAAGAAACAAGAGGAGAAATGCAGTGTCTGCAAGGAATATGACAAAGGAGATCACTGGGCTTCCTAGAAGTTGCTCAAGATATAAAGTGAGATAAAAACAGCTAAAATTTCCTTCAGAAACCTTAAAGCAGCAGAGGAACACAAGGCCGTGAGCACGTAGATTTGAGTTGACAGTTCAGTGAAAACCTCCTCTCGGTCCTGCAAGTCCAGTTGATATTTCTGGTGCAGAAGGCAAAGCAGGTTCCTCCTGGCACTGCACCCCACTGAGATTCATCATCAGGCTCTGCTACTGGTGAAGCCCATCAGCTTCAGCACAGGATGGAAAGCATCCCTCTAATTTACTCAAAATCAAGGCTCTCTTAACACCACCTCTAGTACCTTTCCAAATCTGGAAATACAGGTTCAGACAAACTCAGGTGTGCAGGAATATTTCTTCCGGCTGGGCAGCAAGAGGTTAACAAGACATTGAGATTTTATTTATTATTTTTTTTTAAACTAAAAAGATCTTAAATTGTTTCCCATGTGAAACATTATGAAGTACCCAGCATGCCTCTCTACTTCTACTTGTCAAACAAAACCATAGCGCAACTTTCAAAGCAGAACGTTTTGACATGAGCTTGGGCAGCAGGCAGGCTTTGAAGGCAGGATGGAGAGATTCTGAAGAACCAGCCGTCTGTTTGACACCAGCTCCGATTCTTCATCCTTGAGCTGGAGGGAAGGGAAGGCTCCATTCAATTCAGCAGGACGTGCTGAAGGACGTGACCAACTTAGAAACCCATGAGTCATCCGAAGCCGAGCAGGAGGAGAACTCATGCAATTCAAGTTAGAATTGTGCTGAAGCACTTCACGGAGCTGAGATCTGAGAAAACAGACTGGCAGGTGCGATTTCCACTCTGGAGAAATTATAAACTTCCTTTCATTTATTTAAGGGAAAGAAAGCATTTTTACTCTACATCTTTTTTCCTCTGAAGGACTCACTGGGCTGGTCATTGTCTTGTCCTGATGACAGGAGCAGTCAAGGGGAGGACAGAGGATCTGAAGCAATAGGATTTTGCAGAATTTAGAGGATTCTAAGAAGAGTAGAACAACCAGGAGCCAAAAAAACCCCATCCAGTGGGTACCTTAGAGCAGAATTTCAGAGAGATGACCACCTGCACCCCTGGACCTCCCTGCAGCTCCAGGCAATGGGGCAGGTTGCTCAAACCTCCCCCAAACCCTATTCCAGCCCAGTCCTCCACCTGCACCCAGGTGGTTCTGCAAAGATGCCAACGAGCTGAGCCCAGCTCTTGGTGGCAGGAGGCTGGTTCTGGCTGGAAGAGCTCTGAGGAGGAGCAGAAGCAAGGTTACACCTTTCATTTTCTGTACAGAAACCACTGTACATCAGGCATTTTGTCTGAGAGCACGGCAGCTGCTTTCACATGCAGGCCTTTTGAAGGAGACACAAGAAAGTTTATTGGAAAAGCTTCAGCTGGAAAGCTGGTTGAAACCTATCTGATATTTATGTTTAAAGTTATAATACTTCAAGTTTTGCTAAAGTAACACAACCTGGGGTTTCCCAGGGAGCTAGTTGCTCAGCTTCCAGTGGCATTTCAAAGAAAATTGCAGGAAATAGGCTCCAGATTACCAACATCGTTTATAAACAAGCAAAGCAAAAGCACTTTCCCCAGCCACCCATCATGTAGCATCATCCAAAAAGGTGTCTGTTGTCTAATTAGAGACCTTTCCTTCTAATTGCACTGCTGGCCAGTCTACCTTTAAGCAGGATGCTGCCTGGGAGCATCCACTGGCAGGGCTACACCAGAGGCCAGAAACCTGGAATATATCTCCATCATTCCAGAAAAAATAGTCATCTGCCTACAGACACTTCCAAGAGCAGCACCAAGGTCTAATGAGCCTCTTATGTCAGTGAAAACTTGAGATTAAAAAAAAAAAGGGGGTTATTCCCTTTTTTGATTTTACTAACACAACAAAAAAAAATGAAGCAGCATTTCCATAGCTACTTTCTGTCTCAGCTGTGCTTTTGAAGCAGTCTGGACACAAGGATGAGTGCTCTGCTGATATATGTTATATCTGGCCTTTCAACCTATGATAGTTGAAAGGAATTATCATAGCACAGACTCTTCCCTGCACAAACCTCCAGACCTCTCTCAGTCGTTAGAGAAACTATAAATGCACACAAACAACCTATGGACAACGGTGCTAAAGAGCTCCGTGGTAACATCAACACTTAAGCAAGCCCCCAAAATTAACTGGGCTTGCAGACGTGTTGCAAGCAAGAGGATCGTGGTGCTACACTACAATCAATGAGGGCTTGAAATTATCATCAGCACCTCCAGGTGCTCAGGACATTGCACAAAGTTGAAAAACAAGCCCAGAATTTGGGGCAAGAATTTGCTTTTTGTAATCTGAATGCAATTGACTAAGGAAATCACAAGTGAATCCCACAGAGTACCAAGATTGTTCATCTGAACATAACAAGATTACAGTAGTTTCCACGTCAAAAAGATGCAGGTCTACTTTTGCCATAAGGAGTTTTGATCACCTTTACAAGAAGCCTATTTTTTGCCACAGATTATTCAACCCAATAAGACATTCTTCTGCTAAGGTGCTGATTAGCAGAGCCTCCCCAGAGAAGTCTCGCAGGCTGGCCTTATGCTTCACAAAGAAAATTTGCTCCTTGATTACTAGAAAGAAAAAGAATTGTCGCCTCCAGGTCTGCGTAAATAAACACCTCCCACCCGGGGCATGCAGCAGAGAACACTTTACCTCTTAGAAGGATCCACCCGGCAATGAAAAACACCCTCAAATGAAAAAAGAAAGCCTTGCTGAGACCCTATTTAAGGCCATCAGGTTGATGGTGAACTCCCTGTACCTGTGCCAAGCAGGACCAGCTGCACCCTGCACCCTTCATCAGCCCCTTTGGCCAGTTCACATGACATTCTGTATAAATGCAAAGTCTTGGTTTCTCCTAAAACATAAAATACACGTTTTTCCAAAGGGTCTTGAAGTACAAAGGCTGGGTGAGTGAGTTGCTCATGTGTGTGTTTCAAGCGTGAATCTATTCCTGCTATAGGGTGTTGGATGAAATCACTTGATGAATTGGGACCTGGATTTGATTTCTTTACACCATCCAGCTGCTTGGAGATTTGACAGGGTGCTTTGACAGCCTCTGGACCTCAGCCCTGATGGATCCCAGAATCCCAGGCTGGCTGGGTTGAAGGGACCTCTGTAGATCCCCCAGTGCAACCCCTGCTCATGCAGGGTCACAGAGCAGATCACACAGGTGGGTCCAGGGGGTTTGAATGTCTCAGAGAAGGAGACTCCACACCCGCTCTGGGCAGCCTGGGCCAGGCTCTGGCACCTCCCAGCAAAGAAGCTTTTCCTCCTGTTCAGATGGAGCCTCCTGTGTTTCAGTCTGTGCCCTTTGCCCCTCACCCTGGCGTTGGGCACCACTGAACAGAGTCTGGTCCATCCTCTGAGATATTGATCCCATTGATCAGATCCCTCTCTGCTTCTGTTCCACACCTCTCCTCCCACGGGGGGTTATCAAAGCCCTTCCCGTGCAAAACCTTTCCTCTCGCTTTGGTTTCTTCCCCACCTCGTTTCACCGGAGCCCGGTGTTGATATTCAGGGATGGTTTTTCTGGAGGTCTCTCTCATTGTTCCTTCCCCCGTCTTCCCCCCGGCCGGGCCGAACGCATGGAAGGTCAGTTAGAAATGAAGCTGCTTTTATCTGCAATCTCCCACCCGCCCTAAGCCGGGTCCCCTTTTTTCACACTGAGGCCTAGCCAAGCATGAAGGAAAATAATTTTACCCAATCTCTCTGCTCTAACGCACACCAACCCCCGCCCTCCTTTTTTCTGCAACTCCCCACCAATCTAAAGGCGAAAGAATTAAAAAAGAGCCCTTTCCACAATGAAAGCACAACTAGATAGAAATCTTGGTGAGGCACCGCTCTAAATGTGACTGCAGCTTTCAGCTCGTCCTCACTCAAATATCACCGTCCCCACTCTTTAGCCTCCTGGTATAAAAATAATAATAATAAAAAATAGTAACCTGGTGATTACTCATGTTCAATGTAATTGCAACAGGCAGGGGAAAAAGGACTGATTAATTTGCCTTGTGAATTATGCATTATTTTCCTCGTCTGCTTTTCCCCCTCTGTCTCCCAAGCACACCTCTCCAAAGCTTTATTATGTATATTTCTCGAATATTGTCACCTGTCCTCTCTTTGCTGCAGAAGCTGTTGTTGTCAATAAGTATCGGTTAAGGCTTGGTGTTTAATCCGCTATGAACACTTCGCCGAGGCACCTGGGTTTGTTTCCCGTGGTTGGTGTATGAGTGAGAAGAGAAAACCCACCAAGAGCCGATGCTGAGAGCTGGATGTGTAATTCCCCAGCACCAGCTGCAGGATTTATGGAGCCAGACAAAACTTATTTGCATGAATGAAACGAAGGTTGTCCAAACAAGCAAGCTGCTCTTTGTATTTCAAATCCTACGTGGAAGAGTATTTTCAGCTCAGAAAAACACTTAAGCATGTGCCTACATTTAATGTCCATGGGAGCATCCCCATGCTGAAGCTAACAGCCCACAAACCTGTTGCCCAGTGTGCGGTGTTTTCCTCAAATCATGGTGTAAATGGGTTCACAGATCAAGTGTTTGGGGTGCTTTTGTGTCAGAGTAGCTACAGTACAAATTGGTAATACTCAAATCCCCACTCGGGTCCAGACCAAGCTGCAAGAGGTGTCTGGAGAATGAACGCCACCACCCTGGAAATGCATTGGTGCACCAGGCACCAACCTTCTGCCTCCTGGTTGACCACGATCTTCCATCTGTGGCACCTTCATCCACTCTCTGTCCGTATTTTAAGGCCCCGAGCCAGCAAAGTACTTACATTATAGAATCATAGGATCATTTTGGTTGGAAAAGCCCCTCAAGATCATCAAGTCCAACCATAACCCAGCCCTGCCACTGCCCCATGTCCCTGAGAACCTCATCTCCGTCTGTCCAACCCCTCCAGGGATGGTGACTCCAGCACTGCCCTGGGCAGCCCCTTCCAGTGTAATACTTAGAAACATCCTTCCTATCCAGCTTCTCCTCAAAACCTCACCAACCTCTGTTTATAGCCTGGCAACCTAGGGTCACGCAAGTATTCTTGTAATTATAGTCAGTCATCTGTGCCATACGAGCAAAAGTTAAATATGTTTAAACCTCACAACCTGCTAATTCTGGTTATGGGAGTACCTGATCACCAGACAGCTCTGCAGTCTTACATCCCTTCTTTAGGGATTTGAAGAGTAGAGGGAGAAAACTGGTGATATTTTGTCCTTTTTGGTGCAAAGTGATAGTTTTGCAGAATGTAAAAGTACTTTGAGAAGGGCCGTCTCTCTGCCTGCCCTCCAAAACATGGGTTATGTTTAGGAGGAAGCAGGCGCGTTATGACTTTTTCCTGAGCAAAGATGAGATTTTATGATTTCATGAGCTGGGTGGTCCCACCAAGTCAGTAGACCCACTCCTGGAGTGCCTCAGCCAGCAGATACACAACACATATCACAAAACCAGCTCTTAAATCTACTGGGACACCATCTCCTGCAACCTGCTCACTGGGGCTCCCAGTAAAGGGAACTGGTTCAGCCTCTGGGGAGACATTTGATAGAAAAGGCTGATGTTCTCCCAGTTTCGATCCCCAGTGCTATCTGCAGAGCTATGTGATGGAGATTTTCTGGGGCAAAATCTTCCAATAAAAAAGCCTGTAGCCCATGTAGCCCCCCCTTATTGGCACTTGGGGGACAGAGGTGCTTCTTGGATATCTTGTTCCCCGCAAGGGGAGGCTGGAGGGACAAGGCAGGGAAGTGGAGGAAATCATAAGCAAACCCCCACTAGATCTTCCTAAGGAGATTTTAGAAGAGATCACCTACTAAAGAGAGGATGGATAGAAATTTTCAGGGTCTAAGAGCTGATTAAAAGCTCAGATAAGGTCAGACTTTTTCAAAGGCGTTGAAAAGCTGCTTTCAAAAAGCCCTCTGGTTCCCTTTGCTTCTTCCATGCTATTCAAAAATCCCTCTCTGGGTTCCTGAAGGTGAAAAGAGCTGAGCCACAGAGGGATGCCAGCGAGGGAGCTGGCTGTGCTGGACTGGATTTATTCTGCTGTTTTGTGTCCGGATCTCGGCATCGCAGCCCAGACAACGGGCATTCAATGCCCCAAGCCCTGGGGACGCCACCAGCCTTGCGTTGCCATCAGGTGCATACAAAGCCAGGAGCCCTTCTGCAGGAGGAGAGCAGCGGCAAGCTAAAAGGCGATTATCATATTCCAGGGGGAACTTTTTTGCTGAAAATGAAAATAAATGGAACTGAAGGATTACAAAACCAAACATGGAACATTACATGAAGCAATAATTGCCTCCTATTATTTCTCTGCACTCACCAAAACAGCTATTTAGACAAACAAAAGAGCAAAGAAAGGCAGAGACCAGTACTGAAAGTTGTTTTATCTCTGCTAATCCCCACTGCTTTGATAAGTCTGTAATAGGATCATTTACCATCTCCGAAGTGCGGTGTCTAAGGAGATTCCTCTTTGCAGGCAGGTTTTGCTCAGGTGTCCGTTTCCACCTCTCGGTGATGGGACAATGCGGCGACTCTGAGCATGCAGTAGTGGAAATACAATTCCCCTCTATTTTGTATGCATGGAGCCAGGGAATCTTGTGCTCCTTTTTTAGCCGAGATTACTTCCCAATATTATTTTATTGTTGTTTCATTAGTCTCTCTTTTAAGTTATCAACAGTTTCGTTAATTTGAATGCTCTTCGGTGAACTTCGAATGCCTTTGCTCATATTTAAAGTAGCTTGTTCTGCAAATGCCAACATTCACCTCGCTTGGACTGCATTAGAAGTTGGAATAAAGGAGAGAACCAGGCACCCGACTGCTGGAAACAGAAAATATCGTGGTTAATCCTAAACCCATAGGAAGCTCCAGTCAGTGCAATGGTTTGATACTTTTAGGATTCACAATGTCTTTCTCCCTCTCCGGATTAACTTGCTTCATACTCAAGATGCTCACATTGTCCTTTTTTTATGTACTCTAAAATGTACAAAGACCATGCTTGGTCCCCAAGAAACCTTAATTTGCCTCCAAATCATGCTTTTCATCAAAGATGCGAACACAGCAGAGACACAAAGGTGTCTGGTACCAACTTTGCAGTTAAAGCTCCGATAAAATCAAGTGTAGGTTCTTGGTTTCTCTTCTGTGCCTGATCCAAAAAGATAAGTTCCTCAGGCCCGGTCTATGTCATTTCTGTTCAGGTTTTTCCCCAGAATTAGTTTTGTTAATATGCAGTGCTAGAAATTCACCTTTGCCTGGAATTCATCCATGCCGTTCTATTTCTTTCTTTGTTGACTAATATTTCTCTTTAAAAGAAAAAACACGACCTGTCTGCACAAAGTCAGCATAGATGGATACCTGGAGTCGATTTGGTGGAACGTGGGGGGTTTGGGTACTTTTTTTTTTATAATGTTGGATTTAAGATCAATTTTAGCCATTATTTGCCATATCAAAGTTTATGAGCTCTGCACAGAAACTTAATTGCATCAGATTTTTCTGTCAGGAGCTATGCTTTTCTGTCAGATTTTATCTCACAACAAAGAATGGTTCATGCACTGCTGCTGGCACATAAGAATTCATGAGCAGCTGCTGGGGGATAACATTTTCTCCATAAGATGCTGAACTTTTTACCTGCACAGAGCAAAGGAGTAGGGCAGAAAACACCTGGGAACGACCCCAAAAAACTCTGTTGTGCAGAGGTAAGATTGCACCGTACCCATACTCTACCTTAGCCAACCTGCATGAAGAAAAAGAGGTGAAAATAAGCATCTCACCGGTGCTTCTCTACCAAGGTGGTGCCATTTCTGCAGATCACCCAGTTGCAGCATCCCTTACACAGAGAAAACAAGCTCCTCGTTACTGTCCTTTCCCCTTGGACACAAGCAACTGCTGCGCTAAACCTTCCATATCAATGCAGCAAAGGGAAAATAAAGCAAATACTGCATGTGGAAAGTTGTCAGTGATTGGGGCTGTGTAGGAGATGTGCTGAGCTGGGGTGGGCTTCTCAGCAAGACACATATTGTGTGAACATACACAATATACAGAGGCAGAAAAGTGACGTTTATTGGGCAAAGTATTCTGTTTAATCACTCTGGGGTTTCCTTGCTGGTGGAAATGGAGCAGTGGGGTGATGTGAGGGTGAGCTTCAACCGAGAGGGGAAGGGGAGCTGCAGCTGGAAGGAGTATTTTTGATATTACTCCATCACAAGAGCACTCCTGCTCTTGGGTGATATTACTCCATCCCAAGAGCATTCCTGCTCTTGGATGATGCCTTCACACCAGGCACTGCACGATGCATATTGAAAATGGCAGTTCCTGCCCCAAAGATCTTGAATTCCCATCTCCCAGGGCTGGAGAGGAGCGCTTCCAAGGTTTATATTTACAGGGAACAACAAGGCTGTTCCCAAGAGTGTATTCCCTGTGGATGTCTCAGAAGATATATACTGGTGACTGTTCTTATTCAGAGCAATAATATGAACCGAAATGAAATATCAGCGACCCATCTTATTCAGCATATCTCTATTTCAAATCTGTATTTTGTAAAGAATATTGAAAGCATAATACGGAGCCTTCAGTAACCTGCTCTGCTTTATTACACAATCCGCACAAGTTTTCCATTTTTTATTGAATTGGTCACTCAGTCATATTAAACATGGCAGAAAAAGAACAGGAAATAAAATGAACCAATAAATAAAAGCAGGGTTTCCAAAGCTCTTCTCGCTGAAAAGAAAGCTAGAGCGTCCTTCAGAGTTTATCCAGGAGAAAACCACCGTAGTCAGAATAAAATTGTGCAGTGGAACAGAAAATAAGATGTTACTGCAAATGAAATGTATTCTTTAGTAGCAAAAAAATTAAAGATGTCTTAGAAGATAGGATTGGCCTGTGCCCATCTCAGCCAGCTCTTCCCTAGGAATGATGACCAGATAGAAATGCCTGACCGGTTAAACCCACCCACGGAGGGGCCGAGCAGGGCTGCGTGGTCCCTTTGCCACCAGCCCATCATCTCCTCATCCCGGAGCTTTTTAGTATGTTGTGAAAGTGAAGATGTTTAGTTTGCCGTGACATCTTATTTTCTGTTCTGCTGCACAGTGTTATTTTAACTGGAGCAGCCTGCTCTCCTCTCAGATAAACCCAGAGGAACTTAATACCTGCCGAAAATCCCGCATTCAAATGTGTGTGTGGGTGTGTGCATGCTGGGGAGGCAGGAGAGGGCTGTGCCTTGCTGTGATTCTCCATGGTGTTGCCCCATTTAAGGAGCATCCATGTGGCCTTGAATGGCATGAAAACTAGCATCCTTCCTAGCTGCATGTGTTTGAGTAGAAATGCATGTCTCTCAAGAAAACCAAGGGGGTTTGTAGGACTCTAAGCTGTCTGGAAGGAGGATTGGTTTGTGTAAATGTCCACAATGTCTTGGTCTCATTGGGACATGCAGCAAATATTTCTTTCTTCCCACCTGAGTGGGACAATTTCTTCCCCAAAGGGCTGTGGGGCATTGGAACAGGCTGCCCAGGGCAGTGCTGGAGTCACCATCCCTGAAGGGTTGGACAGATGGAGATGAGGTTCTCAGGGACATGGGGCAGTGCCAGGGCTGGGGGAACAGTTGGACTCGATGAGCTTGAAGGTCTCTTCCAACCAAAATATTTCTATGATTCTATGATTCTTTTCTATGATCTACTGCACTTCGGTCTTCTAGGCACCTCTTCTTTGTTCATCTCTGTGCTTCACTGCAGCAGGAAGTTCAGCCTTTTAAGAACAACTTCTGGATGGTATTTACGTTTCTCCAATGGCAAATATTGCTGAGACAGTTAACTTGTGGCAAACCTTTGTGACTGTCCCTCAAAAACTACAATTAATATTAATGGCAAATCAAACGCCATCAATGAGAATCACTCTGGTGTGACAGGCTCAATTTCTAGCCTATAGCATCTTCCCTTTCAGCACATTAATCCCGAGCTGACCTTTTGAACCATCTCCATGAGACCAGCTCAGCAGGATGAATAATGGAAGAGCCAGAGAGTCATCTCATTGTCTACACTGGTCAACTTGGAGAAGGTCTGGCCATGGGTGACTGTGGTCACACTTCCTGGCTGTGTCCCTTCAGCTCCCCATTGACCCAGGGGACAGCACAGGGCCAAGGACAAGCCAATATGGCCCTTCCTGGTTCTGGCATGGGGAGCAGCCGTCACGCAAGGTCTTTCCTCACCTACACATCCCAGCAGCTCTTAGCAGCAAGAGAAACTCATCCCAAGTCCCAGGCACCACAACATAGTGGAGAGCAGCCATGAGGAGATCTCCTGGGACTTCTCAAAAAGTCCTATTGGAGTTCTCCAACAGAAGGGAAGCTCAGCAGGACAGAGCCCCTGGATGTCAAGGAAAAACACTTGTTTTGGGAAATGGGTGAGGAGGTAGAACTCTGAAACCCTCTCTCACAACCCACTCTGATGGAAGGATGTGGTTTCTGTGGCCATGGATGCCAAGGACACAGCCCTGAAGCCCCTGAAGAAGGAGGTACAGGTTCCAGTGATGGCATTTTTCCCCTTGTACATAAAGCTTCGTGAAGGTGAGGACTAGAGAGGTGGACGACTCCCATGTTAAAACTCCCAACATTTTAACAATCCATCATCCATCCTGCCTACACCAGCCACATCAAGATTCTTCTTGAGATGTCAGCCTGGGCAGAGAAAGCTCTTCATTACCCTACGTGCTTCTTCACCCCATACCCCACAAGAGTAGAAACAGAGGAGAGATAATGCTTGAAAAACCCCTAGAAAAAGAAAATAATATAATAATTAAAAAATATAATAATAATAATAATAATATGGAGCTGTCTCCAAAGAGCTGCTTTCCCTGTGTGGCAGACGCCTCATGGATTAACCTTTTGTACATGCAGAAATAGGAAATGAATAATTGAGCAGCACACGACATCGCAGCATTCCCCGTCCCGCACACTTGCTCAGACTCGATGGCTCGCTTTACAAAACCCTCTTCAATGGCACCTTTTAATTGAGATGTGTAGACGATGGGAGGCAATGAGCACTGCTCATCTCATCGTGCCCGATGATATGCCTGGGATCACGTGGGAGCCAATATAATTCTGTCAACAAAATTATGTACAGTAACAAATCCATCAGCCGAGGTGTATTCGCTGGTGTTCACAAATGCACACAGGCGGTGGTGCAGGAGAGAACAGGTTCCTCCCCAAGCTCAATCCACCAGCACAACCCAGAAGAAGCCAGTTTGTCCCCTCCAAACAGATCCTGGTAGTCAGATCCATTTTTACAGATCCAGTTGCAAGATGTTGACCCTTTTTTTCCTCAGCTAAGGCGCATCACCAAGGATTGTCTTAGCCCCCTAGCAAGAACTCATTCCCTTGGGTGCAATCCTCCCCACACAGAAATGCTTGCAATGGAGGACCTGTGAGAGCAAGAAGTCAACCGAATGATGACGACCCAGAAGACACTGACTAGGTGAAGGCTGGAGAGACTAGGCTAGACATGAAGAAGAAATGTTTGCCCCTGAGGGTGGTGAGAGCCTGGCCCAGGTTGGCCAGAGAGGTGGTGGATGAACCATCCCTGGAGACATCGCAGGCCAGGCTGGATGGGGCTCTGAGCAACCTGAGCTGGTGAAGATGTCCCTGCTCATGGCAGGGGGGGCACTGGATGAACTGTGAAGGTCCCTTCAACCCAAACTATTCTGTGATTCTATGATTCTGTGAGACTAGAGAAAGAGATATGTTTCTTTTGAGTTCCTGTTCCACCAGATTTGCCACATTTATTCTGGCACCTTCCAGCCAGGGACTGCCATGTCACCATGGTCATCCTCTGAGCTGACAAACTGGAGGTGGGTGTTTCTCAGCAACTCCTCTGAGCGCTTGTCTAACACACTTCTCCACCAGCCTGCTAAGTGATGCTGCTTTGCATGAGGCCTTCCTTGATACCCCGAGGAGTGGTAAGAAAACATGAGTAGAGTCACCTGCTGATGGCATTGGTGGTGGAGACCATGAAGATCTCCACGGTGACTGCTGCGCTGGGCACTGACACAGCAGTATCATGTCTATTCACACACAAACCATAACAATTTATAGACTTCTAATGCTCTGGCACTAGGGTTTGGGGTTTGGCTGCCTTCCTTATCCCAGTAATTGCAAAGGCCATGCCTGAACAAACCCATCACAAGTATTTAGTAGGGAGATATCAGGGATGTCTTTCTGAAGCATCACAAATCTCCATTTGCACTAGTTCCATGTTACCACTTTCCAGATGGACTTGGAAGAAGGGCAAAGAGATGGTGAGCTACCTCTATAGCTTTTCCCTCAGGCAACCTCAGGTATGGATCTAAAGTTGCACATCTGAGCATGGATCGCTGTTATTCCCCACACAGCAGCTCCGCCATGACCCTCACGACTGGATCCTTTCAGTCACTAGTGGTCTCCTACTTCCCTGAGGGTGCAGAGGTAGGTCCAGCTCCAAGCAGATTCTCTGCTTTGGCAGGCCTAGCCTTGCTCCTATGGGATAAGCGATGCCTTTCCCACCATTTCAGGAAGGTCTCTTCCCAACACCGTTGTGTGTGATGACCATTTTGATGGAGCTGTGCAGACAGCTCTGCTGCTGCCATGTCCAACTTCCTTGCTGGATGCCTGTCACAGAGATCTGTAAGCTCCTGACATGTTCCTAACTGCTGTGGAGACACCTCTGTGATGGTAATTTTAGCACTGTGAGAGTGTGGTTCCTTTATACCTTAACAGAGCTCCTAGAACTGGCCTTGCTCAACTGTCCTTTGGAGACAGCAATGGAGAACGACCCCCTGGTTTCCTGTACTCTATTGTCTGCTCCTTTCCTTACCTGTCCCTTGGGGAGCATCTCTGAAGCCCATCAGTGTGTGCAAGCCTGGTGCTTGTGTACACAAACTCCTGCAAGTCCTCTGGTGGGTGTGTAGAAGGTCATGCCAGCAAGATGTGAGTGCTGATCCAGGATGTAGACATGATGAATTCCTAAACAATCATCTTCTCATGCCTAACTGGTGAATGTGTAAATGGCAACTCTGAAAGAACCAGTAACATGGAAGATGCTGGTTTTGATGAAAGCCCAAGTGCTGCTTCTCTTGTCCATGAATAGGCCAGACAGAAACCTTTGAAGATCAATGGACAGAGATCATCATGACAAGTGGATGCTGAATGCAGGTAGGAAGAGGACTAAAGCTTTTCCAATGCTGGATCCTGACAGACAAGGTCTAATAAAGATACAGGAAGCTTTACCAGCTAAGAAGGATCTATAACACTGGGCTTAACCAGAGAGCCTTCAGCGTTCCTGGAGTGCCCACCTTTGGAAGGAGCAAAGTTCACATCTTCACACACTTGCTGAGTCCTCAAAGCCTTCTCCCTGGTTCCTACCACAAATGAACCGTGCTTAAGGCAAAGATGAGCCAAACACAAACTTCTCCAAAGGCAGTCCTGCTGACTGGACTCATACCAGCAATGAGGAGAAGAAAGTAGCCTGATAAGGTACTCACCATCCAGCTAGAATTGTTTCTCTTTCCTAATATTTGTCATTTCCATGGTGACAAAGTCGCGCTTCACCAGTGTCAATTCATTAGACCTAGTAATGACAAGTCTTTTTTTTTTTTTTCCTAATGAATTCTGTTAATCTCCATTGCAATCAGACTCTGTTTACCCTTGAAAATTGATATAATGTTTTACAGCACTCCTGGTGTGCCTCTGTGCTCTTCCTTCTCTAGCGTTCTTTTTTCAGTCAATGTGGTAGAAATTTACTTTCATACTTGGGTATTTCTGGAATTAGTACAGATATAAAAGAAAGACAGAAAAGGAAGAAGCCCATTAACAAGGAGTTTCTGCCAGAAGATGTTTGGTGCTCCAGCAGTTTGATGGCCTTGCTTTCCAGCTCAACAAATAAGAGCTAAAATCCCGGTGTGAGTCACAACTGAACCAGGTTAAGCACCAGGTTCACTTTCCAGATATCTGCTGATGACTTCCTAGGTCAATTTAGGATGTTGCAAACATGCACTTCAATTTATGCCTTCCCAGGGTGTATCTACCCACAGGGAGGGTAGATACTGGTAGATATTGATACTGCTGCCAACCAGTAAGCAAGGCAAAGAATTTGATGTGACACCTCTGCCTTTCCCAGGGATGGCCTCACTGGGTAGAAAGCATGAGTTGGTTTCTAACCCGCTCACAACCCCTGAAAAAGAGGTTGCACCCTTATGATGTGGTGGCTACAATAAGAGTGGTTTTACCTGGACATCTAGAAATTGGGGTTGTGTGTCTCCGCTCCCTTCTTTTTGCACCACAACATGGGGCCGGTCCCTCCTCTGTCACCTCCCCTCTGAGCACAGTTTTAAGGCAGACTGCCGGAGCGCATTGGCCAATTAGACCTTCCCATCCTAAGGAGGCACTGAGCAATTTCATTCCCCCCCTGCAATGTCAAACCGCAGCTTGCTATCATCCATCCTTTTCCTCCCAGGACTACCCAGGCCCTCCCTTCCCAGTACCACTGGAGCAAGCTTCCTAAGGTGAATTTAACACATTAAATTTGTCTGTGTTATCTGCACTGCCCTGGTGCCGATTCAGGCAAGAATGATGGATATGGTCCTAACCCGACAGAAATTAGGGAAGTTCACGCTGTGTTTTAATAGCAAATGCAGTGATTTGACATTGAATAATGGAGCTGGTCAGGTTCTATTAGTGGCAGATTAGACCATAATTCAATCTCATACCTTGCTGTTTTAAGCTTTTCTCACAGACTGTATTAAACCTGACCCAGGTCTGAGGAGGCAGAATGAAAGTGCTGTGTCGTACACAGGGATGAATTACATCCCACAGGAACCAAAGGACAAAGCTGCATTTGGACCTCGTGGGACCATGGTGGCAGCAGCTCAGACCTCCAATTCCAGTGGTCAAATTCATCCAGCTGAGATAAAACAAGGCTGATAGCACTTTTTGAGTGGGCTTATGGGGTTATATGGGCTTATATGGGGTTGCACCCACTGGAGATGGGGCACAGACCCACACAGTTGGCACGCAGGGCAGGAAGGTATTGAATACAGGACAGAAAAGGGACACACATAGCTCGAGAGGGCAAGCCAAAGGAAGATCCAGTGGGTCCATCACAGAGGGGGTACCAAGGGAGGGATGTAGATAGAGGTAAGACAAGTGTATCTTGTTGTGGGATGTCATCTCTACAGGAAAGCACCTCTGTGAATGTTGGAGCTCCACACTTCTCCAGGCAGAATACAAGACATGAGGAAGAGCCCCAGGGCATGGAGAGACAGAAAATCATACTTTTTTCAGTGGTCAGGAGTCAGGCAGGTGTTTCCATGGCATAGCTGAGAACCTTAACACCTGGTTGCCATCCCATACCTGGTTCTCATGTCATTTCCCCATGGATGTCTTCCTGCAGCTCTTGCTTACCTCATCCTTACAGCTTCTGGCCGTGGCATGTTTCCATCACTTTTTGAAGCCCAGGATCTCCAGGCCTGTGTTTCAGACCTGCTTTCAGAGTTTTCTCACCCATGTACCTCTCCTGCCTGGGTTTTGTTTACTGAATGAGAGCATGATTGAACCGCTGACATGGTGCTGTGTTTCTGGATTGAGAGGAGAATGCTGAATTATGTAGCAATCTTTTATTGAGTGCCTCAGATACAGAAAAGCTAACAGAGATAATAATGTCTTGGAGATTAAATTCTGAATTAGAAAGATCTGAGTAGTTAGGAGAGTACATATTTTCTCATTGGTTTTCCCTCAGCCTCCATCCCCCCATGCTGCAAGGTGACAGAGCAGGCAAGAGTTTTGAATCTCCTTTCATCTTTACAAGATGAAATAGACCCCAAATAAAGCCATGAACATCATTGCCCTGCCTGCCTACCATGCAGAAAGCTCCCAAACACCAAGCTTCTCCCTCCCCTGTTGGGCTTCTGCTGATGCTGGTTTTGGAGTGACTTTTGGTCGCCAGATGCCCAAGCTGGGTGAGTTTAGTGACGTGGACTGTCACTTCAGGTGAACGCAACCACAGGAACCCCAAGGAGATGTTTTGCTTCTCTGCTGCTTGTGTGACACCCAATGTCTCTTGTATCCTCTCTGACCTCTTTGCCAGGACTTCACAGCAGCATCCAGGAGAACAGCTTTTGAAATTCATTTGTGCTGAAATTCAGGGCAAACTGGAACCTCTGCAGCAACACAATGGATGTAGAAAAGCAGAGACATTAGAAAGCAGTAGTACAGATAAATACAGCAAGTTTTCTCTACAGGGAAACAAAATTACTGCTTTTTTAGCTTTGGGTTTTATATCTTGTAGCTCCTGCATGCAGAAGGCAGGTTCTTAATTGCCACCTGGACAAGGTAGCAGCAGACTACCCACATGCAGAAACTGATGGCCCTACAAACAAGAGTAAGGTCTGTTTGCCATGAGCCATCTCTCATGGCTCGTGAGAGACCCAGGACCTCGGGGGAATCTCTGGGAAGACACTGGCCCTGGCAGGAGACAGCAGCTGAGCTTTCAGTACCTCTGAGTGGGAGGAGGACAGGACAGATGATCTGTTTTGCTGGGAGAGTTGCTGAGAAGCAGAGTGTTAGTGCCTGGCTGGAGGTCCAGCACTAGAAAAGGCTGCAGCCCTTCACTGCATTGAAAGAAGCAGCAGGCGAGTGGAAAATACAGATTTTCACAGAGCAAACCACCCCTGGGGGAAGGCAAAGGGGAGCCTGACTTCCAAGAGAATAGACCTGTTTGAAATCCTCCCCCACGGTAGCACCTGAAGCATCATTGTCAGATCTTATTTACCTCTCTCTTTTGGGTGGCAAGAGCCAGGGACGTTTTACTGT
Organism: Streptopelia decaocto; assembly: GCF_964273445.1. Taxonomy (NCBI): domain Eukaryota; kingdom Metazoa; phylum Chordata; class Aves; order Columbiformes; family Columbidae; genus Streptopelia; species Streptopelia decaocto. Next base: position 25,797,850 of record NC_138660.1, read on the forward strand.
TTTCCAGTCAGGACTCCTACATCTCTCCATGAACGGATGAACCATTCAGCATTCTGCTCCAGGACACAGAAACCGAGCTCTGCCTCTGAAGCCCCAGGCAACCCTGGATTTGTGCTCACCCGTCACCCCGATCCGTGCAAGGGAAGCGCCGCGGGCAGCACTTCACGAGCACTTTGACACGTGCCGATGACAAGCGCGGTACAAGGGCTGACTCTTAGGGCTAATCTGGGAAAGGTTCCCCGAGGTTCCACACACTGCAGCTCGTCAGCTTCTGCCTCCTAATTGAACCTCTCCTGGAGACTTCTCGGCACAACGGGCACTTCACCGCAATTACTCACTTCGTACAGGTAGCAACACTAATGAGGGAGGGTCAGAGCCCTCATACATCGCACAAAACGTGGGCTTTCTCACCTATACTTCACAACAGAGCCATAAGAATTGTGTTTATTTTAAGACCACAGTATGGCTTTTGCAGTAGTGTTTGCTATCTTCCTCCACAAGCTTCCTGGAGCAGAGTAAAGGAATCCCCAACCTTGCACAGAGCACCACAGGTATGCAGGCTTTTGCTTTGCCAAAAATGCTTCCAGTTGCCCTTGAGAGTTTCATGCTGAGACAGCCAAAGGCTGTAGGAACCAACCCAGCATCACGAGGCATCTTTTGTGGTGCTTGTTTGGCTCTTAGCAACATCACCCACTCTGGCCAATACTTGCAATTGTATCTGCAAACCCAAAGCCAGAAGCCTGCGCGGGTGCAGTCAGCAAACCAGTCTCCATCAGTGGCCAGGGAGACACCACAAGTCTGGTCACCATGTCCTGATGGATTTTTGAGGACTATGAAGCTGGTGAAGGGTCTGGAGAACAAGTGTGATGGGGAGTGTTTGAGGGACCTGGGGGTGTTTAGCCTGAAGAAAAGGAGGCTGAGAGGAGACCTTCCCACTCTCTACAACTATCTGAAAGGAGGTTGTAGCACGGAGGATGCTGGTCTCTTCTCCCAAGGAACAAGTGATAGGATGAGAGGAAATGGCCTCAAGTTGCACCAGGGGAGGTTGAGGTTGGATGTGGGGAACAATTTCTTCCCCAAAGGGCTGTGGGGCATTGGAACAGGCTGCCCAGGGCAGTGCTGGAGTCACCATCCCTGGAGGGTTGGACAGACGGACATGAGGTTCTCAGGACATGGGGCAGTGCCAGGGGTGGGGGAACGGTTGGACTCGATGATCTTGAGGGGCTTTTCCAACTAAAATGATTCTGTGAGAGTGGTGGAACCTCATGATGGTCTCCCTCAGGTGAGACGACTTCCCATCACTCGCTGAATACCCATCCAAAGTCCTGTTGCCTTCAGGATGCAGTTGGGGTTTCTGAGCCTGTTGGGGATGATGATGATGCTTATCCTGTCAAGGTGGCTCCCATGTGGCACGTGCCAAATTAACTAAAGAAAGCTCAGTGGTGGTACTAACCATGCTTGATGTGGGCATGTACCCATGCTTGTACATCACAGCATGCTGAGTGGAAGCTGGGATAACATACCTCCAGACAGCCATTCTGTAAGGGAGAGAATAGGACAGGCTTGCTGTAGCGCTATGCATTAAAAAGTACTTTTGTTGCTAAAACCAACATTAGAATAGCACATAAACATTGCTGTCATGATCTCAATGGGGCTCTGGAGTCCAGATTGGAGCTCTGGCTGCCTCTGTGAGCCTGCGAAGCTGAGGGGGGGAAAAAAAGAAGAAAAAAACACCTGTTACACTGATACATCTCTGACATATACAAACTCATGACAATGCACCCCTGCAGGTTGCATGAAAACAACAGGTAAGTGTGCAGCAACAAGGGGGATCAACTAACACCTCTGCAGCTCCCAGGAGGTCAAGCCTGGGGCAATATGACACTCATCATGCTGCTTCTTAACCAAAGACTGCCTGAAGGGTACAAATCCAGTTGCAGCCTTAGCATTCCCAAAGCCCAGTAAGTCGGGGCTGTTCGCATCGTGATTTCGTGGCTCTTTTAGCAGCACCTCTAGCCCCGTCCTCTCCAACAGCAGCTGGTGCCTCAGGGACTCGGGAAAACATGGAAGACATGCAAAACACATTCTTAATCCCAGCCGTAAGCCTATCCAAAAGGTTGGTATGGAAGCAATCAGTGATGATGCCAAAGTTAAGCATTTGCAGTGCCAGCTTCAGGGAGAACAAAAAATGGGGACTGGTGGGATACCATCTGGTGGGTTGGGTTTTGAAAGAATGGGCTGGAAAAAACATCAGAATTAGGCTTCAAAGAGTAACCCCTCAAATGCAAACTTTACCTGCTGCAGAACTGTGCCCTCACACCTCTTACGTGTGGATTAGTTTTTAGTTTGAGCTTCAGCTTTTGGTTCATTCAGCAGATGTTGCTGGTTCTGGGCAGATGTGGTCTCTGTAGCTTTTTTTCCCCCTCAGACCAGGAGTCTTTCTGAGTGGGTACAACGAGCAGCCCCAACGCATTTCTCCATAAAGAATAGGCATTGCTGGCATCCTCATGGTTCTTTGAAACTGGTGGAAATTTCTGGAAGTCAAGGTTTTTAATTAAAATATCTCTGTTGTACAAAAAGATGGGTTTTTTGCCCACATGAAAATGTCCCTGTGTGATTTTGCTAGTCATAAGCAACTGTGAGCAAAGAACAAACAAGTTCAAGGATGTTATGGTGGATCGAGAAAGAAGGAAAAATCTCATGAGCACCAGGTCCACGTGGCCACTCAGAGTTTGGCGGTGACATCAAATGTGCTTGTAACCTCATGGAGGAGTGAGACAGGAATTTAAACCAGTCCTGACATTTCTTTTCTGCCTACAATGGGGCTAATTGCCATGATATTTTTTACCTGCAAGTTTAGGGACAGCCCTAAAAGCCCATGGCTGTTTGTACCCCATGGCTGACTCACTGTGGTTTGATGCCTACGGCTCCCATGCTCAAGCAGTGCATAGCTGGGTTGGGTGTACAGCTTTTACTACAGTAAACAACACCTGGAAATACATAACTACATACTCCTTAAAGACTTGGATGATCTCAGGCTCGGTCACTGTAGTCAAAGTACACTGACTTGCAGGAGGAGGAGCTTCCTCCCACTTCTTCCCATCTCTATGGGTGAAAAGGGTCACCTTGGGAAATGTTCACACTGAGGGAGCCAGGAGACCTTAGAAACAAGGAGAAGTCGTCACAGGTTTACTGGTCAGCACAACAAACATATCAGGACACACACAGACAAGCATCCCATAGACAGACTAGCACAGCAAAAGGAAGCCAGCAATGCAAAATAGACTTGTGCACACCTTCCAGGCATCTCTCTGCAACACAACTCTGCCATCTATAAAATGGGAACAATTATACTATCCCCACAGCCATATGGCATGAGATGTGCAAAGGGAATAATTATAAATTCGGTGAAAATGAGGTGTTTCATGTCAAGGGTCAGTCTAATGTGTTAGCAAAGTCCACAAGTCCCCAAAAGATTGATGGTTTGACAATATCAAAAGGTTGCTGAGAAATAACCTGTTCCTCTGCTTCAAGGTTCATACTCAAGAGATTGCTTTCCCTGGCTGCAGAGACAATATTTCATTGAGTGAGGATACCTGGAGTGAGTCCTCTTGGGACTCGGATTGAGGAAAATAATAATATTCAGTGCACTGAAGCATTTTATAACTGAGCTTCAGTGCAAGTCAATATGAACCATTTACTCGACGTGCATGTGTGTGGTACAGGCCAGCAGCGCAGAGCCCGGAGGTGACATATGTTGATGTTAACTAATCAAAGACCTCAGTGCCCCTTATTGCATAGCAAATAAAAGACTTTGAAGAAGGTTCTGATTTTACACCCAGTTACCCCAAGTTGAAGGCAATGCCAGCAATTCTTATTCTCACTATAGAAAATAAAAGGAGCTCTGCACCCTCCTTGAGTAAAAATCACCTGCGGGGAATAGTTCCCTAACGTCATCAAGCAAACCTCACATAGGCAGAGGGGAGGATTCGCAGCACCAAATCTGAAGCTTCAAATAGCAGCACAATTACACTCTTTACTGGTGCAGCTCCAGGAGTATCCAGACAAACCACAGGCAAGTGCAGAGTAATTTTATCCTGATATGCCTGTCTAAACAGCAGATAGCTCATCAGTGGTGTTCTCCCTCGCTTGTTAATTTAACGCTTGATATATAGGAAAAATTAGAATTAAAATGTACCCGGCTGCTTCCTCCATTCCTGATTCTATTTAGAAATATCTCACATCTCCCCATGAAATGAGATAAACTGCTTGAGACACTTAAAGAGCCTGTATTTTTTCTTTTTCCTAAATAAGCCTGTGTGATTTAGGGTTCAAAACTCCAACAAAGATGCAGCAGGCATCACATCCAAATCCCAGCCCAAGCATGGCAAGAGAGGCAGCTTGCTGCTTGGGGTGGACGAGCTCTTGAAAGGCCACAAGGAAAGACAAGCAGCAAGGTAGGGCTGACTTTCAAAGAACTGACAGCTGGAACCAGGTTTAACACCTGACTTTTTTGGAACCTTTAGGCAGGGCAAGTTACACGAGAAACGTGCTGCTCCTCCAGCCACGGGGGCAACAAGGAAAAGAAACCAGATGCTTGCTGAAGACGTTGAGAGCCTTTCTTCCCGTTCTCCGAGGCTCTCCAAGCAGCAGCCGCGCACACGTGATGGCGTGGAGAAGATGCCTGAAGAGGCAAAGGCAGCTCTGAGGCTCTATTGCCTGGATCTGCAAGAGGAGATGGCAAGGACTGCGCCGGACCCTCGTTAATCCAAATAGCTGGAGACCATGGAGACCCCGTGAGTAAGTGCCAGCTTGCACACCTGCGAGGCGGTGGTGACGCTCATGAGCCCGTATCCTTCAGAGACACTTCTGAGTTTTCTTATTAAAAAATGAATTCTTGGGCTAGAGACAAAACAAAAGAACCACTCGTTTTAAAGTGTTATGCAAGAGCCACAGAAGTGGCCATGGGTCAATGTTAGTTAGCTGTGCTGCCAGAGAAGGGAATTCTGGAATACTTATGTCCCTCTCCACTGCTTTGTTTTTCACATGGCCTACAAAATGAATGGAGATGTTTCAGCTTGGAGAGCGCGTAGCAGGAACGGCGGGCGCGGAACGCAATCCATCCCTTTGAAAACCCACAGAATTAGAGCTTTGTCAGAGACAAAATGTGTTAGCTGCACTCATCGGGAGGGGAAAGACACAGAAAAGGAGACATGAAGAGGGGAGGGGAAGAAGCAGTGAGAAAAGTCTGGGTTTAATCTAGATGAGCTGAGAGCAGAGGATGGACCCATGAACAGAGGTTTTCTGCCTGTCCTGACCCGAACACGGGGTTTGGCTGCTTTTCTAGGAGAGGAGAGTGAAAGCTGTGAGGAAAGATGTCACTCAGTGCCACCAAATGAATGATGGAGATCACAGGAAAGGCGATATCCTGGGAAAGATGTGGAAGGACAATGATTAGAGAACACTTTATGGTCAAAACCTTGCATTTCAGACTGGAGGGATCAGTGATAAATTTGGGAAGACAAAAAAATGGAATTGGGACAGAAGTGTAAAACTTCAGGGTCAATCAAGCGATCAGTTGATCAAGTGACTGATCAATAAAAGAGAGAGAAGGACTGTGCCACAGACTGGCAAAGAGGAAGATAATAAAAAAGAAGGGATGGAGACTGGGAGAAATCACTTTAAGAGATGCCCAAGCAGTCTCCAATGACTCCTCTCAAATGAGCAGTGATACCTTCAAATCTTGCAGCGTTCCCTAATCAGTCCAGGGCTGAACCCACAGCAGCCGCTTGCTCTGGGGTGCATTAACTTCTCCATTAAGTGCCCATCTTTAAGAAAGTTTCCCATATTTGCGAGGCAGACATGAGCCCTGGGTTGGAAGAAACTGCTGGTGTATACATTGAGAAGGAGAAGAGCTGTTACGGCTGCATTAATTTATCACTTGGCAATTTCAGTGTGAGCCAGTATTTCCTTCTCTGCAAAGGTAAATGAAGATTGCTGGGCGCCAACATTGAAGCACCTTGAGAGGCAGCTGTGGAGCTGGCCATGGCATCACATCAATGACTGCAGAATAAGGACCAGGGTGATGTTGGGTTGTACCACAGCCCATCGCAGGGCACTGGTGACACCCCAGGGTGTCACAGCACGGGTGGACACGGCTGCAAAGGTCTGAAGCAGCCTGTGACATGGGGAGAAGGAACAGAAGGAAATCTAAGTCAACTCTGGAGTGAGCAATTAATGATGAAAGCAAAATCTGCCCTGGTTTCCTATTGCAAGCGCAAAATGAGGACGAACGGTTAAACTCCACTGTCCTGTCTGCCTAACATCGAGCACCGTTCCATCAGAAATTAAACTCTTGAGCAGAAATTCCTGTGTTTGCCTGGGTCTAAGGGCAAACTGCAAGGAAGCAGGTTCTCAAAGCTCCTGTAACTATCTGCAGGAGCAGCTGCCCAAGGTGCACTTGCAGTGTACCCAAAGCCTTCAGCAGAGGTGCCTGTATCCCCAAAATTACGCATTGCCGGGGCTGGTGGCTCTGTGACTCTGTCCCCAGCCCCACTCCAGTCTCTCTCAAGGGAATGGGGGAGCCTGGGGTTTCTCCAACTCTGTTCCCATTCATACTGGTGCAACAAAACCTCCAGCTCCCCAGACACCCGATACTGCAACCAGACTGGGCTCACAGGCACCAAGCGCCAAAGTAAAGCAAGGAGGTTTGCAAAAAAAACCTGCACGTTTGTAAATACATCCATCCCTTGCTGCACAGCAAGAAGAGACACAGTCCAGTTAAAAAAAAACAACAAAAAAAATAGACCCCCAAAAGATCTGACCTTCCAAAATTAAACACAACCAAAGATCCGACGTGCCCGTGACCAACACATTTCCAACAAGCTCTCCTTGCAAAACTAGCGCACGCTCTGCTTCCTCAGCTCTCTCTTACAATCCGAATTCAATCAATATTTGAAATTTCTCAGGGAAGGTGTCTCTCTTTCTTTTTCTTTCTCTTTCTTTGCTACATTACATGATCCAGCAGGTTTTGCTGGTATGGATGCAGAAAGTGTGTTACCACCTCTGGGTGAAGAGAGTAAGCAAATAGGAATCTGTGTTACACTATCAAGACAGGGGTGAATAATTTGTAGTTAACATCTGTCTAGTTCATTATCCCTTCATCGAAGCTTGACAAATGTGAAAACAACAATGAAAAATAGAAATTAATAGGAGTATTAGCACTGAATGCAACCTACTATAGATTTAATCCCCGCAAAAGAGCATACAGATGTGTTAGATCTTCTTTGTAACGACCTTTTATCCACCTTCCTGTCCTTGGGCATAAATCTATTTAAATTTAAAGACATCTATTTATATACACACGTGTGTCAGTGTGCGTGTCTATACATATGCATGCGTATGTGTAGAGCGGAAGGTTTTCTCATCAGTTATCAATTAAGGCTGAGAAAAACCACTTTGACTAAACTAAAGCACATGTGCATTTTGACCTTCTGGATGGTTTCTCTCCAGGCAGCAGCTGCTCCCAGTGTCCTAGCAAGGGAGGGGACCCGTGGGGTCCTGTCCCCACTTGTCCCCAAGTGAAGGGGTTGAATCATCTCCACGCAGGATGAGAGGCGAGGAGCATCAAGCCATTGCTCTGTCCTTACACCATCCTTTTCATGCTTTTTTTCTACATCTGCTTGGCTTGGAAGGTGCTTTTCACAAGAGCATCATGGAGATCTTGTGCAAAATTGAGGGGCTGCATTTGAGTGGAAAGCGGACGGTTGCCCATTTTTGTGGAGGCGTCTCCTCCAGCCCTGCAATTATTTAATGTGCATGTATGGGCTGCGAGGCTGAGAGGCGATTAAAAGAATTACAATAAAGCGCCGTCATGCCAAACCTCTGTAGTACCTCAGTGTTGCAGCAACAGAGCGAAAATCCATGGTGGGGAGTTGTCCAGACGATTGCGTATCCTCCAGACAAAACTGAGGACCTGTAAGGAAATGGGGAATTTCAGTCATTGCTACTTTCCTCACTGAAATCCTCTTGAAAGAACAAATGCTATTAAAAGAGCCACTCATCCACCCTTCAAGGTGACCTGCAAACGAAGAAAAATGAGTTTGTGGCCTTATTTTTGGCTTAGTTACGAAGGCCTGGAAAGTTGGCAGGGGTTTGAAGCAACGCTGGGATTTTTCCCTATTTTTTCTGTATTTGTTTTCCTGCTAGAATTTAATTCTCATCTTCCCTGGCACTCTGTGGCCAAAGTGAAATCCAACAGTCGCAGGGGACTGATGCTGGTACATTGAGAGAAGGACGCATGGTCACACATGGTTTGCCTCCAAAGGAGTAGAGGCAACACTTTTGGCTGCAGGGAGTTTATTTCTACAAGAGGAGAGAAAGCACCCATTTGGCTTTTGTTAGCCTCTGTTTAACTTACCGATCTAAGGAAATCTTGGGTGAAATAAGTGTCTGATAAAGATCTAATTCCCTTTCTCCTTTCACTGCCTGGTGGGGAAGTTCCTGTGTAAATTTGGCTGGATAGAGAAGAAGGAGAAGAGGAAAAAAAAAAGGTGTCTGTCAGGAAACAAAATGACTCATGCTAACAGCTCACAGGGAAGGAAGTAGGCAAGTGTTAAAAATGCCCACATGGAAATTTGGAGAAATTAGAAGCGATTAAATAGTCTAAGTCGGAGGGCTCTAACCTTGCCAAAAAAAAAAATAGAAGAAAGACTGGATGCAATAATGCAGCTACAGCTACAAGATAAAACAGGAAAAAGAAAACTTAGGCAAGTAGGGAGCAAGTACTTTAGTCCTTCTTCATGCCAGAGTGGGTTTGGTTTGATTGGAAATAATTCGAGTCATCAGCGACCTGACCCTGCTCTCCCAGGAGACCCAACAGGTTTCACCGCTGTCCCTCATGGGGACGGTCTGGGCTGTGGTGGCCACTCCACAGCTGCCAGACTCCAAAGAGAGGACAACAGCTACAGCAGTTCCAAAAACCTCAGACTTTGCCCTTAAACTGTGTTCTCCTACACATTGCAACACGACGGTCTAGTCTGCGCTTCACTGGGAACGGAGATACCTGGTTTCCCAGAGGCACAAAATTCCTGTGCAGTAGGAGAGATGGGGCACCAAACCTGTCACCGATCAAGAAACTTGGATAATCTAAAAGGTTGTCCACAACTGTAGGACGAAGAAAGAAAAAAATCTGATGTAACTGCATTTCATTTTTGTTTTGCATTTTTTAATTATTCCTGCTGGGAGAATGTGTCCATCCTCTTTATTCCAAAAGCCATCACTTATTTCCATGCCAATTTGGTGACATTTTGCGCAAGTTTAAACTTATCCTGCTGAAAACCAGCGGGAAGGGCCCTGGGTTGAAGCTCTAGACGAGCATTACCAGGGTTTCCTCGCAGGGGTTTGCCCTGCTGCCTGGTCCCAGCTTCTTCTCAAGCTTTGCCCCATTCCCGAGACATGTGAGAACGCAAAACAACCATGGAAACAACTAATGGGAAACTGAGGAAGAGAGGTTCAGGGGAACATCGAGCAGAGACTGTTGTTTCCCATTGATCCCTGCTCTTTGCTGAGTGGCTCATTTTACACAGACATTATTTGTAAAAGCAAAAGTAATGAATAAATAAAGTGATTTACTTACCGGCCCTGGCAGGCGGTGCCATGCAGGACTTTTCTGAGGACAACAGATGAGTCAGGCAACGTCGCTAAGCAAAGAGCTCGGGAGCAGCTGAACCCCCTTTTCCGTGGCCCAGGAGTCGGGGTGCCATCCGGGATAAATAAAGAACAAATTAAGCAGCACCCTGCAAATTACTCAAGTGGGTCACGAGACAAAAGTGCGGTGAGGTTTGAAAGGTTATTACAAGCAGGTAGGACGCGAGCACGTTTGATTTCCAGCAGAAACGAGGTTGTGGGTCCCCGATGGGTCAATGGAAAGGGGAGTGGGGCTGGGCCTCCTCTGGGGACCTTCTCCCTGGAGAACCACAGCAGCAACGAGATCCTCCAAAAAAGTGCAAGTCCCAAATCAAAAGTCAAGCCGCTATTAGAGGAAAGACATTAACAAGATCTAAACCGGTGCTATCCCGAGGTATTAAAATGTTGGAACTAAACCTGCCTTGGTGGCTGCATTTTAAGGAAACCTTTTAAAAGGATTATCTTCAGGAACTCTCTTTCAACAGCCTTTCCTTTAAGAGTCCTTCATGGTGATACTCCTATTAATTATGTTGTGTGATATGATTATGTATTTGTTCGGGGATGGGTTGGAAACACGAAGCAGGGCTCCCGTTTGCAGGTGTCACTGGCAATATGGAGCCGGGTGACTCCGGCCTTTGATGTGGTTGGCGGTTGTGCCAGGATCTGCGCAGGGCAGGCGTCCAGGTGCCGCGGATCGACGTTGTCACCAGCTTGTTTGATGTCGGGGTGATTGGTTGGCCGCTTTATTCATACGTGGATTCTTTCAAAAGACTGGCGAGGACCCCCCTGAGTGCCGGCTGAGGCTCTCTTAACAGGCAGCCGCAAGAAAAATTATATACGGATCTATATCAATACCTAGCTGAAGATAAAGGTGTATATTTTTATCTGTATATATAGGTATTTCCATATCTAGCTGTCTCTCTATTTAGCTGTTTTTAACAATAAAGAGGCGACTTCTCACACAGCTTTTGCTACTACGTTTGTACCAGAATAAAGAAGGTATTTCGCGTCCCTCCACTTCCAGCCTCTGCGAAGGTCTCCGGGAAATGATGGATGGTTTAGCAACCTCTGTCTTTGGCCACAGGGTCTCATCCTCGTTGTAACTACTCCCGCGAGTAAGGGCCGTCAAACCGGGAGCGCGGGAAGGAAGAAGTGACCTCCGGGGAAGAGCTCACCTAGGCCGGGTTTGGTTTAATACCCAGGGTGTTACTCACAGCGAGAGAGGTTTGGTCTCTGGTCTATAAAGCAAATTGCATCTCAGGTTCAAATAGCTCCCGAAATGTAAAAAATCACAGATGTGGCCCTTAAATCTGGAAGGTCTGAGGCCACCTCCGTCGCCTTCGGTAGCCCGCTCTCTCTATATCTGCATAGAAGAGTGTGCGTCAGCATGAACACACAAATACCAGCCCGTACCGTATACAGACGTATGTGCCTCAAGGACACATGTTAGGAATTTCAGAAAATATTTTATATTTAAACACAAATGTTCTGCTCCAATTCAAAGGGATGTTGCCTTTGCGTGTGCGTGGGCATCATATATATTGTGCATATATACAGCATAAGCAGGCTGGATGTATGTTTAAATCTGTGTCCGTGCACTTACGATATATGAATGCTGTAAATATCTGTACAATATGTGTATATTTTATTTTATAGGCACGCACATAGGGAGAGAATGAACTGTTTGTATAACATAAGCATAGAGACACAGTACGTACATGTTGAGCATACAAACTGCTATATATATTATATATACCCATGTAGACACATATATAACATCTATATTGCATATATTATTTATAGATATACACAGATATTTTTCCAAATTAAAGCGTTTTCTTTTTCATATTGCTAATTTACTCAAAGTCTGTAACATAAAATAGGAGCACGGGGGGGGGGAAGAAACGAAACTTCACTTTACCTACTTCAGCTAAATCTCTTATTATTTCCTTTTTTTAAGGAAACTTCATTGTATATTCTGGAAAAGTATATTGGTGGGGTAGGTTTACCAGAGGCAGAGAGAATGTGCAGGGAGTGAGAAAGTGAATTGATGGATGGATGGTTAAATGAATATAAATGAACTGATACCTTTACAGGAAAATAACATTTCTTTTATTTTTTTTTTTTTTTTATTCTATAGATCAGTGGGTTTTGTATCTGTAATTCTTTCATATCAGCAAAGAGGAAATAAACTCCCATGTAAATCATTTTCCCCCCATCTGGAAGCATATTAAAAGCATGCCATTTTTTTTTCTTTTAAGCAGAGCCTTTTTTTCCCCCTATTTGCTTATCGGTTCATCCACCATTACATTTTAAATGAAATTGCAAGACCCCCCTCTCCTCCTCTCCCCCCCCGCCCCGCTTTCCAAATTCCGGGCTGATGTCGGAAAGAGGGAATCAGCCTCTTCCATGCTTTAGAATAACTGACCTAGATTCAATTACAGATAGACCGGGCGGAGAGGACAGCACCTCGCTGCCTTCTCAGGGGTATTTAAAAGAAAAATTAAAATAAACATAAAATATAAAAAAAAAATGAAATACCCCACAAAAAAGGGAGGAAAATGAGGGGGGAAGCAAATAAGCAAAGGGTTCCAGCAGCAGCAGCTGGGTGATGATGTAGGTGCCCGAGCATCCCCCGCCCCCGACGGCGCGGCCCCGGCCGCTGGTCCCGCAGCGGGGCCGGGGGTTTCTCGGTCTCTCCCTTCTCCCTTTTTTTGGGAAAAAAAAGCACCATTTTGGGGAGGGTTGGAGCCTCCCGGTTCTCAGCGCTCAGAACATCCCGGGAGGAGCGCGGAGCATCGCGGCGCGGATCTTCCTCCCTCCCTCTACGCGGGACCGGGGGGGTATCGGGGGCTCCCATCCAGCCTCCCCGGACCCGGGAGGGGGCTGCGGCCGCACCGGGAGGGAGGAGAAGGGGGGGTTCAGTGCCCGCCGAACGGCTCGTTTCATTTCAAAGTGGGACCGGGACCGCTCTAGGACGCGCCGCTCGCAAATATAATCTTCATATTCAGTTCAATGGAGTCTCCTTATAATTTACAGCGGAGAGATAAGGCTGGAGGATGCAATGAAAAAACGGGAAAAAATCTGAAGCCATCCTCTACCCCCCCTGTACTGCGCTGCACCTTGGGCAGCGGAGCAGAATCCAGAATCTCAACTTCTCCCGACATATGTTTCCAGCAGATAAGTAAACAATCTGGACGTGAAATGAAAATTTTAATTAATGCAGTAATGCTATTACACCTCAAGTGTGCAAATCCCATTGCCTTGCACTGTGACAATGGGTGGGGAGGAGGAAAGAAAGCAGACAGACAACAAACCACAAGCAAATTCTAATCTGGGTTTTGCTTTTCACTCGGCTCCAATTGTTTTCATAGTTTGTTTCCTTTGAATTAATCTCATCCTTATATTTCAATAATTACCAGCTACTCATCTCTTCCCCTCTTTCTCTCACATACTCAAAGAGCCGGCTCCTTCTCCCTCGCTCTCCTTTGTAAATTGGGATCAACCTGTATTTAATTTCTGGGCTTTTACGCGAACGCATGTTGGCTTGTTGCAGTGAGGACCTGCACAGACCCTGCACGTTATTTCTTGTTTAGCGGCGCGTTCAGTAATAATGAAGTATTTTGCCCTAATAAGAAAAAAGGAAGGAAAAAAATTAATAATAATAAAGGCTGTTTTATCCCTTTGATGTTGGTATAAAACGCCGCAATTGAAACAGAGACGTGTGAAGGGAGAAAAGAGAGACGGAGAGGCAAAATTAAGGACTTGGGGGGCGGGGGGGAAGGTAGATTACGGACATATCAAAAGCCTCGGCAGTGGCAGAGGCTGCCACATTTTTTTTAAGCATGTAAAAATGATCTTCTATATATTTTGTTAAGAGAGGCGGGTGAGCAGGATCCGGCTGGGATGACCCTCACCTGCCCGCCCCCACGCCGGCCCTCGGGTAGCCGGAGCGGCCGCGGAACACGGAGCCGGAGCGGCCGGACCCCACGCGTGGGTCCCCGGGTCGGTCCGGCCTGTCGGGGCTGCTGGGAGGAGAGGAGGAGGATGTGGATGTGTTTCTGATCACCGCTCACTTTTAAACACTACAATCAAGGAATGTAGCCAGGAGGTCGGGCCTGGAATAAAACCGTAAAATCAGAATTGCAATCTTTTTGATGTTTCAAAGTCTCTTTGAATGCCTTTGATACACTCAATAGCAAATTTACTGGGTTATTATCACTAATAAGCAGAAATAAGTAATATCTCTCAGAGACTTCTATGGGCTTAATGTCTTCCTTCAAAATAAAGTTTTTTTTAACATCACATAATTCCCCTTCTGTCTTTGTCTCTCCTGCAGCAGAGCCGCCTGGCGATCGCACGGCCCCACCTGGGCACCGGTCAGGGCTCCCCCGGTTCCTTCTGCCCCCCGACTTCTGCCCTCTTCCTCTCTTATTTGTTGTTTTGTTTAAAGGAACGACAACCCGGGTGTTTTTAACTGTCTAGGTGGTCCTGCGGGCAGTGTTATGCCGAAACAGAACCGTTTTCTGAAGGTGGGAAGAGGAAAGAGAGGGAGAGGAGAGGAGAGGAGAGGAGAGGAGAGGAGAGGAGAGGAGAGGAGAGGAGAGGAGAGGAAGAGAGGAAGAGAGGAAGAGAGGAAGAGAGGAAGAGAGGAAGAGAGGAAGAGAGGAAGAGAGGAAGAGAGGAAGAGAGGAAGAAGGAGGAAAAGAGAAGAGAAAGAAGAGAAGAAGAAGAAGAAGAGAAGAGGAGAGAAAAGAAGAGGAGAGAAGAGGAGAGAAAAGGAGAGAAAAGAAAAGGAGAGAAAAGAAAAGGAAAAGGAAAGGAAAGGAAAGGAAAGGAAAGGAAAGGAAAGGAAAGGAAAGGAAAGGAAAGGAAAGGAAAGGAAAGGAAAGGAAAGGAAAGGAAAGGAAAGGAAAGGAAAGGAAAGGAAAGGAAAGGAAAGGAAAGGAAAGGAAAGGAAAGGAAAGGAAAGGAAAAAAGAAAAGAAGAGAAGAGAAGAGAAGAGAAGAGGAGAAGAGAAGAGAAGAGAAGAGAAGAGAAGAGAAGAGAAGAGAAGAGAAGAGAAGAGAAGAGAAGAGAAGAGAAGAGAAGAAAAAAAAAAAAGAAAAGAAAAGAAAAGAAAAGAAAAAGAAAAAGAAAAAGAAAAAGAAAAAGAAAAAGAAAAAGAAAAAGAAAAAGAAAAAGAAAAAGAAAAAGAAAAAGAAAAAGAAAAAGAAAAAGAAAAAGAAAAAGAAAAAAAGAAAGAAGAAGAAAAAATAAGGGAAGGGGGAGCGAGGGGAGCTGCGGGGGGGGGAGCGGTTCCGTCCCGGCTCCGCGCTGCGCGGTTCCCGCCGGGCCAGCGGCTCCGCTCGGCTCCGTTCGGTTCCGCTCGGCTCCGCGGGGCTCCGCGGATGCGGAACGAAGCTCCGCGGCTCAGCCCGTCCCGGGACAGCGCCCGGCCGCGCACCCAAGGCGTGGTGCGCATAACCCCGCGGCCTTTGTTTAATGATTTTATTGAAAGAAAGAGACAGTTGTGGGGAAACAGGTTTGACAAGGAGCCGCTTTTCCCCCTCGAGGGAATAGCTTTTTTCCCTTCTCTCTCTCTCCCTCTTTCTTTCTGTTTTTGGTTTCCCTTTGACATCAAAGTCAGTAATCGGTTCACTGCAGTGTCAAGATCATTATTTAATTTATTTATCTTCACGAGTTAAATAGCTACACACCTGCAGACGGGCGAGAGAGTTGGAGGAATAATCCGGCGGGGGGGGAATGGAAAGCAAACACACCGTGGGCAGGGGGAAGGTCTGGTGGGGAGAGCGGGGCAGGAGGAGGAAGGCGAGAGAGCGAGGAAAAGAGAATGAGAACCAGGACTAGAGAAGAGAGAAAGAAAAAGAGAAAATGAGAAAGAGGAGGAGAATGGAAGGAGAGAAACAGAGAGAGGGAAGGGAGAAATGAGAGAAGAGAGATGGAGAGGAAGAGAGAGAAAGAGAGAAAGAGAGAGAGTGAAAGAGAGAGTGAAAGAGAGAAAGAGAGAGAGAAAGAGAGAGAGAAAGAGAGAGAGGAAGGAAGGAAGGAAGGAAGGAAGGAAGGAAGGAAGGAAGGAAGGAAGGAAGGAAGGAAGGAAGGAAGGAAGGAAGGAAGGAAGGAAGGAAGGAAGGAAGGAAGGAAGGAAGGAAGGGGAAGAAAAGAAAGAAAAAGAAGAAAAGGAAGAAAAGGAAGAAAAGGAAGAAAAGGAAGAAAAGGAAGAAAGAAAAGAAAGAAAGAAAAGGAAAGAAAGAAAGAAAGAAAGAAAGAAAGAAAGAAAGAAAGAAAGAAAGAAAGAAAGAAAGAAAGAAAGAAAGAAAGAAAGAAAGAAAGAAAGAAAGAAAGAAAGAAAGAAAGAAAGAAAGAAAGAAAGAAAGAAAGAAAGAAAGAAAGAAAGAAAGAAAAAGAAGAAGAAGAAGAAAAAAAAGGTCTCAGCTAAAGTTTCCAGCCCCGTCACTTCACGCTTGCCCTACTCGCCCCGGTTTTGCCCCCCAGGCCCCCACCGAGCCCGTCCCCCCCCGCAGCCGTCGGGGCCTCCCGGGGAGCAGCGCCCCGACGTGCGCCCCTCGGCCCGGCCGGCTCAGGGGTCCGGAGGGTCTCACCAAATCTCTGCTGCGGTGGGGAGCGGGGGGCGGCCGCTGTGTGTCCCCCGCTTTGCTCCCCATCTCCTGCGGGGCCCGGCGGGCCGCGGGCAGGCGCTTCCCCCCCCTCTCCCTCTCCCTCCGACCATTGTCAGCCTAATCTGGGTGGATGTTCGAGGACACTGAGCTATCGGTGTTATCACCCGGAGTGACAGCGACTGTCAGCTGGGGTTAAATCAGCGCTCGGAGCTCCCGCCGCCGCCCCGCGCCTCCCTCTGCCCCACGCCGGCCGCATTCAGCCCCGCGTGTCCCAGCGGATCGTCCCGCTGCTCCCAGGCCCTCCCGAAGCCAGCGCCTCTAATTGTCCTCATTTGTAAGAGCCGGTTTTGTCATGCTAAACAAGGCTGGAGCAGCCATTCTAACCTCTCCTTTCAGCCCTTTTCTCCTCTCCTCTTTTGTTTACCTTCGCCTGATCTCTCATTTATTTATCTATCTATTCTTCCTCTGCTTACCCTCCCATTCAAGCCCCATGTATGTTAATTGTGTTATGCCGTTTAATTCTAACATCGGTCTCCAAAGAGCACTTAATGAGCAAAGCACATCCAAACACGCTATTCAGCTCCTCCAGACCGACCTCTGCGTCTTCCCCCCGCTTCCCCTCCGTCTCTGTCCCCCCGCGTAGAGAAACCCCCCTCCCTCCACAAAGGAAGACCCCCCCCCCCGCCCCAACACCACTAATTGAGCCGGATAAGATGCTAATTCCAACATTTCCATCACTACTAACACCCCCTTCCAAAAATCTCCTCGCGCCGGTAAAACTTCAGCTTCGCGGAGGCAACTTGGGAAAGGCCAGTTCCCCGACGGGGTGGGGAGCCGGGACGGAGAGCACCAGCCCCCCAAGCAGACACTGAGATTTCCCGCTTTTCGGAACTTTTCTCTCTCTTTCCCGCAACCGCTTTTCCCCGACGGGCTCCAAAACGGAGCCCGACCCGGTCCGATAGGACTCCCAAAACCGGGCCCGAGCCGGTGGGCTCAGCTACCGGAGCGGGGGATCGGGTCGGGGAGAGCGGCCCGCGGCGGGGCTGCGGGCGGAGCCGGCTCCCGCGGGTCGGGGAGCGTCGCCCGCAACCTCCCGCGGCCGCCGGTGCGGGACGCGGGCTCGGGGAGCCGGGGCACCGCATTTAGAGCACGCAGTTTTGCCTCGTTTGATGACAGATTGTCTTTATTCAAAACGTCTTTGTTCAACAAATCAAAAGGTTTAACGAGGTAAAATCCTGCCGGATACATTTTTTTCCCCTTCTTCTTCCCAAAGACATTGTGAAAACATTTAAATTACCATCGTTTTTTATTCGGTTTTTCGTTATTATTAATAGTAGTATTAGTATTATTAATTTTTTACAATTCTACTGCCTGACTTCATACCTGACGCTCTGTCTAAAGTAAACTTAGATCTAGTCTCACTGGATCACACAAATTTAAGGACTATCTGTTTTAAATTAAGCAAACAGTATCATATGTTTTAAATATAAATGTTTCTTCCCCTCTTTTTTTTTTTTTTTTTTTTTTTTTAACTTCGAAGAGCCTTTTTCTGACATGAAAAGCAATTTTACCTAGTAGTGCGTGGTGGCAAAATATATATATATTTATATATATATATAACACAGCTGATCTCATCTTTTAATGTGCAAAAGGAAAAAAAACAACAAAACAAAAAAATCATAATAAGACCGAGACTTCCCAAAGTCAAATCCAAGTGACATGAGACCCTGGAGAACTCATAGACATTAAGAGAATAAATAAAAATCGAAACCAACCGCCTCTCTCCCTCTCTTTTTTCTTTTTCTCCCCCGCTTCGTCCCGAAAGGGCAGTTCAAGGTTCGCTTTTTCTTTCCTTTTCTTTTTCTTAAAACACATTTACAACTCTTACAAGTGCCGGGTTCCTATCTGCCCCCGCCATTGCATTTCCCCCCATCCTGAGCCTGGGGCCAGCTCTCAGGTTGAGCTTTAGGCGAGAGCATCTCCGAGTCCCCGAGGCAGCGTCCGCGTCTGTCCCGGCCCGGTGGCCGCCACCAGAGTCCTGTTTCGGGGTGACCTTTTGCTTCTGTAGGTTTTATGTACATGCACACGAAGGAATCCCAGTTCCAGCTGCCACCCGTGGAAGGGGGACACGCACACACACGCCTGTGGGGGTGTGGGTGGGTGTTACATGGCAGTCGCATGTGCTGAAGAATAAGGGTCTATCCCAGTCTTGGTCATGCCTGGGAATAATATGTAGGCAACTGGAGGTTGCAAACTGGAAGCCGACCAAGCGGTACAGTTACATGGCACGACATAGCCCGGGTTAGTTGGCGAGGGGTGAGTGTGGGTGTGTTGGCTGGGGCAGCTCAAGCTGCCAAACGCCCCGTTCTGGTATCCCAAGGTGGAGGCGTAGGGCAGGGTGCTGGTGGCTAAGGTGTGAGGAACCTCAGTCATCTTCTGAATGGCGCTGGAGCTGAACTGGCTGGGGTCAAGTAAGGAGTAAGGTGCTGAGGTGGGAGGCAGGAAAGCCCTGGCCTTCTCCGGGGAGCTCAGCAGAGAGTCAGTGGCCCCCACGGGAAGCCCGGCGGCCTTTAAGGGATCGGTTTCCCCGAGGTAAGGCAAAGGGAAGACATACCTGTCCTTTTTGAGCAGGTTCTTGGGCTTGCGCCGGGGTCTGTACTTGTAGTCGGGATGCTCCTTCATGTGCTGCGCCCGCAGCCGCTTGGCCTCGTCGATGTAAGGACGTTTCTCCGCCTCGGAGAGCAACTTCCACTCCGCTCCCAGCCGCTTGCTAATCTCCGAGTTGTGCATTTTGGGGTTCTCCTGGGCCATCTTGCGCCGCTGGCCGCGGGACCACACCATGAAGGCGTTCATGGGGCGCTTGATGTGGTCGCTGGGCTTGGACATGCTTCGGCCGGGCGGGCGGGCGGGCGGCTCGGCGGTTGGGGCGCGCTGGGGGCGCCGGACGGCGGCGGGAGGAGGAGGAGGAAGCCGGAGGAGCGGGAGGAGCGGGCTCAGCTGATCATCACAGATCCTCCGCCAACGCCGTCCCCGGCGGGAGCCCTGCCGGGGCGGGGCGCGGAGAGGCGCGGAGCGGCGCGGCCCGCGGGGCCCGGCGGGCGGCTAAGCGGGCGGCGAGCCGCCGGGCGCAGCAGCGGGCCGGCGGTGGGGACGCGGAGCGGTGCGGGGCAGTTCAAAGGCGAGGGGCTGCGGCGGTGCGCGGGCTGACATAGCGGCAGGGCGGACACAGCGCGGGCGGGCGCCCAATCAGCGCGGAGGGGGACCCGCTTAAAAAGAGAGGGAGAGAGGAAGGGCGAGAGGAAGAGGAGGGGAGGGGACAAGGGAGGGAGGAGGAAGAAAAAGAAAGGAGGGGAAAGGAGGACCCCCCCCCGCCCCGCTCCGCTCCCCGTCAAAGGCACAGATTAAAAGGAAGGCTTTTGTGAGTTGCCGTGCTAATAGCAGCAGCGGGGGAGGGGAAGGGGGTCGTCCCCATCCTCCCCGCATCCCGCCGGTGTGCGGAGCGGGGCCGGTCCCGGCGCTCTCCAGGCTCCTCCGCTGCCGTCGGGGCTGCGAGCGCCGGGGCCGCTCTCCCGCTTCCAACCCGCCCCCCTTCGCCCCCGCTTCCCCGCTCCGCAGCCCCGCTTAACCCCGGGAGCCGGCCCGCGTCCCGGCTTGCTTTGAATAATTGCCTGCCTCCCGCGAAACGCCCGTGGGGAAAATATTTATTAAATGGAAACAATTGTCCCGGCTCCCGGGGGGCAACCGCGTTTGTTCCAGGCTTATTGGTTTTTAGCACCTGCTTTGGTTAACAAACCTGCTCCGAAAAGCCCCCGCCGGGCCACCTCCTACCCCCGCCCGCCCGTTCCCGAGAGCGACCGGGGAGAGAAACGAGAAGTCGGGCGGGCGGTGCGGCGGGGGGAGGATCCCCGGGCCAGGCGGGGGGGCGGCCGCCCCGGCCCCTCCGGGCTTCCCCCGAGCCCCCCACCGGGCCACGGCCGCCGCTCCGCCGGTAACTTCGCCTCCCGCCCGGCGGGGAAGACGCCGCGGTCCGCTCCGGTGGTATTGGTGGGTATCGACCTACCCCCTCCTCCAAATAATAATAATAATAAATAGTATAAACCACCCTCGACCTTATTTCCTGCTTCCTTCCTTTCCGCTTGCAATAAATGACTTTCATTTCCCGGCAGAGCCGTGTGCGTGCGGGGCCGGGGGGGAGGAGGAAGAGGAGGAGGAAGAAGAAGAGGGGGGCAGATGATTTAAAGTCCGCTCACCTGGACGGGGCCGAGAGCACCGGAGGTTTTGGCTTTGCTACCTGCAGCGCCATCCCAGCGCCTTTTTTCGTTGCACGCAGAAATACATCGCGAATTTTCACAGCCCTCGCCGGGAGCCCCGTTACCCAGAGCGGGGGCTGCGGACGGGACCCCCACCACCCGGGGACATCATCGGGGAAATTTCCCCCTCCCCAAGGTGGGGTCCCCCGAGCCTCACCTCCCATCCCCAGCACCCCCTGCGTGCACACGGACCCGCAAATTTAAAAAGGGGGGTGCAAGCGGCTCCTTCTCCCGGTTCTCCCCGTCCCCGAGCCCCTGCTACGTGTCCCCCGCGGGGACCTCCCGTGGTCCCGGGAGCCCCGTCGGGGCCGTGCTGGGGATGCCCGAGCACTGCCCGCCCCGACAGGCACCTGCGGACCGAGCCGTGGCCGTGGCAGGATGACACGCGTGAAAACTTGTGGGTTTTACCCCATTTTCTCTGTGGAAACAGCGGCCTCGTCTGTGCCCCGCGCAGCGGCCGCGCTCAACATCCGCGGTTAAACCCGCGCTGTCGCCGCTTCCCCCGTCCCCCTCGCCCCAGTATTTTGTGTTTGCCCCCCACCCCCGCGATGTTTTAAATACAAAACTTCCTTTGTTTTCATTGTTTATTTCCCGATTCTTCGCGGAGGGGGGGAAGGTGAGGAAATTATATCATTTGTCATCCCTCACTTCATCTTCGCGGGCGAAACCTGGCACCGCTTTTAAAAATCCGGGTAGCAAGACAAATGGGTGGGAAGGGAGCGACGGCTCTGCCTGCTCCCGAAAAGTCTTTTCAATCACTTAATGCTGCTTCCCGATATTAATGATTAAAAATAATAATACTAATAATGGACAGCCCTGCTTTCATTGGCTGGTGCCTTTGCCTTGATGCATCACACGCTCTCCGAGCAGCTCGGGGCATTTCGGGCTGTAGTTTGTTCATTTACATCCCATATATCCCTCCGATTAAAACAAAAAAAGCAGAGAGGAAAATAAAGATTTCCTTCGCCATATCAATGCCTTCATATCCTTAAATACTTCAATTTTTACCCCAAGCCGTCTGTCCTCGCAGAAACCTGTTGCTGTACATCTCCTGAGGATGGGGCTTTATAAAATTCGTACCCTTTTTCTCAAGTGAGCAGCGATTTCCAGGGAGGTGCCTGAAATCCATTTCTCCTTGCCAGCTTGTTTAGACACCAAAACTAATAGTGCGATTATTAATCCTGAATAGTATCATGGTAATGCAGAATGATAAGAACAGCCTGACGTGGAAACATTAAAATCAGATTCTTGGAGACAGTTTACTTGGAGTAACTTTAAATTAGATGAGATCACGTAGCCTGAGATCCCATATCAGCATAAATAGAGCTGTGTTTCTGCCTTCATCTTCCTCCTCCTCGCAGGAATCACGGTCGGGCTTGCAGTGCTGCAATTGCCAAAAGCGAGAGGCAAAGACCATAATGCCAACGTACTCCCAACCCAAACTTTTAGTTGCTGGAAAATATTGGATCTTTCAATAACCTTTTTTTTTTATATATGCCTGAAGGCGCCAGGAAAGTGAGTGGATTAAAAATTGATTTTTAATTGAAGGGAGCACATTTTGGAAAGACTTTCAGGTCTTTGGTGCTTTTTCACAGACACGGAGGTCTCCTGTCCTCCCTGCTGTCCTGTGTGACCTGGTGAGATCCCCACAGACACCAGTTTTGTATAAATATATGGAACTAGCTCAGTGCACAAGCTGATTATTTTGATGCTTTTCCTTAATATTTGGCTATTTTACATGCAAGTGCATACATATATTTATTTATGCATGTGCCACACATTTTTAAAAAAGACCCATTTAATCACATACCACCAAATAATATTTCCCAATATATAAATATGTAAAATAAATACATAGCAGCTCCTACAAGCACACAGCACCGATGCATCCACTGATACTGTGCGGAACGTACTCATGGGTTATTCTCTGTGTGTGTTTGCAGTATTTCTTGCTCAGTCCCTCACCATAACCCTAAGAAAAGAATCTGTGCAACTCCTTGTACAGAGAGTGACACCGACACAGCCTCCTGCACACTGAGATTTAATGGAGCAGGTCACTACCTCGTACAGAGGTGACAGAGGAGGGGAGCGGTGATGGATGGGGCACATTGGATCATCCCACGATCCGCTTTGCCCAGCATCTGCATTCTCACACTGTCCAACCACAGACGCGTCGGTGGGAGAGAGTTGTAGAATAACTTGCTACAAAAATCAAGATTCCTCTCCGCCCCCATTAATTAGCACCTGACTTATGCTCTGAAGCTGAAGTTTACAGCCCTTTCAAAACTTGCTTTTTGCTCTGCTCATTTTTTCTACCCGTAATGAACGACCCCATCCTTCAACACGGTGCTATATGCATTTACAGAACTCATTGCTCACAGGTGATCTGTTCGTTATTCTTTCGCAGCACTCATTTTTTTGGCAGTCCGCTGTTAATGAGGAAGGCGATGTATATTTTGGGGATTTCCCTCCCGGCAGGTGACAACCCTGCAGTGTGACCAGTCACCCCGGGAGCCGCTGAAACTGGAAAACCTCTCCCGTGCCAACACTGCGGGCAGCTCCGGTGAGTTTTGCTGTTGTAGGTCTTCTCACAGCCCCTGGGATGGGGTTGAAAGGGGTGAAGGTCCTGATCCGTGAGCCAGCAGGACAGCCTTGCAGCGTGATGTTGTGCCCTGAATTATAGAAGCCTTCTCGGATAATAAAATTAAATATAGCTTGCTCTGCATTTAAGTGTGGAAGCGCTTTACTCACTGCAGCCAAGTCAGTGGCTGCTTGGGCTCCTGTTACCATCACCAACAAGTGCACAACACTGGGGTAGAAACTGCATCTCAGGTTCCACGGGACCCACGAGGGGCTGTGAGTACAACCCTTGCAAGAGATTCCTGGGGCAACACCACCTCTGTGCCACCTCCTGGCCTTTCCTTAGCAACATTAGCTGTTAAATAATAGCTAAGGAGTGGCTAAAGAGTGGCTCGTCCTTTCCAGGATGAGAAATGCCCAGGGGAATCCCAGCAGGGTTCCTCTGCGTTGGGTAGACCCACGCTGCGGAGCCCCATGAGGTCCCTGGGTGCAGCATCCCATGACATCCTTGGCCGTTTGCTTTCTCTGCAGCCCATGAGCCTCTCCAGTAAATAACTATATTCACTCTGGCAACGCATGTAAACCCAGGGGCCTGACACACAGTTGACTCTGGAGATCGTATGGCCAGGAGGAGTCATTGTCAGCAGAACAAAAGACCTGAGCTCAGAAGTGCAGAGCAGACTTGCAAGGAAAGGTAGCATCTTTTCTTAGACCAACTGATACAGTCAGGGAAAAAATACAATACAGACAGGGTTTCAGGCACATGAGCTCTGAAATAGAAGCAGCAACTTTCAAGAAATGTGCCAAGGCTGAACTGTTTATCCCAGGGACTCATCTGCCTCTGTTTCTGGGGATGCTGATGGCTTCATCGGCTGTGACGCATCCGTCCTCCCTGGAGCAGGATGAAGCACAGGAGCGTGGTTGTTCCCAATGATATGTCAGGCATGGAGAAAGACAGAGGCTGGTCCCAGGCTGGGTGAAAAGCTTGGGGTAGGGCAGGGAAATAGCTCCCAAGGTTTGGTATTTCAGCTGAGATCTGGAGGAGCCTTTTTCTGCATCGCTGACTTTAGTTGAAAGCTACAGGTGGAAAGCACAGGGAGCTCAGAAAAACACAACCAACCGCTGTGTTCTGCAAACGGAGGACACGCTCCAAAGTGTTATCTCGCTGTTACTCTTCTAATATAACAGGAAAAGTGGAGGTCTGGTCAACACGCAAAGATACAGAGGAAAATACTCCTGTTGATTTGTGTGATCCTAACACCAGTTCACAGGCTGGGGTTTTATGTCTTGTCCCTGAGGGCTGCAGTGCTTCAAGTTTCAGAAGTATCTGTTATTTTAGTGAAGGGTGGTTCAATCAGCATCACACATACTGACAAGGTGGAGTTTGTTTGTTTGTTTGGTCAAATCCACCCTCTTTGGCCAATGTACCCACTCTTGTGAAAGATCTGCCCCCATAAATGCAGCCAGGCCTACAACACGGTTAAGCTGATCTTTAACTTCCCACCTATGTGAACCAAACCATGCAAGAGCCATATAATTTCCTCCCTTCTCACATACACTGATATGGCCCTTCAGTTAAACATATCCACCAGAAATACGAAGCCTGTGAGAAGGTAACACTCAAGACCCATCAAGGATCTGGTGAACAGCCAATTCATCTTACTGGAAGGACTCCAAACCTCTTTTCTCCACTCATGCAACTGTTCTCAGCATCTCAGGGTGAAGCTCCAGAGCTGAATTTGGGTATTTTAAGCACCGAAGGCCATCTCTTCCCCATGTTGTGTTCCCAGTATAAAGGTAGGACTCTAGAAGCACCAATGGCCAAGTGCTATCTACCATAACCCTGGAGAAGTCATCTGTCTTATGGCCCAAAATAACCTGGATAACCTCCAGAGCATGCAGAGAGGTTTTACGCATGTTGTTTAAGTCCTGAATTGCTGGAGATGACCATGGTTGCAAGAGATGTTCCAGTAAGCAAGAAATGCTCCAGTAAGCAAGAGATGCTCCATGGTAGTAAGAGTTGGCCAGATGCTCTTCCGCCTCAAATCCAAGGCCCTCAGTAGACTTCACTCTGTGTAAAGCACATCAGATATTGAAATGCTGGTCAGCAGCACCAAGCCTGTCTGGCAAACACAGCTTTGGAGTGAACGAAAACAAGGTCTAAAGAGCCAGTCAGCTCTGCTGTTTATTGAAAATTCAACCCTACCACTGACCTCACCAAGTGAAGCAGCTTCAGGAAAACCACAAAGCACGTACCCACCCATGCTGTTTGAAAATGCAAGGGCTTCCATCCAAACACAGCTTTGCAGCTGCCCAGATGCCTCCAAGATGCCTTTTGTTGCTTGCTGGAGGTTCACAGTGGCATTCAGCCTCTTAGAAGCAAATCTCCTTGCTGTATCACCACCAGAGGCTCAGCAGAGCAGAATAATGCCACATGCCCTTATTACAGGATCATAGAATCATACAATCATAGAATAGTTTGAGCTGGAAGGGACCTTCAAAGCTCATCTAGTCCAACTCGCCACCAATGAGCAGGGTCATCGTCACCCAGATCAAGTTTCCTTGAGCAGGGAAGGTGCCCACACATTACATGTGGACTTGGAGTGGACAGGCTGTTTTCTTTGGAGTTTTAGCTGTGAATTAGATGCCATATCCACCATAACGTGCTGGTGGAAAGTCTGGTGATGCGTCCACTGCAGTAAAGACTCCCTCCAGCATCTTCTCCAGGACTACAGAAGCTGTTGCTCAAGAGGAAGTGTCAGGGTTGCAGTCTCCAACCATGCAATGGTCTCCAACACCCTCCTTGGGTGTCAGGTTGACCTTCTGCCCAGCAAGGCTGTGAAACAAGTCTGCAGAGCCAGGAGAGAAGGAAATCTCACTGCTGGACTGCAAAAAATGAGCCAAACAGAGGCACAGAGGCAGCTAAGGGATGGAGAAGACCTCCAATCCCTTGAGCCACTTGGAGATCCAAGTCACCCGTGTGGGGGATGCAGCCTTGTCCTGACAGACCAACTCTGCTGCCAGACAGACACAATGACCAGGAGCAGAGCTGTGCTGGCCTGGTGCTATCAAAAAGCATTCCTGATTTATGTGGTACATGTCCTCTCCCACCCTTCTTGGCCTGGTCCTGCTCATTTGACCGCAGCATCCCTGACTCAGGACCCTTTTCCATCGGAAACCAGATCCCTCCGCAGGAAACTTTGGGCGAACTCTCAGGAACTCATTTTGAGGGATGGTACAGATTATATGATCATGGCTTGAGGAAGTTATTATATTTTTAATTGAATTTTGTGTGCTCTGCACAGATACTACAGTAGTGGGCCCTTTATCAATTGTTAACACGAATACTAATGAATACTAATGCTAATCATTTGTTTCTGGAAACAAATACAAAGATATTTGATGGAAAAAATCTCTCTGAATTTTAACACCAAAAATAATGAAATGCATGACAGTCCAGTGGTGCCAGAAGACAAAACCCTACAGTGACAATATGGTGACGTGAAACGTGAGATATGGAGGAGCCGCCACTCGCATTAACTATTCTGCCGACTAACACAGCGGGGCCGAGCTCCAGAAAATTACTTTCTTGCAACCCACAAGGAAAAACTCTGACAACCTTGGCCCATAACTTCAGTGAATGCTCCCCAGGAACTACGTGAGGGCAAACCATCTGCTCCAGGGCAGAAAAGAGCAGCCAGCGACATCTTCTCCAGAATTGGTCCCATGGGGTCGGGGACCGGCACCCTGTGCTTCCACAGAGCCGTAGGATGGAGCGATGCGCCCGCTTCATTATGTATTTATTGCAGTGATTTACAAGGCACCCACCTCTCCAGCAGCTGCTTGTTCTTTACGTTTGGAGATGAAAGCCAAGGAGATTTCCACCCACCCAGCCCAAACGGGAAGGCACGCTCAGTAACCCTTTCCTAACCCTGGAGACAGGGATTCTGCGGGGAACGATTTAGCCGGCAGGAGATTCCAGAAACAGCAATTAATGAAAGACTTGGATGAAGCATGTCTTATATCTTGTTCCAAATGTGGCCACAGAGGTTTATACTGGGGCGGGGGAGGTAAATGTTAAAGGGAGGGCTTGCTCTGGAGCACACCCACTCTGCAGCACCTGCAAATTTCACCCCCAGGATAAATAACTAAGATATCTCCGTCACTTGGGTCTGCTCAAATTATTCATAGCAAATAAATTACCAGGTGTATTTAGCCTGTTGTTCTCCCCCGTTCCTTTTCCTACACGCTTATGAATCACTTGAAAATAGATTCTGATTTCTGCAAGTGTGTCTATTAGTCATAATAAAGAGACGTGGCAGAGCTCATGCGAAGACATGTGGCCAATGGGCTGTTGGCAAATAGTTGTTGTTGGTTTGGTATCTGCATCTGATTCAGGTCGTTTGCTGTTGCTTCTGAGCCTGATTGGGTGATGTGGGTTTTTTTTACCTCCCTTCCTTTTTTAGCAAGTGATGGGAGCAAAGAGGGAAGACCACGGAGATGTGCAGGAATCCCCTGCTTCTCCTGCAAATGCGGCTGCTCAAACAAAGACTGGCACCCATGTGGGTGCCACCAAGACCCATGGTCAGATGCTGGTGTCCACCTAATCATCCAACATCCATGGTTCCACACCCAGCACTGCCCATACATCTCCAAGGGTCAACGCACCAAGGCAGTATGTTCTCTGCCTGCCAGCCAGAATGCATCTGCGAAGATATATATGAACGGCATTCCCTTCCCTTCCCTTCCCTTCCCTTCCCTTCCCTTCCCTTCCCTTCCCTTCCCTTCCCTTCCCTTCCCTTCCCTTCCCTTCCCTTCCCTTCCCTTCCCTTCCCTTCCCTTCCCTTCCCTTCCCTTCCCTTCCCTTCCCTTCCCTTCCCTTCCTTCCCTGTTCTACCATCTGCCTCAAGCCCAGCCACCGAGAAACCCAAGCGGCACAGTGGATCAGCCCCATCTCCTTTTCTTCCATAAGCAATTATCTCCCCAACAAACAAACATCTTGAGGTTGCCCCAGTGAACCTCCAGCATCCCACTGGCTACGGAGGGCAAGAAGACTTGTTATCACTGTAATATAACTTGCATGCCCAGCTTTGGCAGGGTGGAGAGGTGAGGGGACACGGGTGGGAGGAGAGGAGGAGGAGGAGTGGTGGCCGGCCTTCCTCCGCAGCACAGGGCGGTCAGGTTGCAGGGGACGGGAGACTTGTCTGATTACCAGCCAAACAATAACGAGCAGCGCTATTTAAACACATCCAATTACTGTTGTAATTCAGTGGGCAGCGGCTGACGTGAGAATGAAAACACAGAAGGAGCAGAGAGGTCTTTGCCCGGGAAAGCCTTGCAATACTCCTCTCTGAAAAGGGATTTAATCAACAGCTACAAATTTGCAGGGCAAGGAGAAAGAATGAGTGCATTGTGCACAACGCTGACTTTCACACCCCCTCCAGCGTGGGGCATGCAGATAACTCCTGGGATCACAACCCTCCCTTGGGATGGACCACTTGTTTGTGAGATGAGGCTACCCCATCCATCCAAACACAGTCCAGGCCATAAGCCCCAAAGGAACATCTTCATTGCCCTCTGGTGCTCTGACTCAGTTGTGATCTGACGGCTTGTGATGATCAAGTCATCTCTCAGACCTACCAAATGTGGTGTATATGGAGGCATCCAGAATCACAGAATCATGGAATCATAGAATCATTTTGGTTGGCAGAGACTCTTAAGATCATCGAGCCCAACCATAACCTAACTCTAGCACTAAATCATGTCCCTAAGAACCTCCCACTCCACTGTCATACCCAGATTGTGACATCCCTTTCCCTCCCAGCTCGGCTTAATGATGGTTTTAGCTTGAGAGTCTGGTCTATGTGGCCTCTGCACTGGTAGATCTGCCCAGTAAGAGACATCAGGGGTTTAGACCAAAGGAGCTGTTGTTGCACGGTTTTATTGGCATAAGGACAACCTTGCATCAATTAGCTTAGTGCCTCCCTTTAGGATGCACTTACACGAGCAACTATGTAATTACACACTCGTGTCCTAAGCCAGGGGCTTGTTCTGCTTTATCTCTGCCGACATCCTTAATTTCTCCAGTCCCTGGAGTCCCTAAATCCCAGTTGAGCCCTTTCCAAAAGATGGGCCCCAGCTCAGCGCAAACATCTGCATCTGACCCCTTGGTATGGAGGAGGTCACTACCGATGAATAAACCGGTCCCCTGTGTTCCCCAAACTGATGAATGAACCCGTTTTGTAGGATTAACTCTCTCACCGGAATCGCAGGTGATTATTGCTCCCTTCGGTGTTTTCACGTGGCTGGCAATAATGCTCTGGGGATTCATAACAATTAACCAACTTCAGCATCTCGAGACGCCGTCCGTCAGCAATACAGGAGGAGATAGCCTCCAAAATGAATCAAAGCAGAAGAAATCAGTGGTTTAGCCCTTTTCTTTGCTGTTATTCCCACGTTAACACGTGTCCCTATGGGACAACAACACATTTTTGCTAAAGTAGCACCGCGGAGATAAAGTGAAGATTGCAGTTTTATTTCTATGCATGTGCTGCTCTTCAATGACACGTCCCAAAAACTAACTCAAAATATGGGAAAAAATAAAATAAAATAAAAAGAGAAGAAAATTTCCCTTCTTGTGTGGTTTCTTCCCTCCGGCTCCTGGCTTGGGTAGCATCCCAGCATATGGGTTCCCCCAAGGATAAAGTTGTGCATGAGTCCCAAGGGAAGGAGCTTTGGCTCCCGCTGATCCCCATCGCTGCCCTGACACATGTGGCGAGCTGAGGGTTTGCTTCTGTTTACAGGTGAGGATTTTTTCCCGATTAATCAATCCTGCTTGTGTATTTAATTGCAGCCTGAAGACACTCTCTCTGACTCACACGGTGCCTTTAATCATTATCTGTTAGGTATGCGCCTGGGTCAAAGGCTTTCACAGGATCTCAGGACCAAAAGGTCCAGAAATAAAATGGGAAAATGGGATGGGAATTCAGCCTCCTGGCAAATCCCTCCCAGCATCTCCAGGTCTATCTGGTCCCAAGGTCTGATCCCTCTGAATTGTCTGGAGAGGACAAGCAATGGTTGCAATGAAAGGGCATCTGGGCCCTTTATTTCTAAGGCAAGAGTGCAAAACAGCTTGCAAAAATGCTGCCTGTTGCCGTTTTTCTGTTGCTGTCATGCAATATTTGTGTTTCGAGCGCTATTCCCTTGGAAAGGCTTTTTATTCTAATGCAGGAAATTTCAATTTTCATTTTCTGTCTCCCTTGCAAAACAGGAATTTTTCTCTTCCGGAAATTTTCCATTAAAAAAAGAAAATCGATTTACCGATATTCCACATTTTGTAATCTATGATAAACCACGCCTCAAGAAAAGGGGGGAAGGAAGAGAAAACAAGGATGCTGCAGACTGAAATTAGGATGGAAAGCAGGGGACATAGATGGGATTTTTCTACTTTAAGTTACTATTCAGGAGAATAAATGCCCTGAAACACCAGAGTGCTGCTGCGCCCCCAACATTTTAGCATCACAGCTGAAATGAAATTCAAAAATCCAGCAGGAGCTCTTTAAAGGGGAGTGTTAGTGCCCTGTGCTACCCCTATGGGAGCAGAGTCAGGCAGGAGCAGGTATTTTAGCTGAGGGCAATGGGTGGGGAGGAGATGGGGAGCGGTGGAGGAAGGTGAGGGGTAGTCAGGGGGCTTGCAGGGCTGTAGAAGGGATGAGGGTCTGCAGGAGGAGATGTCAAATGTCTTGATCTGATTTCCACATCATAAAGTGGGGCTGAGAGCACAGGTCACCCTCCCCAAATGCTCCCACCGGTGTCTGTGAAAGGCGGTGAGTGGGGCAGGCAGGTCCCGGCAGCTCTGAAATAACTCAGTGGCGCTGAAGTGAAAGGACGAGAGGAAACGGCCTCAAGTTGCACCAGGGGAGGTTGAGGTTGGATATTGGGAACAATTTCTTCCCCAAAGGGCTGTGGGGCATTGGAACAGGCTGCCCAGGGCAGTGCTGGAGTCACCATCCCTGGAGGGTCGGACAGACGGACATGAGGTTCTCAGGACATGGGGCAGTGCCAGGGGTGGGGAACGGTTGGACTCCATGATCTTGAGGGGCTTTTCCAACCAAAATGATTCTATGACACCAAAACCCACATCCCAGGGCTGAGGTTTGCCCATCGCTGAGCTCCTGCAAGCAGAAGAGCTGCAAGATGGGCCCAGCTGACGCACATCCCCCCCAAATCCCCACCACGCATCCCAAACTGGAGCATCAGCAGCACATTTTGGGGAGGAAGGAGCGAGTCAGGGCAGCTCTGCTGGGGGATTTGGCTGTTCAGCTGACACTACAGCCAATGGAAGCTGGGTTGCTAAATTTTCACACCATGCTTTGAAATCTCCCCTGCAAGTTTTGGGCAGCGCAGGAGGAGCATTGTGAGCCCCCCATTCCCTTGGCATCCATGGGAGCTGCGCTAATTCTACCCAGTGGGACGAGCAGGGGCTGAGTGCGGGACAAGCAGCTTTTCTTTGAAGTGGAGCGAAATCCTCAAGCTTTCATTTGGAGAGTGCAAATCACTGCTAAAAGCTCTCCCCCCTCTGACCCCCATTTAGGCAAATCTAATCCAGCCTCACTGGCTTCACCAGCTTCATCTTTTTTTGGTGGGTGTTTTTTGCCAACGGTGACCTCTGTGTTCAAGCGTGGTTGACTCCAGCTGGAAACAAAACAGCCGACCCTTCAACCAAGGGGTTTATGTTGATTATTTTTCTACACTAAGTTTTCCCTGCTTCTGCATGATGAACGCAGCTCTTCGAAGTTGCCAGTGCTGGCAGTTTGGTTTGGATTACCTAGGACGGGTTTCTCTGAAGCACTGCAGGGGTCAACACCATTTTGGTGCTCAGAATAAGGATGTCAGGAATCACTTGTTAGCCACTGTTAATGAAAGGGAGTTGATCACGCAGCCCAAATCATGCCAAACTGGGAATGTGCAGAGGGCAGGGACCGCAGTTTTTTGCTCTCTGCAAGACTGTAACCACAGGGGCTCTCATGGCCAACGCTGACCAGAGTGGTGGCCACAGGATGGGTCTGCGGCCACCAGGACAAGTGGACTGTTTTCAACAGTGACCACCACAATGAATGTAGATAATGAAGGGCCTTGGGAGCAAATCCATGAATTCCTGAATTTTCCACGCCAGCTGGGCTTTCTGCCAGAGCAGGTGATGCTGCCAAATCGTGGTTTTCCCAGCGTTAATCTGGGGAACGGAGAAATCAGCGTGGAGTTGCCCTGGGACCTTAGAGATGACAGGACACAGACAAGCATCACTGCCCTCGTCATCCCTCCGTTCGCCCTGTGCTGGTGCCAAGGATGTTTATCTGCACAAGGCTCGTCAAGAGCCACAGCCCCTTCGAGAGAGAGCTGGAGCAGGGGGTAAGAGAGAGAAAACACTGGGCTGAGACAACCTGAGCTGGTGAAGAAGTCTGGGCTCATGGCAGGGGTGGGACTGGATGAGTTTTGAAGGTCCTGTCAACCCAAACTATTCTGTGATTCTATGATTCTATGATTCTATGACTCGTCCTCAACCCCATGGGATCATATCAGAAGGCAATATATTTCCTGCCTGTGTCTGCGGGATGACCTTGAAAACCCTGCCTGCATTTAAAGCATAATGCACTATAAGGGCAAGGGAGATTCGCGCTGCCTTCTGCTTCGCCCTGCTCACACAAGAGACTCAAAACTTAAACTTGCTGGTGGAGACCCATCTGTGGTACCCAATAACCCATATTACAGAACCACAGAATCATTTTGTTTGGAAGAGACCCTCAAGACCATTGAGTCCACCCCTGGCACTGCCCCATGTCCTGAGAACCTCATGTCCGTCTGTCCAACCCTCCAGGGATGGTGACTCCAGCACTGCCCTGGGCAGCCTGTTCCAATGCCCCACAGCCCTTTGGGGAAGAAATTGTTCCCAATATCCAACCTCAACCTCCCCTGGTGCAACTTGAGGCCATTTCCATTATCTGTCTACAACAAAAAGACAAAGGCTGCATCTAGCAAGGACTGCCCACGTGCCATGATTCCTCTGGTGTCTTCTCCAAGGTCTCCTGCCCTGGACCTGCTCCTTTCCTGCTCCTTTTGCTGCCCTTAAGCCTTCTCTTTCCATGGCACCAGGAACAGAAGGGTGATGGTTTTTGTTCCTTAACCTCAACTTTACCTTTCTGGTGCAACACCAAGCTGGCCACTGGGATTATCTTTCTCCTCCTGCTTCCATTTTGTCACACTGCTCCATCAAGTTGCTGGATTTCAGCTCCTTCCCCTGGCCATTGCCTCCTTAAAACACAACCACAATGCTTCTGAAGTTGCAGATATCTGGACACGAGCTGCAGGTGTAAAAGGTGGTTTGTTGTGCGCCCTTGTGTGACACCAACACACATGGTTGAGTCCAAAGCGGGGACTCCTCTGCCCTTGTGCATCTGCCCAAGACCTTGGATGCCCAAGACCTTGTGATACTGGTGCTGGGCAGGTGTCCCGTGCTCAGAGTCAACCCTGCAAGAGACGGCCTGCAATGAGTAGAACTTCTCTCATATTAATATAAAACTCACCCTGTGTTTTGGGTCCTCTTCTTACCCATTTTCCAGCTGGCTGACACGACTGAGCTGCTGCTGCTCTTAAGTCTGTTTTCCTCACCATTTTTAGAGACTCTTTAATACTTTGTATTGTTCATGTTTTATTTTACCTTCTTATTTATTTTCCTCTCATGCCGATCTTCTTTCACCTCTCTAAGACTTTCTCCCCCTTCCATTCCCTGCTCCTGACTGAGTCTCCTTTAGCTTCTTATTTTTCCATTTCAGTATCTTTTTGCTTGCCTGGGACTGTACCAGGGCTTCATGTTTGTCTGACCAGAGCACCGCAGGACCACTCGGCCCCTTGTTTCGTGCTCATCCCTCCCTCCCAGGGTCTCATCGCCCCCTCCCCGGGTCTCATCTGCGCTCCCCGGGTCTCCCTGGGTCTGGACCATCCCTCCCTCTGCCCAGGAGAGGGCACTGGCGCAGCAGCCCACAGCCTCTTTATTCCAGTCTAAAACTATTTAACTTCATTTTTTTTGCTGCTTATGCTCCGATTTGCTCCTCCCCGCACCAACAAGCATTCCTCCTTACACCCCTCTTTTATTTATTTTTATTTTTAAAATTTTTTTCCAATTTCTCCCTAAATCCGTCCGTGTCAAACTCCTTTCCTGGTCCTCCTCTTCAAGGCCTAATCCCATCGTTAGAGCTCTAGGTTCCCAGCATGGTGCTGGCGCACTGGGAAACGAGATGGGGAGGGTTTGGGGGATGCTGTCCCTTGTCCCTTCTCTCTGCTCTTTGCAGCACAACAGGGAGAGTCCTCCCCAGGCATAGTGACAGCAGAAATACCTTCCTGCCTGCTCTAGTTTCACCAAAGCCCCTCCAGATCCAGAGCTGGTTGGGGGCCCATTACCTCCCCTGCCTTTTTCATCCTCCCTGTTTCCTGATGAAGGCGAGAGCTCAGCCCCTGCCCTCAACACACACCTGCTTAATAGCGTTTAAAAACCCCCTATTATTTTCTCAGCAGCAGCTCTGCCCATCTTCCCACTGCCCATGTCCATGGGCATCCAAAGGCCTTTCCTTTCCATCGAGGGATCGCTGCCTCCTGTGCTGGTGGGAATGGGAACAGGCTGCTTAGTAAAGCGCTGCACCGAGCCTAAAAATAGCTGCCGTGCGTCTGATCTGCGTCAGCCCAGCTCAATCTTCAAGTGCAGTTGTGCTCCAGGAACAGACACCCTTGCTTGCTGCTTTGTTTATTCCTACATTCGGACACTTCTTTTTTTTTTTTTTTTCTTTTCCTAAAATTTATTTTATTTATTTAACTTTTATTTTTTCTGCAATGAAGGGATCTTCTTGAAAACCCCTACAACACCCAGAGCAAGCTGTGCAAGGCAACTGGCCGCACACACACCATTTCACGGACCAAGCGCCAAGAGATGGTGTAGAAAACTATTTCTTTTAGGCTTTCCAGAGGAGTATAAGGCTGGTGAAGTCGGGCTGGAAGATGAGCTCTCCATTAGCTCCAAATGACCCTCTTTCAACCTCTTTCCCTCTTAATTGTGCTGCTGGTCACTCAGATCGGTACAAACTCTGCTGGGATCAAGGGCACATTTTCAATGACAGTGAGGAGCCTGAAAGCAGCGTGGGATGCTGAAAACTGCCTCAATAACCTAGACCCATCAATTGCTAAAACTAAGAGATGCCACGTTTTACTTCCAGAAATCATGAGCACCCCTGAAAACTTGCCCCAGTGGGTGTCTGACTTCTCTCCCCCTGTATTTTTGGGATGTCCCTTGTTTCAAGGATGGGATAAGACATTGATCACACCCATTTTGTCATTGGAAATATGAATAATTACGGTTGGAATAAGGAGCCACAGATCAGAGCTGTCTGTGCTGATACCTGGGCTCTGGTGACACTCTCTTCAGTTGGGTTCTGGATTTGGACCTTCCCAAGCCACAAGGTGCGGTTTAGAGGGCGTTCAGGTCCAGATTGCTCTGGATGGTCTTTGCCACGTGCAGCAGGAGCTGTTCCTCACCCAGCCCCTCATGTTGTCACCATCAGGGTCTCCAGGGGCTGGTCAGAGGCCAAAGTCTTCAGGCTCTGGATGCGGTGGTTTGGACACTGGGGAGCCTCCATCTCCATGGTGCACCCGGCTCTTCCATCCGAGGCAAATTAATCACACAGAGTCCTTATTTAGGAACTGTCACAGAATCACAGAATCACAGAATCAACTGGGTTGGAAAAGCCCTCAGAGATCATCGAGTCCAACCCTTGGTCCAACTCTAGTCCATTTATTAGATCACGGCACTAAGTGCCATGTCCAATCTGAGTTTAAAAACCTCCAGGGACAGCGAGTCCAGCACCTCCCTGGGCAGCCATTCCAATGCCTGACCACTCTCTCTGTAAAGAATTTCTTTCCAATCTCCAGCCTCAATTTCCCCTGTCAGAGTTTAAGCCCATGCCCCCTTGTCCTATTGCTGACTGCCTGGGAGAAGAGACCAATCCCCACCTGGCTAGAACTGCCCTTCAGGTAGTTCTAGAGAGTGCTGAGCTCACCTCTGAGCCTCCTCTTCTCCAGACTAAACAAGCCCAGCTCCCTCAGCCTCTCCCCATAGGGCTTGTGTTCAAGTCCCTTCCCCAGTCTTGTTGCTCTTCTCTGGACTCGCTCCAGCACTTCAATCTCTTTCCTGAACTGAGGGGCCCAGAACTGAACACAATACTCAGGTGTGGCCTCCCCAATGCAGAGCACAGGGGAAGGATCACTGCCCTTGTCCTGCTGACCACGCTAGTTTGGATCCAGGACAGGATACCATTGGCCTTCTTGGCCACCCGGGCACACTGATGGCTCATGTTGAGCTTCCTGTCCATTAGTCCCCCAGGTCCCTTTCTGTCTGACTGCTCTCCAGCCACTGTGTGCCTGGCCTGGAGCGCTGCAGGGGGTTGTTGTGACCAAAGTGCAGCACCCGGCACTTGGCCTTGTTGAACTCCATCCCACTGGAATCAGCCCATTTTTCCAGTCTATCCAGATCCCTCTGCAGAGCCCTCCTGCCTTCCAGCAGGTTGGAAGCCTCTGTGAGAAGCCTCTGTGAGAAGCCTCTGTGAGGACATCACCATCTTCTACCCTGGGTGACAAAACCATGGCTGTCCCCATCGCCGGGGGCACCTGGGAATGGATGGGGGACCGTCCCAGGTGCGCTGTGTCCCTCCCACCCGCGGTAGCCCCGTGGTGTTGGGAACGGGAGGAGAAGCTCTCGTGTGTGCACGAAGCTCCTTCAGGGCTGAGGGCAGGAAGCCAAAATCAAATCTTCCTTTTTTTTTTTTTTCCCAGAGTGTATCACTGGCTATTGTCCTTATCAAACAAAGCCCTTTCATCAGAGCTTCTTTAACACACTTTATTTCTCTTTTATTTTGCTTTGAAATAAGCCGGGCAACAATTAATTTCAGAGAGAGAGAGAGAGAAAGAGAATTCAACAAGGATCTATTACTACTCTCGGCTTCTATTGCTGTAATGAAAATCTATTTCCTTTCCCTTTTGTGTCCCATATAATTTAATGCCCATTTTATTAATGGTCTGAAATAATTACGGAACCTTTTGTGATTCTCAAGTATGTTTCATTTAATTGTGCAATAAACGCCTAATCTCTTCCTCCATCTGAAGCTATTATGGCATTAAAATTAACAATTATGCAGCAATGCGCCCGGGTCCATAGAAATCACTCCAGATAACTAGACATATATAAATCATTCATGAGAACAATTTCTGAAAAGAGACGAAGGGAGAGAAGAAAAAAAACTGTGTTGAGAATGACATTGGGAAGCCAAGGGCCTGGTCTCTAAGAAGATAGCAACACCTTAAAAAAATCTCTTTTTGCTTCTTTTTTCCCCTTTTTTGTTATTATTATTTTACTAATTGTGTTCAGTGGCACAGCACCCCCCTCCCCATTAGCCTGACAGATATTTTCAGAATTAATTAACTGTTAGCTCAGAGGATAAATTGTTCATTATCAATTTTTCCCCTTCCCTTCTTTCTTTCTTTCCTTTTATAGTTTTTTTTTCCCCTTTCTTTTCCTATTCATTTCTTTTTCCTCTCTTTCAGGCCAGCAATTACACTCTCCGCCTTTCACTGGCAGGTCCTGTTCTGTAGGAGGTAATCCAAATGGGGAAAGTGCTTTTTTTCTTTCAACCCTATTCAACTTCTCCTCTTCTTCCTTTTGTGGGATTTAATAACCAGGGCTGATCAGCACGCTGTGGACAGAGAGGTTAAGTTTGTTGTCTCAGCACTTTGCCGAGGCAGGACGCTCCGGCATCCTCCAGCCCTCCTCTCCACTCCTCACACCGCTATTTAATTGCGATTCATTTAATTAACTGCGATTTGAGCCCCCGGGATGGCTCAAGCATCCTGGCCCAAAGCTCCTGGTCCAGACAGGGGCCGATTTTGGCTGCTCGAGGAATGGGGTCTGGGGTGTCTCCAGCAGCATGGGGACAGAATCTGGCCATGTCACCTCAAGCAACATCTCCATGCAGGGAGAGCAGGTCACAGTATAGGGGAGGGTGACAGCAGCCCACTCCTGGTTGCCACCCCCTATGAGCTTCACATCTTGTCACCATCATTCAAGTCATTGCCACAGCACTATTAGTATCAGTTCCTGATGCTGTAGCATCCTCCATCAATCCTGCCTGAAACGGGACATCCAGGTGGTCGCTCCTGCCCTGCTGATGGACCCATCATATTTCCATTTCTAAGGATCAGAGGGAAACAAATTGTACCCCCAATATTTATTTTTGTTGACGCTTCACTTAGGGATTTATGTCATTAGAAGTGCAGCAGAGAGCTCAGCAGTCAGTGCCCGTCAGACAAGAGATGCTGAGTCCACCCCTCCTGGCCCAGGAAGCCAACAGCTGCCTTCATCCCTCGTGCCAGCATCCTCTTCAGCTCTGACAAGCCCATCATATTTTGCTTATCCACCACATTCACATAGGTTTGTGTATCTGTCTTTATTCATCCTCCCCCACAACCTGAACTGAAACTGAATGAAGACAGAACAGCTAAAAGGCTTCTTCCAAGGTGTTTTCTCCCCAGAAAAGACTATGAACGACTCTTCTGCCACTTCTTTGTCAGGCAGTTCTGTACCAGATCAAGAAAAAGGTTGTATCAGCATCCCAGTGACTGAGAGGCATCTTAAATCATGAGAGTAAAAGCGCACAGGTGCCTGGCAGAGAAGAAAACAGGAGCAGCTCAACCAGATTTAGTAGTTCAGTCCAGTGATGGACCAGGCACACCAATGGGGACCACACGTGGTTGTCCATCCAGCATCTATCTGCTGTCCCACTGGAAGACTGGTTGGTGATAGGGAGTGGTGAATGCGAAAGCTCTAGCTCATTAAACCATGTTTGGAGTAGCCTTGAGTTCTGAATGATCTCCAAGAGCCAGCAATATTACATCTATTTGGTTTTGCCTCTTATTGCATTGTCTGTTGTGGAAATATAGCCACCATAGTCTCTAAAAGGTTTGCTGATGCACTATGCCTTGGGAAGCACAGAGAAAGCATGTGACTTCAGTATGGCACATATACAGTTAAAGCTGATATCCAGATACAGATCTGACCAAAGAATTCAATTAATCACTTGGAATAATAGTAGCATATTAGAAATGAGAGATATCACTTAGAAGAAAATATATAATCAGCAGAGATCAGGAGAGAAACAGACTCTATCAAGCACTACAATGAGCATTATTCAAAAGATGATTCATAAAATTAAAATCCCAAATTCACCCAGTGACCTGCCTCTTTTCAGATCAACGGAGAGAGTCACACATCATCTTTGATATCTTTCCTACATAAAGGATCCCTTTTCTGATCAGGTCACAGAACCCAACCCTACCAGCAGATAATAATTGGGAGCTATTTGGCAGCGTCATGAATTCACCGTTTAGAAACTATCTTTTGCTTTATAACGAATAAGGCCGGAGGGAAAAAACTCTTTTGTATAACAGAGTTGAGCAGTGAAGTATCAAAAGTCAGCCACCTGCTTGCCCGATGGCTGGGTGGGTGTGCCAGGGTACCCCCAGTTGTACAACCATCCCAGCAGGCCACAGATTACAGAGTGGACTATTCTCCATTTTTGGTTCTCACCAAAGGGTTCACCTGAGCTCTGACACTCCTCAGGGTCACAAATTCACATCTCAAAGCTGGCACCTACAGCTACTCAATTTAATGGACTCCACCAGTGATGGAGCACAGTTCCCGTAATGGTGATGGAGGTACCTACCATGTTGAATCCTACCTGGGCTGCATAATTTGCTGGGGAGACGTATTTTCTGTGGTCAACTGAATGAGATGGGCACTTCCCATCTGTCTGGGCAGTGTGACAGTGGTGTTCCATCAGTGGCAGGTTTCTGCAACGACAGCTGTTGGCTTCAAGACCTCAGTGCAAGGAGGTGGGTAGAACGATGGGCAGAGCTGGTGACGACCAAGGGGTGTCCGACCTGTGGGCACTGCCTTCCTTGTGCCAAGGACTCTCCCAGTTTATTTCTTGTTCTCTTACTGCAGCATCATGTGTGTGTTCCTGTAAGCACGGGAGAGAGAGAAGATTAAAATGTGTCCTTCCAATTAAGACATTATTTCCACCTCATTTAAATTTTCCTGTTCTTAATGCATTTCATCATTTCAGTTCATTTTATCCAAGTGTTTTAAAAAGCTCTCCTCTTCTATTTCCCCCGGTGAGGATGATTAAGATAGAACAGGAATGATCTGCATGTTTCCAAACTTTGCTGCCTGTCTGGAATTAAATCACAGCTGCAACGAGGAGAGGAAAGAGAGGAGTGGGGAGCTGTGTGCTCAAAGCGAGGCAAAGAGATCATGGACCCAAGTGCTACAGGCAACAATTTCAGCGAACAGCCCACATTTGGCCTTCGGTAGGTGACCAAAGGGAGTGGGACTGGCAGTTGTGTCCTCAGCTTTAATGCTGTTTATTCCCTGCACCAGCTTTTGCTGCGGCTTGTTATGGAGATGCTACTGGTGGTGTAGAAATCAAATCCCTGTCCATACCAGCAGTACCAGTGAAGACCATCACCCAGCCCTGCGGCAGAAACAGGATTCCCTGTCTGCCCTCCAGTTGTCTTTAGAAATAACATCCCGTGCTCCTGCCCCGTGCGGAGTTTTATCCAGACCTAGTGCTGAAGGGATGGGCGAGATGTGCAGAGCAGAAGGGAACCGTGTCACTGGTGGAGGGGACAGGTTTCTCCTTCAAACACGAGGGTGGCTTCTGTGGAAACACTGTGTGATTCATGTTTGAGATGTAAAACAGAGGACAGGACCTGCCATTCCAACAGCTCTGGTAAGGATGCCCAAGAAGCAAAGACCTGCACTCAGAAACAGAGAACGAAGCTGCTCACTCACTCTGGGATGGCAGCTCCCAGCCTGGATTTGCAACAGCAACATGAAGAGGAACATCAGTTTGGCCTAAAACAAATTGCCTCCAGCACCTTGTCCTCCAGTTTTGAACAGAGACTCCATAAAGCATGGTCATCATCAAGCAGAGCTCCTGGCTAGCTACTAAAACCACCTCGGCTTTTCATGCAGCGTTTCTACTTGAAAATCCAAAGCCACAGGAGCTGTATTTTGTTGCTGGCTTAAGTAATACTGTTGGAACTGGGAAAGCGCATGTTGTAGCAGCGTGGTGCACTGGTGTTGTTCAACATTGTGATCGTCAAAAATATCCAATTTTCCTATTGTAGGGACCATCCTACTCAGGTGGACGTAACAGATGACCCCCTCATCCTCAGCATCTCCTGTTGTGCAGATACACTGCATGAAGGGAGTGAGAATATTGTGTTAGCAAAGCCCATTTCCTTTAAATGGCTGTTTTCGTATCACTGACTGGTATTTATTTACTTCATAGAGCATGTCTCAGGTCGTAATGAAAAACGACCCAACCTCAGCACAGAGACTGCCCGATACTTAAGACGATTAAGATAAAGTCCCACATAAGTGGCCCTAATAAAAGGAATTTATCACAAGACATGGAGGGGAAGGTATCTTTATTCACTAAGTGAATGGCACTAAGGGTTGTCATTGCAGATTTTCAGTTCAGGAAATTATCATTCATTCTCCAAATTACTGACTGCACAAAAATTACTAAATGGTGCGTTATCACTCCCTCTCAGCACGAGAATGTCTTTGTTGTATGTTTGATTACAAATGGCTTGCCCCATGATTATCATCAATAAATCACAGGTAAGCATAGCACATGCCATGAGGAGGCTTGGCTGAGAGGCTTCTGGAGCTGGCGTGAAAGGAGAGACAAAAGCACCCTCCGGTGTGGAGCTGTGGTCGTTCGGTTAGGTAATAACTCACTTCGTCGTGTTGTTTATGCACAAGGACGGCCGTGGACTCGCATGGTCACAGCAAGAATTCATAGACGTTGAAAATACATTTCCTTACCTCTTCATAAATCCATGCAAGACAGAGATACCTTGGTGGCTTTTTTTGGTCTTCCTTTTCTTTTTTTTTTTTTTTTCTTTTTGTGCTTCTGCATCCTACCAGGAGGAAAATAGACACAACAGGTATAAAGTGGCAGCCCAGGATAATGGATGAGGAGAATATAAGTGATACTTCAGCTCTGCAGCAGGTTTGCTGAACGTGGTAACTCAAAGGTACGAGACAAGCCAGGAAATTTCGGGGAGTCAGAACCATCCGCAAGGAGCGTTTGTGCTCCTTCTCCTTCCAAGATGTCTCAGGGATCCCTGTCTGAATTTAGGTTGGTTTCTTCAGAAGAAACATAAGACTTTTTGTTGTGGAAAGACAGAGACCCATGGGCAACAGGAGGATGAGGTGATACCCTGCAAGATGGAAGGGCTTTACCTGCATCCTGGTATCCAAATATACTTTAGGTGAGCTACAAGGAAGCATCACAACTCAGAGCAGAAGAGCTGTTTATTTGTCTCCCATTGAGTCTATGAAGGACCTTACCTTAGTGATAGCCTGCAAAGACCAGCTTGCATTTATTTAAGAAGAAAACCATGTGTATTTTTATTGATAAAATAACGAGATCTTTCTGTGCAGCCTGAAGTAAATCTGGAGCACCCAAAGACAGTGGATGGAACTGCAGACTTGTCCCAGCAGAGGGCCATATATGTGGCCAATATATTGGTGCTCATTCCTCTTGCCTTAGTGCAAAATCCTCCATCATTACCCGTCAGCAAACACAAAAAGACAAACAACAAAGCCTGAAGTCCTCAGTGGGTATACTCACCTCCTGTGCCAGGAGAGATCCTTGAACTTGGAAGACTTGGTTCAATGACAGACCCTGAAGTTGACATGTACCAAAGCTCATCCTTGCTCCACGCTTGAGTTACTCATCTATAAAGTTGTCTCCTACAGCTTTGGTGAGGAGAAAAGTGCAGAAAGGTAGACAGAAGCTTTTCCAGGAAGGCCATGTCAGAGAGTAGGAGGGAATATACAAGGAGCCAAGGAGATCCCAAAAGAGATGGTGATGTGTGTCTGTTTGGCCTGGTGAACAGCGTTTGCTGTCTGATGAAGCAAAACCTGTTTCAGCTGTGAAATCTCCGAAGAATTCCCTCGGCAGCAGAATGATGCTTATTTTACCCTCATCATCTGCCTCTCACCTCCCCTCCTTTCTTTGGCTTGTAAGAAAAAAGGGGCTATTTTACAACCCTCTGGGTGCTGGATCCCAACTCCTGGGTGGGGTGAGGGCCAGGGCAAGGAGCAGACGTGCTCAATGAGAGCAGAGATTAAGATCTCTATCAGAGCTTGTGGCTCCAGCGATTACACTGTATTAAGGCTCTGTCAGTGTCGACAAACACTGCCCCAATTAGGAATTAGCTTGGCGTGGCATCTGACAGCACTACTTGCCGCTGACCCGCTAAATGGGCTGCCCTTCCCTCCTCCCTGCTCATTTAATGGGGCAGTGGGCAGCAAATACAACTGGAGATCACTCTCCACCATCCCTTCTCCCTCTTCTTCCCCTTAATTGATGCATCTCCATTGACAACCCTGGGCCAGATGCATGAATATTTACTACTTTGCTCCAAAAAATACCTGCCCCGCTGCATCCAGTCCAGCATCACTGGTGATCTTCCAGCCATGCGTGTTTTCTTTTGATATTATTGAAGTCATGTCCATCATACAGCAAAGGAAGCATCTTTATTTCTTCAAGGCGGTGTCCATCTAATATAAAGCTTATCCGGATCTCCAAGGCGTTCCAAACCCATCCTGCCTTCTCGGTGCCTACCATCACGGGATAGAAACACATTGGTCATCAACACAGCTGCAACCAGTACAAGTGGTACAAAGGGAGCAGATACGATTACACCCAAACTTCTCAAGGGGAAATGCAGAAAGACCAGACATACCAACAGTCATGGCAAATTCAGGTCAGAGAAAGGCAGTGAACTGAAGGTACTTACCCAAGGCTTTTTGGTTTTAGAGGGAGGTGCGTCCACTGGAAGACAAAAAACAGGAGCTGAATCCACTTGATTTACTGCGGATAGAAATAAATATTTAAAAGCAACGGAAATGCAGACAGGACAAGTGGCTGGCCAGGATCACAGCGGGTGACTATTGGGGACAAATAAGGTGATTTGTACAGAAATGGATGGAGCACCTGCGTAAGCACGATGGAGACTGGAGAGCTGGAATGCCTGTTGTGGGTAAATGTTTTATTTGAACATGGAGGTAATACAGGACAGGGACTGTCTTCTGCTCTGCTTTGGGCCACGACTGGGACACAAGATCCACTTCCTCGGACTTTTGCAGCTCCAGATTGCCCCTGTCCTGCCATAACTGTCTCTTCCAACTTGCAGCAGCCCATCCCCAGCGAACACCAAGGAAAAGCCAGCAAGGAAATATACAAGGACTTATCCTATCCTGAGATGGCCACACAAAGATTCATCCCATGATAGTGTAGATGCCTAATTTAGGCAGCAAAATTTAGTCAGATTAATCCTGTTCCCAGCCTAGTTTTCATGACCACTACCATGAGCGACGTTCTTGCTATTGGAGGAACCATCGTCTTCCAATATTTCCAATAATGGTAGAAATTGTAAAAAGAGCTGTAACACCATCACTGAGTACCCAGGACACATATTCTTAGTTCGTAGAGGCAAACACGGGGCTGTACGGCACCCATCGATGTCTGCAACCTGGCAACTCACCTCAAATGACAACTGTGACAGCAGCGGAACCAATTGCTGGCAA
Source organism: Streptopelia decaocto (assembly GCF_964273445.1). Taxonomy (NCBI): domain Eukaryota; kingdom Metazoa; phylum Chordata; class Aves; order Columbiformes; family Columbidae; genus Streptopelia; species Streptopelia decaocto. The sequence goes on from NC_138660.1 coordinate 25,842,810, forward strand.
ACCATCTCCATGTAAAAAAGAAAAATGGAGTTTGCCTTTCCAAGTCCTCTCTTGGAGGAAGAGATGCCAGGAAGAAACCATCTGCTATGTCTTGCTAAGCAATAACTTGATACAGAATCATATAATCATAGAACAGTTTGGGTTGAAGGGACCTTCAAAGCTCATGTAGTTCAACCCCGGCCATGAGCAGGGACATCTTCACCAGCTCAGGTTGAGATGAGAGTGAGCTGGGCTGTGCCTGCATGAGGGAATCCCGCCGCTGGTGACCAAGAGCTCAGGAAGGCTGGATGAAGTTGGCTTAGTTGTTTTTAATGGTTTTTTTGGAGTTAGGCCTTACTTAAAGTCAGCATGTTGCATAAATCAGGTCCTGACGTTCCCGGCTGTTCTGACAAAAAGGGGTTGTGCTGGTGCTGGTACCCTTGCTGATGGGTGACAGCCACAAACCAGGATTTCCATCTGTACCTCCCTCCCATTCTTAGCAGCGCAGGAGGGTTTTACACGCATTTATTGCTCCGGCTCACGCATTTCCATTAGAGTGCGGAGGACTTGGGGAGGCACGCTGTTTTGGTTCACCTTTCTGCAGCGGTGGAAACTGATAAGGTTCATCTGCATACAAAAGGCTGAATGGAGAGGCAGGAGGGTGAACGGGGTCGTACACCCAGATGGATTTTTTAATTCCGGGGGAAAATAACACCACGCTGTCAAATGATAACTGAGCCTTTCTTCCCAACTCAGACCAAAATACGATTTTTCATCGGCGCATTGGAGGAGAGGAAAATTATACAGAATTTCATTCTGCAGAATAATAAAGCTTCATGCTGAATAAAGCTCCCATAAGCCAGTGTAATTACTGAAGGGCAGGAAATACACTTTCAGTTTATATCTAATCACAATGCCATATTGTGCGCTGTGAAAAGGACTTCTGGAGGCCGGAGTGTTGCTGGAATGTGAGCAGGCCCCAAAGACTTTCTTCTTGCCAGGACTTTTTTGGCTGTGAAAAAAAGGAGACGACTAGCTGAAGTCACTTCAGAGGGCACAAAGACACCGCTTGAGGAGGAGTCCGGAAGGGCTTTGTTTTGGGCTTCAGACTCAACCCTGGCACCAAATTGACCTCAATTTGGGACCTCGATGGCCTGGGGAACCCCCTGGCAGGTCCAAAGGAGCATCTTGGTGGTTTGGTGATGTTGCTCCATCCCAGCTGAACATAGACCATGAACTAATACATTGTACATATAACTAGTACAATTATGAAAAAAAGAAAATGTGATGACACTGTCATTTGGTAATTCTTCCCTGCTGTCTTATCCTCGTGGCTGACTGCAGGCACAAAACTCTCTGGGTAGACCAGCCAGAAGCTGCAACACCCTCAGACAGGTAGAGGTTGTGATGGGGGCAAGTGCTCCTCACCACACTTGGGCAACGTGTTAAAACAAGGGCTTGATCAAAGCATTGTAGGAAATGGTTTCAAACAGGCTTGGGAGATTGGGGCAAGTCATGAAGAAGAAATTGTTGGCCCTGAGGGTGGTGAGAGCCTGGCCCAGGTTGGCCAGAGAGGTGGTGGATGAACCATCCCTGGAGACATCCCAGTCCAGGCTGGACGGGGCTCTGAGCAACCTGAGCTGGTGCAGATGTCCCTGCTCATAGCAGGGGAGGCACTGGGGGAGCTGGGAACGTCCCTTCAACACAAACTGTTCTATGATTCTGTGATTCTCTACCAAAAGGGATGTGTTCACTGAGGGGAAAAGCAATGCAGAAGGGCAGCAAGGGGAAAGAGGCAATGCTTTATGTGGCGAGAACTACTAAAGAGGATGACAAAACCCCCTTAGCACAGCTTGAAACATTGCTCCTGCGCCAGTAAATACAGAGAATAAACCTGTTCCCGGTGTGCATTTTATTCCAAGGCCCTTACACTAAATCCCCCCGTGGCACCTTGTGAAATGCCGTGTGTGAAGTGCTGTAGGGTGGGACGTCCCCAAAGACTGGGACACCCATCCGGACTGGGGGGAGGTGACAGCTCATGACAGGGATATGTGCACAAATACAGGGCAAAACGCTTTGCTACTGCCTGGAAAAAATCCACAATATACCCTCAACCGTGATTTTAACCTCACTTGCACTCCACCATTTCCCCATTTTGATATCGCAAGTATACTTGTAATTTCCAAAATACACTGATTTTCATTTGCTCTGGTGCCAACAGTGTCTTTTAGCCATTCCATTTGCCCCTTAGGAAAATTGTTAGACAAACCAAGAGCTGTTAAGGTCCTGTGTTAACCCTGCCTCCCTGATCCCTTGCTCCATCTTCTTCCCTGCACGTTGAACAACCTCTTCCATGCACAGAACTACCCAGCTGAACTCTTGCTTATGCCATATAGGACGCCACTGTAGCGTTACTGGTCTGAACTGGGAGCGCTTCACCCAAAAGAGGCTTTTTCATAGTACAGTTCATTGGTGGCTTGTAGATATCCTCTGGTTAACTAATACACTCACATCCTTCCGCTCCTCTCTCATTTCCAACTGATGAGCTCCCAGTTTAGAGCAGAATTTCTTGTTAATCCCCAAGTGCATGACCTTGCATTTAGTAGTCTTAAATTTCATCCCATTTCCTTTACTCTCGTCTGCGAGATTATGCAGTTCTCCATGTATGGTATTGTGATCCTCCTTTACTTTGCTGACGGCTCCTAAATTTATGAGGACTAGAAAATTGACAGGAAACTTAAGGCCAAGTCTGGCTGCCAGTTCACCTTGGATGGGAAGGGTGGATGCAGGTGAAATCCCCTGGTAACACAAAAATGATGATGGATATGTGGGTGCAGAGGACAGCAAGCGGCTCCCCGACCCTGCGATCAGGCGCTTCTTAAAAAAACACCCAGCGTGGGATCTGTCAGAGAGGAAAATGGTTTCTCTGATCTGTCAAACCCATTTGCTCTCTCTTCAACCACAAAGAGGTTGGAGTTGGTTTCTTTGGTGCTCAAACATCAGCAGCCTGGTAACATGGGAGGCCGGCAGAGCGGTGAGGATGAAACGGCCTCGAGTCGTGCCAGGGGAGGTTGAGGTTGGATCTGGGGAACAATTTCTTCCCCCAAGGGCTGTGGGGCATTGGAACAGGCTGCCCAGGGCAGTGCTGGAGTCACCATCCCTGGAGGGTTGGACAGACGGACATGAGGTTCTCAGGACATGGGGCAGTGCCAGGGCTGGGGGAATGGTTGGACTTGATGATCTTGAGGGGCTTTTCCAACCAAGATGATTCTGTGATCATCAGAGATGCTGGTGGGGCCCCAACTGTACAGACTTGTGTATCTTTACCCCACCTCCTGCCCACTTGGCTGTTTAAAGTTTATTTTCTTTTCTGTGTATGCCCAAAAGCTTTGTGCACCACCACATCCGAAACAAAAGCTGCTGAGCAGAGAGAGGTCTCTTCTGCTCCACACACACCTAATATTACTGGTTAAATGAGAACTACGTGGGACGTTTTTCTCCAAACTCCTGGGTGCTGGGAGACCTCCTAGACCAAGGTTTCACAGCTGCATACCCCTGGAGACCCCGTTTCCCTCTGCAAAATCCCCTGTCTGCAGGGAGTCGGCCTCTAACCTCGCTCCATTGCAGACGGGAGAGCAACTGTTTTGCACTAAGCAGTGAGCCGAGGGGATTCAGCCCTCCCAATCAGCACCGCTAAAGCATGAAATGAGGACACTGAACCAGAGAGCGAGCAGGGGGGACCGCGCCGCTTCTCCCACATCACCAAAAAAGAAAATTAAAAAAAAAAAAAAAAAGGGAAGAAAGCAAAGCCTTTGCATTATTATGTGTTCTGTCTGGACCGCAAATGCTCTATTTTTATATACCTCCCCATCTCCCCCCAGCCCTGTCCCCTCCTCCTCTGCCTGCGCAGGAAAAGTTCTTGAATCAGCAGATTCTGAGCTCGGGAGCGGTAAAGAGCTATTGAGGGATGGACTCTGATAGCATTACAACCATACATGGACCATTTTCTGTGGCGAATCGCTGAGTTCTACCTGGTTATCTCCTGCCTTGCACATCACTTCCGAATGACATGCTCTCAGTCTGGGCAAAAAAATGAGAGGTTTTTTTTTTAAGAGCTGGGATTTCAATAATATGTGACGAAAGGAGGAGATTACTTTCTGAGGTGGGAGAAGGCAAGAGAGGGGGAGAGAGGGAGAGGAGATGAAGAGCAAGTTCTTGGTCCTTTATGGAGTTTCATAGCAAGGCTTCTCTCGTGGTGGTAAAGACTTTCTTTGGGTGGTTTCTTACCCTTTTCCCAGGTGAAGAGGGCTGGAGCCAAGAGATGTACATTGTTAAACGCTGTGGCTAACGAAGAGATTGCCTGGCTGTGAGTGGCATAAGGAGCTGCAGAAGCTGCGTTGAAGGATAGCTGAACCGCAGCTGCATTTTTAAAGATGGGTTTTATCTTGGAGAAGTCACAGCATGTCTAAGGCTCACCTGGTGCCTTTATTTCCAAGTGCCCAAATTAGCCAAAATTCAGTTGGAAGTGGAAGGAGGGCGTGCGAACATCAGTGAGAGGCTCTCGGATGGATGGGTGGATGCATGTGCAATGTGCATGCTGGTGGTGGAGCTAAAAGTGCAGCAAGGAGACATTTTTATGGTGTCAAATATTGCCCTGTTCAACTCATTTTGGAGCGACAATCCCTCTTCTGCCTTCAGATAATTCCTGCACCTATATTCTCTAGCTTGGATCCATATCCACTTCCCTTCCCTGCTGGATGCACCACTGTGTTTATCTTTCTAGCACCCCACCCGTACCATAGAGAAACTGAGATGGTGGGATGGGATGGGATGGGATGGGATGGGGGGGGATGGGATGGGATGAGATGGGATGGGATGAGATGGGGTAGGATGGGATGGGGTGGGATGGGATGGGATAGGATGGGATGGAGTGGGGTGGGATGGATGGGATGGGATGGGATGGATGGGGATGGGGATGGGAATGGAGATAGGGATGGGAATGGGGATAGGGATGGGAATGGGGATAGGGATGGGGATGGGGATAGGGATGGGATGCTTCAGGGCTTTGTCATGGTCACACACGACACTGGCTGTGGAGATGATCCCAAGGTACAGACTTATGTCTCAAGACTTTGTTTCAACACTCAGATGGATGATGAGAAGAAGCACCAGCTCCATAAAAAAGGCAAAGGCAGGTTGTGTGGGTCTTTCACATCGCCAGATGCTCTTCTGCTCCTTGGGGAAGTCAGCTCAGACTCAGCAAAACCTGTGGCCCTATGGGTGAACTGTGGGTAGGGTCAGACACGTATCTGCAGGTGAAGGAGCCGTGCGTTTGCTGGAGCCATTGCGTTGTTCAGCACTTGAGCGGGATTTAGTGTCTTTTATGGGGACTGCTTATTTGTGAGGGACATTGTTGGGAGGGAAATGCAACTCCTGCCCAGCAGAGACTGGAGAAGACCACTTACCTGCCCAGGCGCTCTGGTGAACAAGATAAAGTCTTCATGGCAACATCCATGGACAGCAGCTTCTGATGATAAGAAGGTCACCGAGGATGCAGGAGCTTCATGCAGCTGTAGCAACATGGAGGGTATCAGCACCAGAGCTGTGTAGATATGTAACCACCCCTGTGGACGAGTCACCATCTCTCGAGCTGTTTAAAAGACATACAGATTAGGTTCTTAGGGACATGGTTTAGCGCTAAAGCAAGGTTATGGTTGGACTCAATCTTAAGGGTCTTTTCCAACCAAAATGATTCTATAAACCTGAACATGTTGCGTTCTCATTTTGCTGGCTGAGCAGAAGAATACAGGGTTGTAATTCTTCCATAAAGACCCAAAGCTCCATCCCAAACCTGTCTTTAGAGCAAAGCCACACAGTCTCAGCCTCACCAAAAAGCTTCTCACCCACGAAGCCCACCTGGACGTGTTCTTTGCTCTCATTTACCAGCCCCAGGGAGACACGTTGGCTGGGGACAGCGAGGGAATGCCAACATCTCCTCTCCCCAGAGCCAGATGCGATCACCTGCTCGTCACAGCCAGCCGCGGGCTGTCTGTGTCAGCGAACAATCTGACAAAGTGCACCGGATGAAATTCTGCTGCCTTCTGTCTTTAGATAAGGGCGCTATCACTGACTCAACATATTTTATGTATAACACACCCGATGCAAAAAGCATTCAAGCATCAGGCTTGTTTAAATGTATTTGATGGTATCTGGGGAAAAACCAGTTAACACTTCTCGGCTCGCTGCGGGATGCTCTGTACGGCGAATCCCGTCAGGAGGGGCCATCCGTGCCCAAACAGGGAAAAAAGGTAGGGAGGGGGACACTGGTTGAAAATGTCACCTTCATAAGGTCACGATGAAGTAGTTTAGCCCTCTGAGGAGCATGAAGGAGGAGCAGGATGCACAGCCTGTCTGCAAACACTCCTTCCACCTCCGCATCCGTGACAGCGGGGACATTTGGCCAATGTGTCAGTATTTATCGGTCAGTTCTAAACACACCTGAAGATCCAAGGGTTGGACTTGATGATCTCTGAGGTCTTTTCCAACCCAGTCGAGTCTGTGATTCTGTGATCTTGTAGGAGCCTGAGACCGCTGTGTCTCTTTGCCAACGCCAGTGCCATGGGTGTTGTCCCCAGACCTCTTTTCACCAACACACCCCTCTGCTTTCAATGGAGAACATCCCTCAGTATGACATTTCCACCTTCTGCTTGGGTTTGACCTCATTTTCCCCTACCTGGCAAGAAAGCAAGAGTTCAGAGAAACATTTTCCAGAAAATTAAAATGCCATCACCTTTTTTCAGAGTTTTTTTTTTAAACTGGATTTTCCAAGAGCACATGAGAAGCAGACAGAGGCAAATCACTCCTAAAGGTTTTTTTTTCTCTTTACAAGATAGTTCTTTATCTTGAATTTATGATCCTTGATCCAAGCTCTTGTGCTATCTGTAGGAAAATAGAGAGTTTTGGTGTGCCGTGCCAAAGAAAATATAACACACCTTTACTTTTGAACCAGTAGAGATTTTCTGGGGGGAAGTGAGAAATAAAGAGACACGTTACTCTGCCTATTACTTCTCATCAGTCCCATCTCTGCTCATCAAACACAAGGTGGAGTTTGGACACAAAAATCCTCTATTGTACATATATCTTAACAGCGGACTTCGTGCTATTTCATGTGTTATCATTAATTATGAGGCTGAGCAATGATCAAATGACTTCAGGCGTCATTTCCTTGGAAGCCCATCACTACTTTTCCCAGTGGTAAGGAAAAAACGGTGCAAACAGGAACCTCTGCTCCTTCTGAAAAGGCAAAATCCCAATATAGACAACCTAATACTTGTTGGTTGGTTTATTTTTGAGGTCCAGCTAATGCTTCTGGGGTGTTTGGGGGTATTGGTCAAAACAGTTTGAAATACCATGAGAGAGAGGTGATGGTGATCAGTACAAGAACGTACATTGCAGCACAGGGTCAGCACCAAGTTCTTCTTGTACGATGGAAAAAAACAGTGGAAAAACTTGTCCCCTCTCCCATTTTTGCCATCACAGGGGTGACATTTGAAATGCTTTAAGTGGCGTTCGCTTGCTGGAGTTTAACGATGCTTGATGCAGGTGTCACCTTTTGGCAAGTCAGCGATGGAGCGAATGAGTTCCCAACCTCTCCCAGATGTTTGCCCCATGACAGGATGAACCCCGCTCCCCACCTCCTCATTTTTGGGTTGCTCTAAAATGTGACTAAGAAGCATCAAAGCCAAGAAAAACTCACATGAAGCCTGGTTACCACCCGTGGAGAAGTTCTGCTGTCCCTTCTCAAGGCTGCTAACTGAAGAAAAGCACTTTCCTTATCCTGGAGCCCCGTTTCTCCATCCACAACATGAGAAAACTGTTTGGGGAAAGAAACTACAAAAAAAGATTAAAAAAAAGCAAAAACCAAAACACACACACAAAACCCACAAAAGACCAAACCAACCAAAAAATATAAAAAAAATAAAAAATAATAAAAAAACCAAACCAGTTAAAAATCCACAGAGGGGATTCATGAGTTACCTGCAAAAAAACCCCCACAACTATTGGTCTAAATTACAGGTTAACAAATGAATTATTATACCCTGTGAGTACCAAGGGGCAGCACTTTGCTGGTGTTCAGAATTTGGGAGGAAAATGCCAATACTACTACAAATAATGGAACGGAACGCAACAGGATAGACTAGAATAGAATATAGAATAGAATATAGAATAGAATATAGAATAGAATATAGAATGGAATGGAATGGAATGGAATGGAATGGAATGGAATGGAATGGAATGGAATGGAATGGAATGGAACGGAATAGAATAGAATGGAACGGAATAGGATAGAAGAGACTAGATTAGACTAGACTAGAATAGAATGGAATAGAACAGAATGGAATGGAATAGGATAGGATAGAATAATGGAACAGAACAGAACAGAACAGAACAGAACAGAACAGAACAGAATAGAATAGAATAGAATAGAATAGAATAGAATAGAATAGAATAGAATAGAATGTATATAATAATATAAATATATATGTTTTTTCTGTTTAAAACCCATGCTCTGCTCCACAGTTGGGGTGCAGGAGGATGAGGAGGAGGTGAGGAAGAGTGTGTGTGTGTGTGTGTGTGTGTGTGTGTAGGGCAGCTGGGGCTGGTGGCGAAGGATCCTTTTGTGAAAATCAGCAGTTCTCTGCTCTTTTATCCCAGGCAAAGATTACATTGAACTCCCAGGGGTCTTTGCTTCCTCAGATCCTTTTCAGCCTGAGTCACTGTAGCACTGCAGATAGTTTTGGGTGTCCTTTCATTTTTTTTGACAGTATTAAATATATACCCCAGTGAGCCATAAATCAGTGGTTTATCAGAGAATAAATCACAACTGTAATAAGGGACCACTTCTTTTTAATTGGACAGTGCACTAAATTAAACAGATATACTTCCTCAAAGAATACAAAAATGTGTCAGCTAGCCTTCTTTAATGAATTTTAATTTTAAATCACCTTTTCTTTGAAAGAAGAGCTATTTTCCTGTCTCGCCAGTAAAAGCATACTCTAACTGGAGGATTTGCTGAGTTTTATGGGTTATTGTAGTTGCACCACTTTATCTTTCATTCCTACGGTAATGTAGCAGCTTTTCCTCCAGGTTCAGATGGGTTTGTTTTGGGAAGGTTTTACCCAAAGTGTTTCTGCAAACAGACAGTGCCAGGTGACAATTCAGTTCATAAAATCATCTATTAATTTGCTGATGGGGAACTGGTTGGATCAGGTTTTATTTGTGAGAGCACCTCTAATATCTGCCTGAACCCCGGGGAAAATCTCCGCACGGTAGTATTAATACTCCCCTAGGTGACTTTTAAATAACTTAGGTTAAGTTCATGCTGAGCAATGGCCCAAAGGAGCAAATTCCTTAGGAAGAGGAGAACTTGGTTTATTTTGTGAGCATGTCTGGACCACCCGATCAGGCGATCACAGAATCATTTAGGTTGGAAAAGACCCTCAGAATCAACAAGTCCAACCACAACTCAACAATGAAGCGTTAAATGTGTTAAAGGATTGGAGGCACAGCACAAACGAGGTAAAATTGTGAAATAAAGATTACGGCCTTTCTTGCACTTTCTCATTCAGATCCAACCACTTTAAGGCCGCAACACCTGACCGAGAGTTGGGATTTTGGTCCTTTGGGAAATTCTCACATTTTTGGCGTTTTCTTTTTGTCAGGTGGCTTTTGTGTCACCGGGGGTTCAGTGTCACAGCTGAGCAAGTGTCACATTTGTAGGTGATGAACAAGACGAGCCCTTGAGGAGGTGATGGATCCATTGCAAGAGCTGGGGATCTCCCGCCTGACGCGGCTTCAATGCGGGTGGCGAGCAGGTCCTGGTGCCTGATGGGGGTGGCGAGTGTGGCGAGGAGGTTGGTGAACAGGGAAGGGGAGGGTTCCGAAGCCAAGGAGGACTTTGGTAACGTATTGAAGGCAGAATTAGACGGCTTTCACCTAAAAAAAGAGAAGAAATGAAATTAAAAATTTAAATGGAGTAAAAGAAAACATAGAAGAAGATACTTAAGAATCGAAGGAATAATTAAATAAAATTTTAAAAAGAAAGTAAATCATAAAAATGAAAACAAACACCACGTAAAATAAAAAATAGACTGAAGGAAAAGAAAATAATCAGAATTCAAATAAATACTTAAATCATTTTTGAGAAGAAAATAATAAAAGAAAAATTTAAAAGAAAATTTTAAAGTAAAATAAAAGAATAAAATAAATTAATGCAAAATCAAATAATAAAAAATTAATAATACAATTAAAATAATATAAAATTTTAAAATAAAATAGAAATAATGTAAAACTAAATAAATATTTTTAAAATAAAATTAGAATTAAAATAAAATAAAAGATAATTAACTATATTAACTATATTAAATATAAAATATAAATATAAATTATATAAAATATAATTAAAATAAAAATAATATTAAATAAGAATAAAGTAAAATAATGTGACATCAAATTAAATAAATAATCTAAAAGAAAGTAAATAATAAATTTAAAATTAAATAAAAAATATGAAACAAAAAGTATAAATAATAAAATCAACACAATTTTTAAATAAAGTATTTTTAAAGGAAAAATATAAAATTTAAATCAAATCAAATAAAAAAAACACAACCAAAAACCGCCAAACCTTTTCAGTATCCAATTCTACCCTTAAAACATGGCCCAGCCCAACAGACATCATGTGTCCCCATCCTGTGCCCTGGGCTGTCCCCTCCCTCCCGTGGGGATGGTGACAGGTCACCTGGAGCCAGCTCGGCATCCCCTCCCCTGCAGCTGCCCGCACTGGTGTGTTCCCAGTCAGTTCCCAGTCTGTGCTGGAATGTCCCTCTGGTCCCCACCCTCCGCCCCACCGGCCCCTTGCAGCATCACAGGCTCTGTGACAATTTTCCTCTCGATGCGCTGCTGGTAAAATCCTTACGAATCTGAATATCTTTTATTATCTTCAGGCCCGTGCTCTTATTTCCTGCCAACACCCTGGGTCTGGTTCCCTCCCCGGAGCGCCCAGCAGGGTCACCATAGGTAATAACTGGTGAGGAGCTCTGGGCAGAGCCCAACCAGGCACCACGAGATATTACAAAAACATCACACTATTTCAAATAATGGCTTTGGAGTAGGTATCATTCTCTTTTTGTGTTCTGCTGGCTAATTTTCTAAGAAACTAAAGGCTTAGAAACATATAGAAAATTCTTTATCCTTATCATATCTGCTCTAGTATGACTGTTTCTTGGTGTCATCATTTCTGTTGAAATGCTTTGAAACCACAGCTTTTTTATTTTTCCCCCTACCTTTTATTTTTCTGTTAAATTCTGGAGTAGCCAAATGAAGACACTCACCCAGATCTCTATATTTCTTAATACAAGTTATTAATTGTTCTGCAGCTTAAAAAGCAAAATAAGTCTGCATGGTCACTGCCGTATATAGCACATTAAGCCTTGAAGCTTAATATTGTATATAAAGCATGTTTCTTCCTGCATAATGAGACCGGGAAATCTAGAAGACAGCTATTTTTTTTTTCAACAAGCTTCCAAAATTATAAAAAAATAATAAATCCCCAATGAAGTATTTGGGAAAACGTTGAAAATGCTGCTTTTTTTTCCCCTGCCTTCAGTCCAAAAGATATTTGTCACCCCCGCCAGGCTGAACTTTGATTTTCTGTGTGTGCTGACTTGGTACCCGCGTGCAAGAGGATGGAGGGGTCCTGCCTGTGTTAGGAAAATACCACCCAAATTGGTGTATAATAACAGCAATATAGCATAGGAGCCGTGCGCAAGGAGCGGTATGCCATCTAGTGTGCGCTGCTCCGTTAATAAACCCCTTATTTACTGCTCACTTTAAAACATCACATTCTTCTGCTCCGCAGTGGTTAACGAGCCTGCCGTCAGTTTTTTGCACGGTATTTTGTGCTTAAATCACTTTTCAAGGCTGGGCACACCCTGTGCTAGACGGGATGTCTGGCTTAAATCCAGGCTCTCAGCGCTAGGGCATGGAATCACAGAATTATAGAATCACTTTGATTGGAAAAGACCTTCAGGATCATTGAGTTCAACCATTCCCCCACCCCTGGCACTGCCTTATGTCCCTGAGAACCTCGTCTTTGTGTATTTTCAACCCCTCCATGGATGGTGACTCCAGCACTGCCCTGGGCAGCCTGTTCCAATGCCCCACAGCCCTTTGGGGAAGAAATTGTTCCCCACATCCAACCTCAACCTCCCCTGGTGCAACTTGAGGCCGTTTCCTCTCATCCTATCATTTTTAGTCCACACGTGGGCTGCAAGGGGGAACCATGCAGGTTGGTGTCACGGAGGGTTTGCTCCTCCATCCGAGCACCAGAGAAATCAAGGCAAACCACTGCAGAACATTTGTTTGTCTTTGCCATGGAAAGATCCACCATAAGTTTCCCTCTCCACCAGTTCACGCTCAGCCCAGCATCACCACCCATGGGTGCAAGACCTTTGGGTGAATGGACAAGCTGGGTCTTCAGGGCTCTGGGTATACATGGGCTCCCACAAGGAGATGGAGGACACCCCGAAGCAGGAAGGTGATCACCCCCTTGCTGGTTTGGGGTGTCATGTCCAACCCACCGGTGGGGAACTAGGAGGTCGACCAAAGTTGGGCCGGGAGAGCCCACCCTGGCACGTGGCCACCAACGGCCTTCTGGTGTGATGTGCTCTTGGATTTTATTTAAATCAGCAAGATGAGAGGACAGTTCAGAGCACTGGATTAATTCCACTTTCTCCCTCTCGCTCGCTCTCTCCTTTTTTTTTTATTAGGAAAATAAAAGAGACTTTGAAATATTAAGAGAGAGCGGGATTAGAGCCCTCTCCTGCTACCCTAGTCTTTCCTCCCCTATTAATTTCCACTTGATTAGAATTCTTTTTGAAGTATTTAAATATGGACAATAGGAAAAAGGGAGGGTGAACTTATTGAATATCAGTTAAACTGTATTAATATAAGCTCAGTTCCAGCTTTTATATAGATACTTCATATATATGTATAGTTTCCACTAGCAATAAAGTAGATCTATCCCTCCTCCCCTACCTAAAGTAATTATGATTTAAAAAAAAACTATAATGAAACTCTTAAACTTTAATAGCCCATTTATAAATCCCCAGCTTAAAATTTAAATGTTTTAAAAAAAGTTTTAGAACTGTAGAAATTTGATATTTCCCCCCCCCTTTTTTTTTTCCTCTTTTTATTTTTTATTTTACATAAGAGGCACTTCTATAGCGTAAAACTTTTGAAGCCGCACGGCAATTCAGGAACTATCCCCCCCGGCCTTGGTAGAAATTGAGGTTTTGAGGGGTTGGTAAAGAGGATGGAGGTGGTGGGACTCACCCTGTGGCCAGCGAGATGGTCCCGGTGGCCTCATCGACATGGTCCCGGTGGCCTCATCGACGTGGTCCCGGTGGCCTCATCGACGTGGTCCCGGTGGCCTCATCAACATGGTCCTGGTGGCCTCATCGACGTGGTCCTGGTGGCCTCATCGACATGGTCCTGGTGGCCTCACCAAGGTGTGCAGAACATCTGGACGACAACTCCTCTCTTTGATGGCCAGCACCCAAAAGCTTTGACACTATATTGGGTGTGATCCAGAGGCCCTGAGCTTCTATTTTCTTGATGAAGAGGAAATCCAGGACTGCTGGTGGACAGTCCCTGTGACAAACAGCGCTGGGTGCCCATGTCATGGTCATTCTGCACCTCCCGACACATCACCTGCTGGAAGCCGAGCCGTTCTTTGGGGTTTTATTTATAAATCGGTACTTTTTATAAACCAGATTTAGATATCTCCCTCCAGATTCATAAATCCTCTCAGCTAACCTAAGAACTGCAGTTTGATTTACAAACCATGACTTTGCGCATCAGATTTAACTCCCTGACTGACTTCTGAAACGTTCGATTGGCTTAGAAGTCAGGAGATGGATTTACAAATCCTAAAACAGATTTACAAATCCTAAAACATAATCACAAGTCATGCCAATAAGTTCTAAGGACGGGGAAAAAAAAAAGTGTTCATTTACAAATCTTCTATTTGCATTTGGAATACAAGAGACTGATTTATAGCCCAGGACTCGGAAGTCCTGTCACCTTTATGATCGGCTGTATAGATCCAGCTCTTCCATTTGAATGCAAAACGCCGACCTGTAAATCTCAGTTGGCTTTTCTAGATCTGATGGAGCCCAACCATCAGCTGGGATGTAGGACACAACACTGTCACCAACCTCAAGAGGTGACCACAAGTTGACCCATAAGAACACACCACCAACCAGGCCAAGGGGAGGGATGCGACTCCCATGGGTGTGATGGAATTATTTTTAAATGTAAGATGCTTAACACAAAGAAGACGGTTGCCCAAGCAGGGGACGTATTTAGGAATGTGCTTTGTGGCACGAGCTGTGATTCATGTCCATCATCTCCACACCACCGCGCTCTTCCATCCCATCTTCTGGGATGGGCTTAGCACCAAAATCATCACAACTCACCTGCATTGTGGCTTGATGGGTCCTGCCTGAATGGGAAAGAAAAGGGATTTTATATCTGCCTGTGGATAATTTGTTATAGATATATTTTCAAAGTGTGATGTTGTTTGTCTGAGATGCTGGACCCCTGTACCACATTCCACAAATAAACTCAGTAATTCAGCTGTTTTCCCTTGCAAATTGTTGCTAATGACGCAAACTCCCATCTTCCATAATGTTCTGGAGGGACTTAGAAGAAAAATAACTTGTCTACAACATCTAATGTTAAAATGTTCAAAAGCTCCTTCGTAATTCAAAGATTTCTCTTTTTTGTACTCCTCCATCTTCCAGATATACATCATAAAGCAACAACTGGCACTAATTCATTTTCCCCTTTGCAATCACCTGTAAAGGGAAAAACAGCGAGAGTTCTTCTACCAGGTGTAAACATGAGGAATAAAAGACCAGATAACAATGAAGATTTCATGGCAACTCACAGATATGGGTACCCAAGTGTAAGGTCCGCCGTTAAATGATGGGCAGCAATTTTCAGATGACATCTTGTAAGCAGAAAGTTGAAAAATGCAGCCTGAGAGTCAGTTTTCACAGAATCCCAGAATGTCAGGGACTGGAAGGGCCCTGGAAAGCTCATCCAGTGCAATCCCCCCATGGAGCAGGAACACCCAGATGAGGTTACACAGGAAGGTGTCCAGGCGGGTTGGAATGTCTGCAGAGAAGGAGACTCCACAACCCCCCTGGGCAGCCTGGGCCAGGCTCTGCCACCCTCACCATGAAGAAGTTCCTTCTCAAATTTAAGCGGAACCTCCTGTGTTCCAGTTTGCACCCATTGCCCCTTGTCCTATCACTGGTTGTCACCGAGAAGAGTCTGGCTCCATACTCCTGACACTCCCCCTTTCCATATTGATCCCCAGGAATGAGTCACCCCTCAGTCTCCTCTTGTCCAGCTCCAGAGCCCCAGCTCCCTCAGCCTTTCCTCACACGGGAGATGCTCCACTCCCTTAATCATCTTCATTGCCCTTTCGGGGTCAGGAACAGGAGAATTTAGAGCAGGTCAGTGGAGGAGGCACTCATCACCAGAAAGCCTGGTCTTGTATTTTTTAGAAAGAAACAATCAATTTAAGGAATAACCCCCCACCACCACCCCTCCTGCACTCTCCTGAGGTTGGTTTTCACCAAAGGTTTAGTCCGGGGGAGGATATTCATCCCTTTTGCCATTTTTTGTGCTGGCTGGGCAATGGGCTGGGTTTATCTTACTGGTGGGAGTTGGATTGCAAAGCAACGCCAAGATCCTCCTCACAACTTCACATCTTCTGCTCTCATCCCTTCCCTGGCAGAAAATAAATAAAAGGCTCCTTTCCGAATTAAGATACACTTGGTACAGTGCCCTGGCCTAAACCTAGATGCAAGAGCCAGACTTTAGGAGGCCGGCTTACTTCCTCACACCAAGATGCCCAAGAAAATGCCATTTCCATTTCCCTCCCGCAGGGACAACTTCTGTCTAATATCCTTATGCTTTCTCCATCCGTCCCTTCCACTGTGTGCCCTCAGGAGCTAATAATAATAATAACATTGCGAAGTCTGTAATAAATATTGCCATCACTGCCTAACAGGCAGTCTGAAAAGGTTGATGATAAATAAATAATTTTAAAAACAAGAATTTTCCCATTTATCTGTGAGCATATGTGCGCGCTCGAGAGAGAAAAGAGTTAGCTATTAAAGATCCCACGTAGCCACAGGCAAATTCGAGCATTCGTCTCCTTGCGGAGACCTTTATAAGAAAGCAGAGATTACTCTGGTGATTCAAGGTGCTATCGAGCTCTAACCAGGGACAATTACAAGGCTCCAGTTGGAGCGTCTGAGACGATGCTTATGTCTGATAAGGTTGAAGGGGAATAATGGAAGGAGGGAAGTGATAATGGACTGCTGAATGGGTGGGTTGAGGTATCATCGCCATAGAGCCTGGAGACAGAAGCAGCTGCCGATGCAGAGAAAGGATGTGGGTTTTTTCATTTTTTTTCCCCATTTTGTTTCTATTTTCCCTGTATTAGAAAAAAAAGCCTCTCTGAACATACACTTCAGAATGATTTTTTTTCCTCCTAGCTCCAAGCAACACTAGTAATACCACTCAGCAATACGTTTTACGCCACAAGAGCATTCATAAAGCAGGTGTGCGTGCCTTGCCTCTCTCATCGCTCAGTTCAAGAGGTTCAGAGACCATTTATTTTCTGTTCTCTGCCCATCGCCGCTTTCCTGAAGACCAGGCTGGACGCCATAGCTGCTCTCGAAGCATCTGAGGAACATCCAAGCCAGGGGTGTCCACCCCGGAGATGAGACCGAGGAGCAATCTCTGCTTTCAGGTCCTGGACTCTTCCACCTGGCACTGGTCCTCCACTGTTTTCTTCTGTTTAGCAGATCCTTCTGTGCTGGTCTTTCCTTTTTGGAAGTATAAAATTAGGTCAGGATTTGATTTTCCTTCTTTAATCAAGGCAAGACAGAGTTGTCCCTACCTTTTGATATCTATCTCTACCACTGAAGGCCAGCAAGTACCATCAGAAATCCCTCTTTGGGCAGAGGGGGATTTTGGAAGAAAAAACAAATGAAACCTTTCCTACATTGGAGGTCCAAAACCCCCATCTGACGTACACAAACATAGAGGTCCTTGTGTAAAGAGAACACGTTGCTTGGCCCAAGAAAAGATGCTTTCAGTTTCCTGAGAGTTGGACAAATGCCGGATTCCGGGGTGGAAGATCTCCAGAGCATCCAAGGGAGACTTTGAGGGGTGGAGGGTGAATCGCCAAACCAGACAGTCATTCGCCTTGACCAAAACTTGCAGAGAGGTTGTGCCAGACACATACGAACCCCCCAAACTGTGTCCTCTGCTTTAAAGAAATCACAGAACTTCTTTAGGGGTGGGATTTCTCTCACCTGCCTTTGAATACTGACCCACCAAAAGCTCATCTGGAGGGTCCAGGGAGACGAGTGTGACTTCATGGAGTACAATTCACCCAACTTCTTCTGAAGGTCAGCCTGGAGATGGGTGGACTGTGGTCAAGAATTGTCCACTTCTCTCTGAAGACCCTAACACGAGCCTAAACTAAGAGTTCAGGTGAAAACAAGCACTCTGTTCACCTCTAAAGGCAATGACATAACCCCACCTTTCTGTATGAGCTTCACACAAACCTTCCCACTGTTCTCCAGCATCTGCCTTTTCAGAGGAACGGCTAGGAGAAAAGAGCAGGTAATAGATGGGGAAATGCCCTTCTGCTCTCTGCCATTGTAATGGACTAAAATAAAGGAGCTGCTGGGTGATGCCAGGAAAAAGGAGATGATATCTGTCCAGGTTATACTCTGGATACTAAATCCAAACGCATTTAAACCAAGATCAGTTGCTTTAAAAAAAAAATAAAAAAGTTGATTTTCTTTCCAGCTCTTGGAAGTGAATCTATTTGGTGTGAGGCTGAAAGAAGACAGCGTGTAAGTAACTGAGAAAGTGTTTACTCAGTGAATTAGTTCAGCTTTCATTGTGCACAGAGGATTATGGCCTCAGCAGTGGATGAGCTCCATTTCAGGCTGGAGTGGCTCACTTAGCTACCTCCAGGGCAGGACTAATTATCATAGGACTTAGGCCATTAAAGGGCTTTAACTACCAGTGCTCTCTCGCAGGTCTGGATTAACTGTTTGCCTAGAGCAAACCGCCCAGATAACCATTCCGCCTAATGGTCTGCTTTGATTTCTCTGCCCCCACTGTCCACCCCTTTCGCCTTTACACTTTAGGTTATTGGCAGATCCGCAACAATAGCTGAGAATATTAATACCATTGCTGCAAAATGTCAAAGGGGTTTTATTACAGATTTTTTTTCTTCCTCTTTCGCTCTGTCATTGCTAAAACAATTTTAGAAAGTAGTATATTGTATGGCAGAGAGCCCCTTACCTGACACAGGTGGATTAAGAGGGGCTGCTCATGACCCCCAAGGGAATATACCGAAATGCCCACAGAGCCCAGCTCTGTCTTACTCGGTTGTCTACATGACAGTAATTGTGGTAGAAGGCATTCTACATAGAAATAGCAAAACACTGTTGTGCCCCGAGGCACTAAACAGCCAAGATGAGAGCAGAGTTATTACCCTGCTTCGCAGAAGAAGGTACAGAAGGTTTAAATGGTTTGCCCAAGGTGACAGATGGAGAACGCGGCAGCGGCCGATCTGCTCCTTATCATTAAAAATACATTTGAAAAAATTATCTAGCAATCCTTCTTGAAGACCAGCCTTCTCAGCTCGTCTGGTAGCATGTCAGCACATCTGGGTAGTTTTCAGGATGGAAGAAGATACAACCCAAGAGCATAAAATCAGATGCAGCTTGGACAGGCAGCCTCTTCCAGTACAAGGACTCAGGTGGGCACGGAAGGAATCCGGCAGCTGGAAGCAAAATAGGTGGTTCTGCTCACCACAGAGCGGGTTTGTGCTGAAGGTTTGTGGGTTCAGAGCCATAGTTTCTTTTCCATTCCACCTTCCGGTTTTACACAGCGAAGGAAACACCGTTTAACGCCAATCCCCAGGTTGAGTGTGTGCGGCCGAATCCGGCAACTGTCTACATGCACGGTTGGTCATATTCACGTAACTCAGGTGTTTGGGAAAGAGTATTTATCCAGCTGAAGCCCATGAAATCCATGGCAGCACAGATTAAAAGCTGGGATTAATATTTGTACTCCTTCATGTACTTACATTCTTCACAAATACGTAAATAAATAGGTATTTGTGCACAACAATATACACAAATCAGTATGATTCTTGTGGTGCTTCTTGTTGTTACCAAATCACCAGAGTGCAGCTCAGAAACGTGCCCTGACCCAACCACACAATGTTTTAGATGGGTAGTAGATGCTCAGCTTCATATATTCGTAGCCTTCTCAAACTGGAGAAGGCTGCATGTCTCTGAGGTTAAACACATGCTCAAAAAGCCAAAAACAGATGTAAAATGAAGCCCCCAAAAGGATGCAGCTGGGCACAGCCTGTGGAGATTAAACCAACTCAGATTATCTACGTAAAATCAAGTGCCTGCCCAGAAAAGGGTGTTTCTTCCTCCTCTGACGCTTTTCCCCATCACTTTGCTCCCAGCCTCTCTTGGCTAACTACGTCCTGCACTTTATAGCCCAGCCGACAGCTTTCACAGCGTTTTTCAGAGCTCTGAAGTCTCTCGCTGATGGTTGAAACGTGCCAAAATTGCGTTCTGCTGCTTCGTCTATATGGAAATTGTCTAATTTCTGCCTTCCTCTGATCTCTTACTCTGAGGATAATGGGGTTTAGTACTTTCCCTTCTTGCCCCTGCTGCAGGTGTGAACTGGAATACAAGACAAACTGCTCGCTGGAGTGCAAGTTATTTGTTGTTTGGAGATGAATGGAGCTGGTTTTCATTTCCTGTGATGCCGAGTATTAAATTCCTTCCGCTCGTCATTTACCCATTGCTTGACATCTCCTGCTTTCAACTCATTCATTCCTCATCGCATCTGAAAGCCATCACATTGAAGCCCATCAAGAAAAACATAACTGAAGCAACTCACTAAGAAAAAAAGAGGCTGGTAATTGTGCAACAGCAAGCAGGTACCTTTGAAGAAAATACATTTCTCAGAGGAAAAGCAGAGTATCTGAGGATTTCCCCTCTTGGTACCAAGGATGCTCCAAGCCTGGCTGAAACATCTGCTTACGAAAACTGTCAAAAAAGACTCAAAAATAAGAAACAGGACTGGAATAATCGAGGAGCAAGCAAATCTGCTTGGCTAAGAGCTAAGGCCAGGCAGGGAAAACATGTTTTGGTGCTTCTTTCTCTTATTTATCAAATGCAGGTTTCCCACCTTCTATTGAAACCACAATTAACTTGTGAATGTAGGCTACAAAATTAATTTTCCACCAGCTGCTGTTCTGTAGCTGAGAGGAAATAAGTCAATGAAACACTAACGTGAGCTCTGATAGGGCCCTCAAGACAAGTTCTGCCCTGATAAGAAGAAATGAAACTAATAAGCCCAGCCCAGCCTACACAGAGCCCAGGACTAAAGGGGGTGCAAGCCCACTTGGAGATATTCCATCCAAAACACTCCTGTCACTAACACGAACAACAGGGATAGAAAACAGCAGGCTGAACTCTACAGCCAGCTCAGCTGTTGTGCAGGACTGTGTTGAGTTTGAATCAAAACAGTATGAGAAATCTCAGGTGTAGGTCTGTATTCTGAGAAGGCGGTCCTCATTGTTGGAGAGACAACCAGCTTGCCATAGCCAGGTGTCCTTGAGTCCCATCCCTCAGCCTGTGCTGGGTCTCTTCATCCCACATTTGGAGACCAGACAGACACAAGCGTCCCACTTACCCCAAAGACAAAAGTATATGCACAGCAAAAGAAGGTCCACCAAATGGGTGAGTACTATCCTATGTAGGCTGTGGACTGGGACAGATTTGCCTTTTTTTTTTTTTCCCTTGGTATTTCTCGCATTTCAGCAACATTTCCCATCCTTTTGCTATGATCCCGGTGTGTTCTTGTCCCCTGAGCTGGGATGATGGCTGGAGCTACAGCTGTGGCCCAGTCTGAACCACCATGACATCCCAATCATCTGTCCCACTTGGCTGTCACGGTGCATCCTTAGCCCAGACCCAGGTTTTATTCTCCTGGTGTTTTCCACCCTTGGTGGCCACAGGGACGCGCATCGTTCCTACCTCTCTAGCAGGACTTTGATATTACAGCTCAAGGATCTTGCTAAATTAAAGGTGTTCTTGCACATCCATCTGCTGCAATGAGAACCATTAGATCCCTAACACATCCCAGTGCTGCAGCCAAAAGATGACACAAGGTAGACAATGGCTTTAATTGACTAGGACCACGAGGTCTTAGTGTTTTTATACACTCTACGGTAACTTTGCCACCATGTATTGTGAACAGACGCAGTTCTTGATGGTAAGCGAGAAAAGTTCCTGCTGCAGATGCAGAAGACATTAGTCATGGCGAAAAGTAGCTGAATACATCATCTGCTCAGAGATGTTGGGTGTTTTTTCTGAAGGCTGGCTCTACAGGAGACAGCTGTGCTGAGGAACAGAGAAAAGACTCTTGAAACAAAGAGCAAGATTAGCTGGGAACCGAAAACAGCCGCTCTAGAAAAAAAAGCAATAACCCATTCCACATGGACACAATGGCATGTTATGGGAGAATCGCTAATCTTGTAGCATAGGCACAGAACTCGGCGCTGGGAGGAGATAACAAAGATCAGGGGCTCTTGTGTTACGGGTCAGCTGCTGGCCCCCAGCTTTACGTCTCCTCAGCACGACACAACAGGCACTGTCACACAATGTCACTATGCCTGCGAGAGATAAGCTCCTGGACGAAAAACAGCTGGCTCCAGCTCAAGCCAGACAAGATAGAAATGATGCTTCTAGGAACTGGAAAAAAAAGGAATTGATTCAGGCATTTTCTAAGACAATGCGGATGCTCTCTTCCCCCTCACACAGGCACACTGGGGGACTAGGACTGCTCTTACTCCTTAAGGCTCAGCCTATGATAGTCCCTTATTGTACTTTGGTCCCTCTCCCGCTCTCTCCTCTCTTTCTACGAACCCTGGTGAGACACAGACTTCACCGAGCCAGGTTTGAGATGCCTCTTCTCCAAGACAAGGGCTGGCATCACCACATCAGATGAGTCGCAAAGAACAGAGGATGCCAATGAATGGGAGCAAGATTTCTCTCCTTACCCTGTCATAAACCTTTTTTGGGGGCACAGCACCTTCTACACATATAGAAGGGATGAAGGTGTTGCGCAGAATAGCAGGAATATTTGGAAATTCAAGGAAGAAGATGTTCCATTCATTTTAATCCAAGAACTGTTAGGTTCTTCTACGCATTAATCCAAGAACTGTTAGGTTCTTCTAAGCATTATCAGCATGGGAGGGAGCTATTCCCTACGTGGAAGAATTGATGAATTGTGTTTTCCTCTGGGCTTAAACTTCTCCATCCCTTCCACAATTACCACAGTTTCCAAAATAAATTCCTGCTCTACTCCCCAGTTTTCTTCTACCTGCCCATGAAGTCTGCTTGACATGCTCTGGAAAGAGGACAAAAAAGAAGAGATACAAGCTACCATCTGCTAGCCAAGGTGATGTGTGGGTGGAGAAACAGGGAAGAAGTCACCTCTTGAGTCAATTCTCACATCTAGAGTTAATTCAGTTGACCTACCAAAGCTGTCACCTGGAATATGGCAACTCCTTCTGTGTGGCTCGGATTAGTCAACTGAACTTGAATATCCTCTCCCCTACATGGTTTCCTCTTCTTCCCTATGCATGCCTTTTCTGAGACACGTGGGTTGTCTTCTGATGAAGAATTTGCAAGGTCTCCATCTCATGCCAATGTGGAATAAAGGACAAAGAATTCCTCATGAAAGGGAATTCATGTTTTCTATCCAGCTCACACAGAGTAAAGGGCAAGAAGTCTCCTCATTGGCAGCTCCACAACACCTGCCTCCAAGGACACATTCCTGCTAATCCCCAGTAACAGGAAGATTTTTGTGCCCTGAAGCGTGAAGATTTATGTCTCTTCCCCAGCACTGGTTGTTTTGTTTAAAATTCAGAGCATTATAAACTCTAAAATAGCATCTGTGTTCCCTTTCCTGGGGATGCTTCAGCAGCTGAGATCTGCTGACTTGGTTCTTTCGGCAATGACGCTTTTCGCGGTGGTGCAAGTGAATCCAGCGAGGACGGCAGCGGGAGAGCTTGAACATCCTTCCAGGAGGAGAAAGAGGCTGAGTGACCAGGTCACCCCATCACTTAAGTTGTCGGCCATCCCCATCCCTTCCCTAGGACATGTTATTGTCATGCAAGGAAGCCCTCAGACCTGCTCATGGTGTCCCCATCAACATAGCAGATGGCTGAGCATCTGCTCATTCATTGTGTTCAAGGTATAACCTTTTTATTTCGTATCTGCTCTCCCGAGATGTGCACAGCTCCCACAGGCTTGGAGGTTGTCACAACCTGGGGACAGAGAAGAGCAGGTCGACCCCACGGCAAGGCCACCAGTTGAACATGAGCCACCTTGCAGTCCGTAGGGACAACCAGTGCCCGGAAGCCTGCTCTGGACTCTGGGAAAGCACTTGGGATTTCCTACACATTTCCTTCTGCTGAAAAACATTATTCAGATTATTCTTCTGCCTGCCCCTGATTTGATGCTCCTTGCAATGGCCGTGCCCATCTGCGGCTGGTGGATCTGGGACATGGTTTCCAAAAGTTGGGTTGCCAACTGCTCTGCCTGTTGAAGTTTGACATCCAGCTTGCACAAACCTCTTCCTCCTGCTAAGCCATGTGCAGTCTACTTCTTGGTAGCGCGCAAAGAAAACCCAAGCATCTTAGAGAAAAATGAATGTGCTCTCATGGATATGTATAAAATTGCCCAAGTCTGTGAGGGGAAACTGTGTGTTTGCTCCTCTTTGGACTTGCTCTTTCCTCCTCTTAACACGTGGAACCAATGCCTCCTTTGGACCGTGATGGGGTAACTTGGAGAGGTCGGCAGAATTGCTGCAGATGGACCCTTGGCTGGTTTTATTTCTCTATTGAACCCTGATGGAAACGCATGCACAGCAAGTCACGGCCTGTCCCTTTTCCTTTCTCCTTTCTCTCGCTCTCTTTTTTTATTTTTTTTTATTTCTTCCAGGAGTGCTGATGATAAGAAAAGCAATGTCTAAATCTTCTTAATGGTGTTTATGCAAGCAGTTTTGCTTAGCTGCAGTCCCTGCCACCCCCTCCCTCGTCCACCCTCCCCTCCCATCTTCCTGCTAATATCGCTGCTTCATTCCTTTCCCTGTTGGCTATTACTATGGACTACAGCGAATCTAAAACTAAATAATCCCCTTAGTGTCAAGTTTTCTGGGCTGAGCAAATAAATCTAACCAAATGCATTATCTAGGTGGAGGAGGCTGTTGTAAGGGGGAAAAAAGATAAAAGCTATTTTACTTTAAGGCAAAGAGTAAAGCCATCATTTTTCATTCGCATTGTACTTTTAAAGTTGTTTTTTTAATTTTATTTTAACTTTACTGTTCAATCTCTTTCTCTTTCCATTGTAATTAAGGAAAAAAAAACATGCAGCAAAGCTTCTGATTTCAAGCATTAAAGAGAGGGAGAAAGACCCCAGATAAGGTGCCATTCAAATCCCCCTCTCAGACGGGTAATTCTGATCAGGCAGAAAAGCAGTCTAAATAAATAAACCCTTCCCCGTGTCCCCTTCCCTGCAGGAGGGGGGGCACCGAGGATATTAGAAAACTCATTTACAGGAGGAAGAGCACATGGCAGATCTGCACGTTGCACGACAAGTCGGTGGCTCATAGGTGTCTGCGTGCAAGATGGCAAAGAATTTGGGGATGAATCAGCCTGGGTTTGGAGGCAGTGTTAACCCAAACCTGGGGACAAAGTGATTCAGATTCGGAGAAACGTGGGCTTAACTCCTATTTTCACCTGACGGGTCTTTGCAAGAGCAAGCAAAGCCACCCAGCTCTGCACCAGCAAATCTAGGGCCAGCATCAGACCCATTGGATTTGCACCAGCCAAAAATCTGGCCGATATCATCCCCATAGCTGCTGGCATTCACAGCTTTGCTCAGCTCTGCCTTTTTCACCAGCCTTCCCTCTTTTCTGGGTGACTATACCACATGTATACTATGTATTTTATATATGTATATATATAAAATACTATGATTCTATAGTAAAGAGCGACAGAATGAGAGGAAATGGCCTCAAGTTGCGCCAGGGGAAGTTGAGGTTGGATGTGGGGAACAATTTCTTCCCCAAAGGGCTGTGGGGCATTGGAACAGGCTGCCCAGGGCAGTGCTGGAGTTACCATACACATAGAAAATACACATAGATGAGGTTCCCAGGGACACAGGGCAGTGCCAGGGCTGGGTTATAGTTGAACCCCTTGCCTCTTTATTTTCCCTTTTTTTAAATTTTAAAACCTTATGATTTTCGGGACCCCTCTAGTTTGGAGAGAAAACCCTGTGATTAAAAATAGAGGGTTTGTTCTATCAGTTCTTTTCATAAATCTTCTCAAAATAAATAAAATCTCAGGCATTGCTCACACTGAGGAAAAAAAACAGCAAAGACCACTCCACTGCATGTTGAGGATCAAGATCCACAACGGATATCACAAGTAATCACAGGCCAGCTCTTGACCTGCTCTTGGTCCTCACAGCAAGGACACCAGATGAGGACCAGGCTCAGTCAATTTGCAATACAATAATGCAAGCATCTTACTCATTTTAATCTAATACTCCTTTAAACATCTGCACAAAACTGCCTGCTGGGCTATGGATGAACTCCAAAAGTTGAGGAAGAACGGCAATCCTTGATAAACAAGCTGTATTATCGGAGAAGATCACACTGGATTACCCATGTGCCCTAAGATATTCTGCAGTTTCTACCACGGTCTTACGACATCACCCAGCACTTCTGTCCCCTGGAAAAACACCACATGCAATGGGATTCATGTGCACGTTATTTTCTGTAAAATCTGGCTTTGATCTCTGCCAATATTAATGGTAAACTTGGGGACACAGCGGAATGTCAAGTGTGCTCCAGTGAGCTCCTGATGATCTGCAAAGTCCTAGAAAGTGTGTGCTGGTACACACAGAGCTCCCTGCACTGCCAGGAGGTGCTTCCATACCCATAACCCTTCTAGAGTGTCCTGCTTGGAGAACAGGTTTCCCCACTCCTCATATTAATGTTTTGGCTGGAATCTCCTCCTGTAGAAATAACTGTCTCTCAGGGGCATCGCTATAAAACACGCAATGACTAATAAAACAAAGTTTTGGTGGTCGTTTTTACTCACTCCACTTGCAGCTCTATTTTTACTACGCAAATAGGAATAACTGATGTCTGTCACCTTTGATATCCACCCATTCCCGAAAAGGAGATTCTAAACAAAACCATTTTCCACCCCCATTGTCCACAGTTGTTCCCCCCCCACCGCAGAGGATCCTAAAGGCAGAGCACCATGGGGTGCATCCTCATGCAGGATGGGGCTACTCTTGCTTTCCCCACCACCTGGACAGCAGTGCTGCATCACAGGGCTTCCTAAATTCCTTTTTAACAGTGCTTTCCCCTCCAAGTTCAATGTCTTGGCCTCTGTTGTAGAGTTTGACCAACCCCCATGTGGAGAATTTTTCTTAAGTCTTGAATTTCCCCTTGTAAGTTGTGTCTGTCAACTCTTGTCCCTTGGCGGGGGGACTTTGCACAGGTCCCATCTTCTCCATAAACCTTCCTGAGGCTAAATCCACCTCTGTTCTATGTTTAGAAAACTCAACCTCTTCTCTGTACAAGGAGGGGGGGGGGGCAAATAATCCACAGCACACAAAAAATCATTTCCCTTGCCCTGAGAGCTGTGCTGCTGCTGCTTTAACCACCACACACTGAGACTTCATCTCTCAAGGGCACGTAGATGAATCATGTTCCACTTGATGATCTCAGGACCCCCAATCCTTCTCTACAAACCCCTTCCAGAGTGCTGTGGATGGGAGAGCAGCATGTCCCACCAGCCCCTGGCATGCAAACTCTCCTTTGCCAATGACACCACCTGTCCAGCCCCACTGGAGAACCCCATCTCCTGCTTTCTCACTAGGTTGCCACCTTCCTCCCAAGCAGAAGACGGCATTTGCTTCCCACCACTTGCCTGTTG
This sequence comes from Streptopelia decaocto, assembly GCF_964273445.1. Taxonomy (NCBI): domain Eukaryota; kingdom Metazoa; phylum Chordata; class Aves; order Columbiformes; family Columbidae; genus Streptopelia; species Streptopelia decaocto. Next base: position 25,870,009 of record NC_138660.1, read on the forward strand.
TTCAAGCACTAGCTTGCAGTTTAAGGGGTTGTTTAGCAAAACATCACATCTTACAAGTTTTACAGAGGGTTTCTGTGCCCATCCCAGGACTTAGAGTCAATCTGGATGCTTTCCCAAAGCTTCACATTCATGGATCTTGTCTGATGCTCTGTCATTCGCTTCCTCTGCCTCTTCCTGTCTTATATAAGCCTGAATCACCGTTGTCTACTGGGGTAGCCTGCCAGGTGACTGATCCTGGGTCGGGGCCAGGATGGATTGAGCCTGTCATACGATGTATGGGATCTCTGGGTCCAAGCCCGGAGGGTTTGAGAGGAGGAGTAGGACCAGGAGCCAAGCAGAGACACGACAGCTCCTGGGACATGAGGCAGCAAGAGCAAGGAGCAGAATTTGCTGTGGGGGTTTGGCTGAACATGGCCCCGATCACCTCTTGTCACCAAAGAACTCCTTGGTGCCACTGCTAGCAACAATAATTGCATAAAGCTAAAGAAAAGCTCTGCCCTCCTGCACGGGGACACCCCCCTGCAGTTTCACTGCCCTTTTCCCCCTCTCATGGCCAGGTTTGTATAATAACTGAACCCAGGAACAAGCAGCTGGAACTGATAAAACTTCAAGTGCCACCATCAGTCTGTACTAACTGTTCTTACATTTGGGGAGGTTTCTGCCTTTTTGTTCACATGAAAGTGCAGAAGTGATTTGTCCAGATCTCTCTGGTTCTGAGCACCATAGGTCCCTCTTCTCCTGGACCTCAGACACGCTTGCTGTGGTGCAGCAAGTTACTTCACATCATAGTGTTCCTGACATCAGGCTACGTGCTCTCCTACCCATTGAGAGACGCAAGGTGATCAGAAATGCATCAGCCCATGGTGAGAGCTGGGAAAGTTGAGGAAGATGCAGCAGGAACATATAGATGGAGGATGTGGGGATGGAGAGATGGAAGATGTGGGATGGAGGGATGGAGGATGCGGGGATGGAGGATGCGGGGATGGAGGGATGTACCAGGCAGTCATTACATCACAAGTCTAAGCACAGGATCAGCCAGTGACCAACAGAAGACTGAATGTTTATACGCTGTTAATGCGTCAATAAACTGCAGCTTCGCCACAGGATTCACAATTTTACACTGTGCCAACTTAGCCCTGGATGACTTAATTAGTAGGTTGCCCCCTTCTTCAGAAACCCAACATGTCTTCACTTCAAAACCTTTGCCACATGTGTCCTTCCTCTTCTAGAAACCCGGTGAAAACATTTTCACCGTCTTCCCCCAGTTTGCTTGAACACCACGTGTAGGCTGTGCCATCCCGTGTGATTTTCCTTATTACCCCAAATTTATCACTGGGTGATGATTCAACTGCCAATGCCCCAAGGAACTTCACTTCTCTGGGTGTTTTGCAACGTTTTTCTGCTGGGCACAGAAACCTGATGACAAAGGTGCGTTGCTCCCAGGCAAAACTATTCCCTGGCATGTGCCAAACTTTGGCATCAAGCTTTGCCCATCACTCAGCAGGTCGGGGATGCCCAGAAGTTGCTCTCCTGGGGCTTCTCTCTTGAGCAGAAACAAGGAGGGTTTAGAGTCCGCTCAACCCACCAAATGAAGCAGGCGAATTACTCACAGCATTTCCTTCCAATGTGGGTGTATCCCTCTCCTGTGGCTTTTGCGAGCAAGCTGCGACTGGAAAAGATTTCCAGTGTTGCCGCGCCAGATCTCTGCCAAAATCAGCTGAATCTGCTCTCACCATTGTTCTCAACCACATCATTTATCCAGGGGTTTGTTTTTGCTATCGGCTCGTCACGCTGCCGACTGCTGTAGGTTCCCAACAGTTCTTGAACGGGTGACAGATGACAAACGTGAGAACAGTCTGCTAAAGAAACGGGACCACCTTAAATCGCACTGCCAGCTTTCTGTCACCAGAGCATTCCAGGGCTGGGAGTGCGTGATGGATTCGACCTTGATTATATTGACGATAATCCATCTGCACAAACACTATGCGTGTGTGTATATAAATATATATACCTACAGGCATATATACACATATATATGTGCAAAAAGAAAGCCACATTTTTCTTACAAAGCCTTTTAGTGCCACAGGAATACGGGACTGAAAAGGACCTAAGTTGGCATGTCTCTTCATTACATCCCTTTTATAATCTCCTTTTTTTTTTGTTCATTTGATTCCTGAGAGTTTCGGCCTTTTGGGGAGGCTCTTCCAGAATATGAATCTTCCCATGGTCACTGATTTCCTGCTTAAATTCATTCATGGCTATTTTCTCTCATTTGGCTCTTGTGACAATGCTGCCCTGTGACTGGAGCGACTCTTTCATCTCCCCCACGTTTCATCCCGAGATACTCCCTGTGTATTCCCCCAGTTTTCCTTTTACTGGACTTCCTTTTACTGGAGTAACCAAGCCAAGCTCTTTCCCCCTCATGCGCAGAACACGTTTCTGTCCCATTTGACCTGAACACTTTCCTCTCTCCACTGGGAACAGCTTGCCCGAGACATCCCAGAATTGCATTTGCATCACATCAGCACCACAGCTCTTCTTGCCACCAGGCACCAAACCTTCTTCTCCCCATCATCCCACCAAAAAGCCCATTGCTGCCCCACCAGTCTAGACTTCGCCTCCTTTTCTGGCCCACACCTATGACCCAGGTCTGAGTGTCTTGTGCCACTTCTAATACCTTTGGGCATTGTCCATCTTCATCTTTCAGGTCATCGCTGGACCGTCACGTCCAGCCTCCGGCCTTCGCACAGCTCTAACCCCGGCTCTCAGTGCTCAGTGTATTCTACAAAGACTCAGCCCCATCTTTTCACCTGATCCTGTGTTTCAATAGGTCCCTGTGCCACATCTGTGCATCGACCCGCACTTGTTCTTGCCCTTCCTGAGCAGAGCAGCCTCATCAGCAGTAACAGGGTTATCCTTCTAGCTCAGCTATGCTGGAACTCAGCTTCACGTGAACCTCAGACATAATGATTTTCCCCACCTCCCTACACCCGGATGAAGCAATTAGTAATTGCAGGCTCCAGCATTACTCACGCGTAGCCTCTGGCACGTCCGCTGGGACTGTAGGCGATACACCACAGGCCTTTCACAGCACACCTGCCTTTTGCTCCCGGCTGCTCCTGTTGTGCTTTTCTCCCTTGTTTCCTCTGCAAGGGCCGTTCACACGGTTTCACAGCACAGATGCTTTGGGTCACCCACTGCACATGCACCAGCGAGGGCTCCAGGAGGTGACATGTCTGAAGAGACAGCAAGCACCAAATGACTTTGTCACAGCACTGCAATAATTTCCACAGAAACCTCGTAGTAATATAGAGTAGAATCATTTTGGTTGGAAGAGAACTTAAAGATCATTGAGTCCAACCGTTTCCCCAGCCCTGGCACGGCCCCATGTCCTGAGAACCTCATGTCCGTCTGTCCAACCCTCCAGGGATGGTGACTCCAGCACTGCCCTGGGCAGCCTGTTCCAATGCCCCACAGCCCTTTGGGGAAGAAATTGTTCCCCACATCCAACCTCAACCTCCCCTGGCGCAGCTTGAGGCCGTTTCCTCTGCTCCTGGCGCTTGTTCCTGGGGAGCAGAGCCCGACCCCCCCTGGCTCCAAGCTCCTTTCAGGCAGTTCAGAGATCAGAAGGTCTCCCCTCAGCTCCTGTTCTCCAGCTGAACCCCCCAGGTCCCTCAGCCGCTCCCATCACACTTGTGCTCCAGCCCCTCACCAGCTCTGTTCCCTTCTCTCAACTTGCCCCAGCACCTCAATGTATGTCCCCTTTTCCGTATCATATACAGGAGATTGTACACACCTCTCGTTGATGTTCCTGGGCTGACTGCCCCACATGGACTTCAGAGCAGCCCCATTTCTGAAATAATTCAGCAGTTTGGGGTGACCTCCAACCATCATCACATCAAGACATGTTGTCCCCATGCAGACAGAGAGGGAAAGGGAGGTATGGTCACCAGGTCTGACGGCACCTCTCCATGCTGACCCACAGGACCGTGCCGCAGAAGCCTCCAGCCTCTATTCAAGAAATTACACCTGTATTATGTTTGTAAATAAAAACACCTTAAGACTGTACTAAACACATCCCTCCTACTTAACATTTCACCCTGAGGTAGCCCAAAAGTTTTGTGAAAGCCGTGTGGCACATCATTTAGACAAAGCTGCCACGGGGCCGAGGAGCAATAACAACACAATAATAATAATAATTAACACAGGAAGGAGTTTTGGGGAGATCCGCCGCAAGACACACGTGACAGAGAACTCATGGAGGACACGGGTTCCACCTCGGCATTTATATCTCCTCCTGGTCCAAAGCAACAGAAGCCCTGAGAAGGTTCGAAATCAGTCAAAGGGCCCAGACGCATTTGAGACACACCAAAGCATTTTGATTCCACCGTGACATCATTCAGTGGCATTATTTCCAAGGGAATTTTTAAAAAATAGAGCGGTTTTAGGACAAAGCGGAAGGGTTTCCTATAAATGTGAAAGCTGGACCTCCTGGGATTGTCATAACTTCACCTTCCTTCGGTGTTTTCCTCTCCTAATTCAGTTTTTGATACAATGGGTGCAGCTTTCAAAGCCTGGGAGCGTTGGAGTCAACATGAGTGCCAGTAAAATAAGTTTGTAAGTAAATCTAACAGAAACTATAGACTATACACAGTAGCAAAGCTTGATGCAGCAGTTCTACTTATTTCATAAAATAAGAATAAATAGTGGAAGTCAAACAACAAATATGGCATTTTCCAAGAGCCGGTTGCAACAGTGATTTAAGGGAAGCCGTGGGGACAATGGCCCAGACGCACAGCTCAGGGCTCCATGACCCATCACTCCCAGCTGAGCATCCAGACTCTTCCCCACGGAGCAAAAGGCGACACGAGACCACGGCCGGAAAGAGTGGGACAAGTGGAGAAAGTTGGGAGGGTGTTTCTGGAACAAAAAGCAGAGATATTTTTAAGATGCTGATTTAGAGCGCTATTAAAAATGCTGCCCACATAGCCTTTTAACCCTCAAACATATCAGATAACTTTTTCTTCCCCCCGCAGTGAGATGAAGTGGCTGTCATTATCTGCGAAGGTCTGTATCATATTGGAATCTGCCGGCGCAGGTCAGCGAGTCCGTGGTGTTCTGGTCCCAGCTCCGGCGCTGAATTACATTTCCCAGGCACAATGGTTGCAGAATGGGTGGGTGCTTTGTCATTTAAACTGCATAAAGAGGCAGAAATTGATTTTTATTGTGGATCTTCATATCTAATAAAGCTCTGAGGGGCTCTTTTCTTCTCCGATTGAATGGCCATTGAATGCTTTCAATCTAGTTCTGTGTTTCATGCCTAAACTGAATAGTGGCAGGAGGAAAATAGATGGGGGGAAGAGAGGCCAAGTCACTTTCCAGATTGAAAAGGATACAGAAGAGAAATAAATAAAAAAAATAAAATAAAAATGAATTAGGAAAAAAAAAAAAAAAAGAAAAGAAAAAAAAAAAGCCATTTAAGTGGAAAGGAGAACTTTCCTGACGCCGAGGAAAAATTGCTTTGTGCAAGGTGCGGGCACACGATGCAGTTGCATGGATGAGGATGTGGCTGCATGGTGGTGTGGAAAGACATGGGACTGGATTAAATGTTAGCGATGGACCCTGGTGCCGCCTGCACCTTCATCCTGTGCTGGAAACCACCAGCTCCCTGCTCCAAACACGTTAATGCTGCACATCCCAGAGCTGCCCAGCCTGCATTGCCCTCGGTAACTCATATTTTGCTTAGGCTGCTGTAAAATGGGAATGACTCAGGTTATGTTGACATTAATTACAGGAGAGATTGTTTTAGAATACAGTGGTTTTTAATGTAATTAGTACCTACTTCATCAAGTCCTCCTCAAATCAACAAAGAGACAATAAAACATAATGGCTTCTCAGTTACTCTTTGATATGTATTGCTCGTTTAGTCCCGTTCCCCTTGGGAAGCTTCATCACAATTAACAAGGCCAGTAGCGTTAGCATTAATTGGTCGTGCCAATGGTCTGATCTAAGGTCCTAAGGAGTTCTCCTGTAGCACTGCAGACTGTGGTCAGACACCCCTGGGAGCTCTGCCTAATTGAATGTCGAGTCTCTTGATCGTTACACCCCGGAGAAAGAGTCATTACAAGCTTGTAGGCTCAGCTTAGATGGGAGAAAGAGTCATTGCGAGCTTGTAGGTTCAGCTTAGAAGCAGCAGTCCATGGGATGAAGGAAACGCTCCCTGGAAGGGGTGTCCCAAAGCAGAACCCCACCGGGGTACCCTCCTGTCCATACCACCAACCTGGAGCTCTCCTGCACACGAAGTCTTCATCTTCGAGCTCTGCCCAACCTCTCTGAGTCCGGTTTGTGGAAGCTGAGCTCAGAGGTGTCGAGATGTCTACTGCTGTAGATGCAGTGCTTAACTGCAACAAAATAAAGAGGACAACGAATCCTCAACAAACACTCAAACTGAGCAAATGTAAAACTCTCAGCCCTGTGTCTGAAGAGCCGGTCCTTCAGTTTGAGCATCCCTGTCCTTCCTTCTATCTAAGAGCATTAAAACTTCACCGAGAGCCTCCCAAAATGCGCAGTGACTCCTCAGAGCCACTGGTTACTGTGGTCAGGGGGACAGTGGGATTCCTGGCAGAGTATGAACGCTCAGATTGCATCTTTATTCTCAGCACGTAAAAGAGAAATATTATAGAAGATGCCAGCTGGATCCTTCCTCTCCTGTTCTGGAAAAGACGCCTTTAAAAGTTAAGCAAAGCAAACCTCCCGCTGGATACATGACTCCTTACCTCCACACTTCCGTCAGGAAAGAGATTTTCCTTAGGCTGCTATAAAATGGGAATGACTCAGTTTACGTTGACATTAATTAGAGGAGAGATTGCTCTACAATACAGTGGGTTTTAATGTCATTTGGCTTCTCACTTTACCTGTTTCATCACCCTTAGAAACCTCGTCCAAATGTGTTTGCAGGGAAGCCCCAGGCAGTCGAAGGAATGCCAAAAAAAAAAAGAAGGAATAGAAAAATAGAGTGGTTACAACTTTAATTTCCCTCTGAAGATCTTAAACCAAGTTATTCAGAGACTGGGAGAAGGAAAGAAGCTGTTCATCCTTCTCCCACCCTGTGGCAGAGAGCTCGGCATGAACCTTTGTGAAAAGACCTGTCCTTCCTAGCACTGAGAATGAGCTTTTTGGAAATTAGGACCCAAATAGGGCATCTGGAAAAAATATATATATATATTAAAAAAAAAAATAATAAAAAAAAATATATATATATATAAATTGCAAGTTGTTGGTACAAATCCTGGTTGTCTTTGCCAGGAGCTCAGTGGAATCTCGAAATGCATTGATGATCCAGAAAACCAATAACATGCCGGGCTGTATTCAAAAAGAGAGCATAATACTGAAGATGCTGTAATGGAATTACAGAACGGCATGATACACCTTCACTCAGAATAATGTTTTCTATTCCGGCCTCTCTGCCTCGAAACGCAGACACGGGAAAGGTCTCAGGGAGGGCAAAGGAAATTATTAAGGGCATGGAAAGACGTCCATCCAAAGAGAGATTAGAAAGATCATGGCTATATAATTTAGAGGCGACATGAATAAGAGAAGCCATGATAGAGATATATAAAATAATTTGCCTTTTCCTGGCTTGCAGAGCTTTTGCACACTCAGGTCCACGCAGGACTCGGATGTGCTTGGCGAGCAGGAAAACAGACACCATGGAGCTGAAGGGCATTCCCCAAGAGCCTGGAGTACAGAGTGTTATCTGAGCTTCAAAACGAGTAATTTTAAACAACGTGGTCTTTTTTTCTGGTCCCAGATTCAAGGATTATCCATTATTATTGCAGCCAAAGGATAAGCCAGTCCCCATTCCTTGAACTAGCTTAGTGCCCAGAAGAACCTGTTTTAGACCCAGCTCTAACATCCTTTTTCACACCCCACCAGCGTCTACAGAACCCTCAAAGCAAACAAATCCTTATTTTCAGCACAGAACAAGGATGGAAATGAAGCTTTTGACTTGGAAATTGTCTCCCAGTGGAGAGAGCATCTGTCTCCCCTCCCAGGGAGCATCTTGTGTAAATGCTCTGATAACTGTTCTAAGCAAAGATAATGTGAATTTTGGACAGGTACAAAAGGGCTCGTACGCCTGAATACTTGTCTGTTCCTTCCAGCTGCACTGATTGGCCTAACAAAAGGTGATGAGATCTCTCTATACAAAGTTGCCTCTATTCAGGAGGAAGCACTTCTGACACTCTTATGATACCATCCAAACTCCAGGCCTTTCAAAACAGTCGTCTTGGACAAAGACTCACCACCTGAGGGCCAGAATGGAAGGGGAAAGAACCCAGAATACAACAAAAGTATGAAGAATACAGATGACAAAGGTGCAAGTAAGAACGATCCGAATTAAATGGCGAGATTCCAGATGAACTCAAGAGACATAAATACCTTGTCTAACCTCAATACACAAGGGGAGCAGCAATGAAAGCAGAGATCAGCTGGGTACCAAACAGCTTGTTCTCAAGTTTCGAGGAGCAGAGAGGTCCACAGCACTTAGTGGAATGGTTTCTGTTCCCTTCAGGTTCTGCCAAGGTCCAGAGTTTAAAAGTCTGGGATGTTTTGAAGAGCCGATGGGAGCAGCAGAGGTACCTGGAGTGCAGGACCCCAGCTGGGTTGGGGACCAGAGCCTGGGGAGGGAGGGATGCAGGTCAGGGCCAACAGGGAAATTTCACTCCAACACAAGTCTGAAAACAGGGTAGCATTTCTCAACACAGCTTATTTGCACATATATATTTAAAAACAAACAAAAACCCCACCAACTTTTGATGTCATCAATAGCAGGGAAAGCATGGAAGGCCTTTGAAGCATACGGGCAGTTGAACAGATTTGTGCACAGTGTCTAACAATTCAGTGCTAATAGTTAAGACAATACTAGTTAAATAGTTAAGGTAATAATATCAATACTAGTAATATTAAAATAATGGTTGAATAGTTAACATAATAATAGTTCAATAGATTTGTGCAAGGTGCCTAACAGTTAAATACCAATAATTAAGAGCTCTTAGATTCCCAATGTCATTTTGCAACAAATCCAGGGGCTCAGCCAGACCCCACACAACCCTCTAGGTCTGGCTGGTATTTCCTCACCAATACAAGGTCCAAGCAGGTGAGGATCCCATCAAAGAACAGCACAGCAGACTCACACCTGAAACAGAGACCTTTATCTGCAGCTTAAATAAAGGCAAACCAGGTTGAACTGATTCTCCCCTGAACAAGGAGTGAACTTGCTGAAATAGCAGCTGGGACAGGTTAAGAGACATAATTGTTACAGAAGGTGGTGCCCAGAATTGCAGGCAGGCTGGCCAGGTTTATATTAATAAACTGAGGGGATACCACTGACTGTTGTGAGTTGTTGAGCTTTGTACTCATAGCATTAAGGCATTTATATTGGAATGTGGAATGTTTCCAACCTGAAATAGCTGGGGAAGAAACAGAGAGTTGAAACAAATCCTCTCTTAAATACCAACTCTTAACTATAGGTTATGAGTTCTTTAAAAAAATAACGTAGCCTCGAGGACAGAGGTAACTGTAAAAAGTCATCTTTATTTTTGTTATCCGATGTTGGCAGCCCGTTGAACCCACGGCCGAGGGAGATGAAGGACAGATGCCGCTCTCCTGGGCTTTTTGGCCCGATGTCCCCCCGTAGGTGAGGCTGATCCCAGGGGAGCGCTGTGCCGAGGGTCAATTATCAGCAAGTTTTCAAAGTGCTGCTCCGGGTGGTGATAAGAGCTCCGGGTGAGGCGGTCAAAGCCAGGCTGAAGTGAGTGATCGCGGGGGCTGACGGTGACCCATGACACCAGGTGAGTCTGTCAGGCTTAAGGCGGCGAGGGGATTTTATTCTGTGTCCGTCTGAAGCGTTCTCCCTCGTTTGCGCTGTCGCAGATTTGTCTGACGCCCTGTCAGAGATTTATTCATGGGAACTGGTTTAGCCATGGAAAAATAAACAGCAGCTTCTCGCTACGGGGATATGGTTGGGCTGTGTCCACTGAAGACCTGATTTCCAAGTAGCTCCTGGAAGACCATGTCACCTTCACCTCCCATCGGTGCTTCTCCCAACCCACCCCTCCATTGGATGGCATGCGTATGGAATCTTACACAATAGAGCCAGTGCATTTTTATGAATAACTACAAAAGATGCAAACCCTCACAAAAATTATCCAAGAGTAAAAAATGCCTCTTCCATGCCTCGTTCTTCCACCATTCTTCTACTTCACAGCATGGTTATCTATGAACTAATTCACCATTTTAGTTCATTTTTTAACCATCGCAAGAGGCAGGGTTTGGAGACGGATGGCTTACCGCTCTGATTTGGTAGGACAAATCCTCAATCTCTGCCTGCCTATAGAGACTTTAGATCAGCAGAGTATCACGTCTGATATCCACATACACAATGTGTGGTCTTTTAATGCTGCTGAGGCGCTGGTGCTGGGCAGTATTCACACTGCAATTCTAAATCTGCCATACCTGCTAAGTATTTCCTGTATTCTTCATATTATATTTGCTCGTTGCAACACCTGTTTGCTTGGGCACTTCTTGTTTTGAGGTGTAATGGTTTGGTTTTTAACCTCAGAAGCGCTGACATCTTGGATCCAAAACAGGGTTCTGGTAACAGAAATCAGCTCCCCAGGTCTGTAAAGCTGTGGCTGGTATTTCAGCCTTGTCTGGGTGTTTTATTTTGCCCCGAACTCGAGCTGCTCTGTTGCAGTGGGTTTGGTTTTCTCCCAATCTGCTGGAGCGTATTCATCGGTGGAAACTGCTCCTCATCTCTATTAAAAATTATTCAAAATGATGCAGGGAGTAGAAGTTTGAGTTAATTACAAATTATTCTCCATTTCACTAGCATTTTATTAACAAATCCACATTAATCCAGTATTAAAGCAGGGCGGGATTATGGGATTTCTCTCATCTGAAGCTTGGAGCAAGGGAAGTCTATAATAAACCCACCTATTCATTTGACACAAAGCTGTTCTATCAAATCTACCCCAACATGTGGCCCACCCCCCCTTCCTTGTGACATACATATGCAATCCTATACAATAAAAATGGTGTATTTTTACCATGAGCTAGAATGGATACAAAAATGACTATGGGGTAAAATTGCCTTTCCAGCACCTCTGGCCTTGAAGTCACTTCTCTGGTTTTCCAGAGTCCCTTGTCACCACTAGAAGAGTTGACCCCATAGCAACCTATTTAACCGCTTAAAAGCGAGATGAGATCACGCAAAAGGACGTTTCCTCTGAAAACTGTGGTTTACACCACGAGGTGGGACACACCGAAGGAAGAAAAGGACCTGAGCATGTTTGGAGAGAGCTGGAAGAAGATGGAAAAGCAGAACTGTTTCATCTCCATCCTGCCACGGTCCTCAAAACTGCCTTGAAAGTTTCCCCAGAAAGGAGCCAGCTAAGGGACTGAAGTAGTTTGCTTTAAGGTATAATCCTTTTAACAAAATGTAAGGGTCAGAATTTTACGTTGGCAGTGAATATTTTGCTAAATAGGGCATGATGAGTTTGCTGTTCTGCTCCCAGACCGGGCGCTCGCGTGTCCTGGCGTGTAATAATTGCGTGAAATTGCCGTCTCCGCTGGGGCTGGTGCAGGTTGATCCGGCCCAAGTGCGGCAGCTCCTGAGCTGAAATTTTCCTTCTTAATTTTACAGACTTCTGACTATAAAAACATTTTCCCCGGCGCAAAAAAAAATATCCAGAGAAAATGAAGAAAAAGTTCAGGTTTTGCAGACCTTCCTTGTCTTGCTGATGGGGGAATATCTGAACACTGAAATGACTTCATTTTATACCTACCAAATCTATGCGTTTTCCCACAGGTTTTGGATGAAATAAAAAGGAGGTTTGCTCATGGATAATTCTGCGATGTGGCAGAGGAATGGGGCTCCTTCAGAACCATGGGATTTTGGGGGGGGATTATTTAGTGTCTCTTTCTATTACCTGCAGTCCAGGTCTGTTTTCCTGTGAGTATTTTTGAGACTAGTAAACAAATGCAGATGCAAAGGCAGAGAGAAATGCTACCCCGTTTCCCCAAAAATAAGACCTACCCTGAAAATAAGCCCCAGCATGATTTTTGAGGATGGTCAAAATATAAGCACTATGCCAAAAATAAGCCCTAGTTACAGTTTCTAAAATAAAGTCAATTTAAATAGTATGTAAACAGCTATACGTGTAAAAAGGTAAAATTAATTTGCAATACAATGTGGTGATGACATGACTGTATTTGAATAAATGCTGGGTTTTTGTTCAAGAAGAAATGGAGATTGTTATTCATGGAAAAATAAGACATGCTCTGAAAATAAGCCCCAACGTATCGTTTTGAGCAAAAATTAATATAAGACCCAGTCTTATTTTTGGGGAAACAGGGTATTCTCAGGATATCGGCCCTTGGCTGTCTCTGAGCTGGTGATTTTGATGTGTCCTCAGTGCTCAGAGCCTGGCTAAGCACTAATTCCAAGCCAGACATGGGCAGAGCTTCTCCAGCTCCTTGCAAAGCCAAGGGAGACGCACGGAGAAGCGACCAAGAGCGACAATCACACCTGAATTAATTACCACCTTTTCTTCCGTGGTTGTGGAGGAACAGCCACCACCCTCCAGAGCGCTGCGGGGAGGACTGGGCCGTAGCTTTTTCTTTACGAGACCATTTATTGTCTATTTCTACTCATTGCCAAGGCAATTTGGAGGACAAACAACTGTCGCGTAAGGAGCCCCTTGATAACCATGTCTGCGGAGGGAAGCTGACAGCAACAGATGAGATTCCTCCTGCCCACAGCCAGTCCCAAGATCCGAGGCAAAATACAACATCTGCACGAGGTCCTATGAAGTAAATTAATGCTCTAGAATATTTTAAAAATAAAAATGTAGTAAAAAGAGAAAGAACCCAAGGAAGTTCTTTTACAAATTAGGCATGATTTGCAAGAAAAATGATGCGATCAAGGGAGCTCCAGGACAACAAATGAGCCCAAGGCTGAGATATTCATTAAGTAGACTGTCTGTATCGAGAAGCTTTTTCTCTCCCATGTCTTCTGACGGTTTTTCTGACCATAGGTCAAGATATGGATGCACATGCCCACTTACATAGAAGGCAACGTTCTCCTAAGTTGGGCCTAAGCCTGATCTTGGAGCTGGAGCGGAGGCAGCAGAGCCCAACACGAGCAGCATCCAAGGGACCCCCAGCCCGTTTGCAGCTCTGCCCCAAGCTACCTGGAGGAGCTGGAGGGATGGACAGATGTCACTGTCATCCTGGACAAGTGACACTGAGGACAACAGGAGATCTGGGCCAGGGAAAGAAGAGGCATCTTCCATGGGATCCCATCTCACGAGCAATGAAGGGGGCTGGGGCATGATGACCACAGGCAACACCAAACTGTGTCTGCTTGTTTCTTGATGGGGACAAAAGTCACAGACTCACAGAATGGTTGGGTTGAAGGGACCTCTGCAGATCCCCCAGCCCAACCCCTGCTCACGCAGGGTCACAGAGCAGATCACACAGGTGGGTCCAGGGGGTTTGAATGTCTCAGAGAAGGAGACTCCACAGCCGCTCTGGGCAGCCTGGGCCAGGCTGTGGCACCTCCCAGCAAACAAGTTTCTGCTCATGTTCAGATGGAGCCTCCTGTGTTTCAGTCTGTGCCCGTTGCCCCTCACCCTGGCGTTGGGCACCACTGAACAGAGTCTGGTCCATCCTCTGACACCCACCCTGAGCTATTGATCCCATTGATCAGATCCCTCTCAGCTTCTCTTCTCCAGCTCAACAGCCCCAGCTCTCTCAGTGTCTCCTCAGCACAAAGATGCTTCAGACCCCTCAGCATCTTGCTGGACTCTCTCCAGTAATTCCTTGTCCTTCTTAAACTGGGGAGCCCAGAACTGGACACAACTCCAGATGTGGCCTCACCAGGGCAGAGCAGAGGGAGAGGAACAACCTCCAACCTCCCTCGACCTCCTGGTCACACTTTTCTTGATGCACCCCAGGTACCGTTGGCTTCTTGACCACAAGGACACATTAGTGGCTCATGGTCAACTTGTTCACCAGGACCCTACACTTGCCTTCACAGAATCACAGAATCATTTTGGTTGGAAAAGCCCCTCAAGATCATCAAGTCCAACGGTTTCCCCACCCCTGGCACTGCCCATGTCCTGAGAACCTCATGTCCGTCTGTCCAACCCTCCAGGGATGGTGACTCCAGCACTGCCCTGGGCAGCCTGTTCCAATGCCCCACAGCCCTTTGGGGAAGAAATTGTTCCCCACATCCAACCTCAGCCTCCCCTGTTCCTACAGCCAGACCCACTCCATTCAACACAACTGAACAACACGCCGCACACGGCTTCCAAAAAAGCCGGTCTCAAAATAACTCGCACTCTAACGCGAGCAGTAGACAAAGCCAAAGAAAAGCAGAGGAGCAGGCACCCTTCAAGCTAAAGCATGTTATTAAGGAATATTCCTTTTTTGAAGTTTGTTGATTTTATTTTTATCATATTTTAGCACAAACCCTTTTCATGTTATAAATTAAGTAACTGCTGCAGAAGGGTTATTTTTTTTTTTTAGATGCATTTCCTATAGAGAGATTTTTAAAGTTTCCAGTACAAAAAAAAATCATGGAAAGCTGTGTTGAATTATGTGATACATTGAAATTAAAATGAAATTCCAAATTATCTTGCAGTCAGGGGCTGATGTGGACTGAGTGATAATAAATAAAGGTTAAAAGGACATTGGCAAGTCTTTTTTCACGGCTTTCAATTTTTCCCCTCCCTGTTGTTTGTAAAAACCTCTTAGAAGATTAAAAATAATATTTCTTTCCCTATTGATTTTTTTTTCCTTTTTTTTTTTTTTCTCCACATTTGAAAACAGCATTTATTTATTTTCTGTGTTTCTAATGGAACTGGGATTAATGTGGCTTTATTTGTTCTCTGCTCGGCCGGGGCTGTTGCCTGATGCAGGGACGCGGTGCAGCCCAGGATGGGGGCTCGTTAGCAGGACGGCCCCAAAAACCTCATCAAAGCCCCAGCCAGGGGCCAAGGGCAGCAGTAAATATTTTGACCCTGGGTCAGACACCCAAATAACTCACCTCGTTTCACTTCCGTACTTGATATCCCCAGCTCTAGGCTTGGTCCAAAGGCTCCGTCTGTTGTGTTCCAGCGGGAAGAGGAGATGGTGTCCACTTCTGAATGGAATATCTGCAAAAATATAGAGTGGGAAATAAGTGTTTTCACCTCTGCGTGGAAAGCAAGTCTGTAATAAAACACGCTGAGCCTGCTAGGGGGGTGGGACGGTACATAAAAGGATTTGTCTTGTCAAAAATACCACTCTTCATCTTGGTGTGCGTGAGAGTCGGCCCAAAGATGGAGCAGTATTTGCGTGAACATCGCCATCAAGAACTGAGAGAACCGAGGCCCTGACAGAAAGGACACACGGACAGTGACCTGGAGAGAGGCCCGAGGAGCAGCATTGAGTTGCACTGGTTTCTCCGATACGGGGGGGCTGCTGCTCACAATGGCTGCTGTGTGGACATCGCCTGCTGCTCCAGCCAAACCAGCCCCCGCCTCCTGAAAGGGATTGTTCTGAGGGTCTCTGCGACCCAGGGACAATCGCTGCCGTCCAGAAGATGTGTTCTCACCTGCAGCCTCAGTCACACGTGTCCCCCACCTGCTCCCCTAAACAATGGCCAACGACAAGGAGCATGCCCAGGAGCTCACCAAGGGTCCTGAGGTCACCCACTGGACCAGAGAAAGACCCCTGAATGCTGGACACGTAAGCGTTGGCAAAAGAAAGCGTGAATCTCTCGAGCCTGCACAGTAGGAGCCTGGGTTGCGAAATCAAGGCGGAGACTGATCTAAAACAATGGGAGCAAGGGGGGTTGAAGAAGCATAAGAGATGACTCCAGAATGGACACCGCTGAAGATCTTCCCACCAGGAGATCCCGAACCACGACGGAGGACCAGCAGGGCTCCACGGGACCGGAGACCAGAGGGAGCTTCTGGAACTGGACTGGTGATAAATGCAACCTCATTTCTCATCTTTACTTTTACTTTTCCCCGTTTCTTTTCCCTTTTCCTTACTCTCTCTATCACGTGCCACAAACAGGCAAATGAATAAAGTTACACTGCTTGATTGAATTATAACCCCTTGGCATTTTGGTCACCTTAATTTTGCACTCTGAGATCAAGGTAAAAGAACCATCAGGAGTCCATTATGGAATGGACTGTGACAGTGTGTCTGGGGTTTTGTGTTTTGGGATAAGTTCTGGTGGGACAGGGCCATTTTCTCATTGGTTTTCATTATATTTTTTTTAATTTGGCTGGGTTTTTGGCATGGGGAAAGTCAGGTTTGAAAGCAATTTAAACATTAAGACTTTAGACCATGTCATGGTCCCTGCTCAGGGCAGGGGGTTGGACTAGATGAAGGTCCCTTCCAAACCAAACTATTCTAACGGTGTAAACCATAACGGATATTACAGTCTTCATTAACTGGAGGGAGAGGATTTTGGTGCAGTAAATATTACGCTATTTAAAAATGCATAAGCAACAGAAAATCGAGATAGTCATATTACTCATATAAGCACTCAAAACAAATTTATGCATTTTAAATGGACGTATTGTGCATGCCCGCAAGGATGGTTGACTATATAACTATTTAAATACATTTCCAAGCTAAGTTGGAGGAGGAGAACAAAATAAAAACTCAAGTGCCTTAATGCTTTTAGATCAAAAGGAAGAGGCTCTGGTAAGATTTGGAATTTGCCGAGTAAATTATTAGTTACTAATCGCTCACTGCGGTGTAGCCTGCACTACATGGGCTGTTTGCACCTCCCTGGGTGTGAAAATGCCACGGGAGGTGAAAATTTGGCGCTAGTTTAATAAGTTTCAGTTCAACAGATACCTGCAGGAAGAGAAAACACCAGGAAAGATTGTTTTCTTTCAGCATAATTCATCAGAATTGGGATAGACTTGTTTCTGGATGCCATGCTTCAGGTATATATTTTTAAATATACAATCCTACCACTCCGCAATAGTTCAAACAAGCTAAAATTTGGCCTTACCCATTGATGGTGAGGGTCAGTTCAGGGAAAGATGTGAGTTTTAGAAACCACAGCAGCGAACTATTAAATTAAATATTTGGTGAGGTCGTTTGTGGTGAATAAAGCTTTCTGTGCTTCTTCCCCCCGTTTAGCCCAGAAAACAAGGGATCAAATCATCTTTACTCTTCCCAACCTTGTCCACCAACATTCTTCTGTTAACAAGACCAATGTTACATGGGGGGAAAGCAGTTTTCTTTACTAAATACTGATTTCTACTAATAAAAAATGCATTTGTGTAACAGGATGTGTCTTTCTGTCCACACACCCTGTGTGTCCGGTGAACTGGCTGGGGGCACGGCCAGGATTTTGGGGCTCAAACACCTCAAAAAAAAGAGCACAGTAGAATTAGGGGGGTTGGAGCCAAGTTATAAGAATCTGAGATGTTATTCATGGTCCATCTCAGCATGATGAAGATCCTTGACTGACCAAGGCTGGATGGGCATCCTCATCTCGCTTTCCCCACCACCCTTGTGGGAAGGAGGGTGGTATTTTACTATTGATTTTTACTAATGATTAAGGATGGGAAATGCTCTCCTAGGCTGTTCATTTTTCGGTGCCTCGGCACGTCACGAGTAAAACAAAAGCTATTAATGCCTCTGTTTTTTTGTTCAGGCTGTAAGCTCTTTAGAACGGGGACAGCCTGCCAAGACATATTTAGGTAGGACCCAGCACAGCATGAACTTACCAGTCAAAAAACCACCACCAAGAGGTGCTGCTGGGTTTTAATTCCTTGGGGCGGTGGCTGGTGCCTTCATGGACCCGCGTTGGATACGTGAAATATTCAGGATCTGTCTGCGAAATCATTTCTGAGGGGCAGGAAAAGAAACAAGAAGAGAATTAAACAAACCCCTCCCCACTTTCAGGTCTGCGCTGGGAAGGCAGCAACAAGTCCTAAAGGCTGCTTGGTTTGCAACTCCCAAGTTTCGGCGGAGAGGACTTTCTTATCGCTCTGCCTGCAACGCGGAGGAGACTTTATTAGCATCTTCTGCGGTAATCCCAGCAAAACTGAAGGGGGAGAAGAAAAAAGTGTCAGATCAAAAGGGGGAGTATGAAAGCGGGCGGCTAAGCAGGTTGCTGGGATGCTAATGATTGCTTCCTTCATTCTCTGAGTGTCACGCACAACATCTCTAAGCCCCGCGCAGCGCGTAAGCCACACAAATAGCCATATTTGTTAACATTCATGTGACTCTTTCGTCTGAGCTGTATTTCCTTGAGAACACCACAATGAAGAGTTTCTTTTAATAGGGATCAACCGGGGAAAAACAACTGTGAGGGACTTTTCTCTCCCTCTCCCTCCCTCCCTCTCTCTCTCACTCCCTCTCTCACTCTCTCTAAACCTTTTACACTGCAGTTGAACAAGCCTCTGGATAAAGACTTTATCCAAAAACCCCCTCTTTAAAGTTATTTCAAATTTCTCTGCAAGGCTTTCAGAAATCTGTTTGTTTGAGGGCAGAATTAGATGTGACCGGCGTTTTATTGTGACATAAAACCATATTTCTTCCCTGGAAGATTAAAAAATAAAATCGGTTAATAAGAAAAGCTGTCAGCAACAGAAAATGGCTGACATAATCCGTTTATCCTCCGAGCAATAAAGATATTGGTCCTTGGGAGTCTATCCTCTCTCTCATGTTATTTCGCCCAAAACATTATCTTCCCAGCATTCTGATGGATTAAGAAGTCATATGGGAGATAGCAGGGAAATGACAGATACAAAAAAAAATAATATCCTTTCATTTCCCCTCCTCCCCGCACTCTCTGTCTCTCTCTTTCTCTCTCCCGTTTTCTCGCCAGCCCCTCCTTCCCCTGCCGCCCTCTTTCTTCTTTCGCTCTGTCCCCTTGGAAAACTGGTCCAGCTCTTTATTCCCAGCATCCCTACTCCGGCGCGGTGGGGAGAAACGACACGGAACGTCTCGCGTGTCTTGGTCCCTTCTCCCGCACGTGGATGCCGACGGCTCAGAACAGTTCGGTATCTGAACACCTCCTAGATTTTTAGGCACTGCGGTCACAGTTGTGTGTCCCCACGTTGAAACGTGTCTGAGCAACTTGTGGGGGGAAGAGAGATGAAACCCACCACCGGGCTTGTGTGGAGCAGAAATGGGGTTTTTTGGTGGTAAAATTTACAGATGAAGGCTCTGGGCTTTGGTGGCTCTGGGCTTTGGAGGCTCTGGTCCTTGGTCTTTGGAGGCTCTGGTCCTTGGCCTTTGGAGGCTTTGGGCTTTGGAGGCTCTGGTCCTTTGTCTTTCGAGGCTTTGGTCTTTGGAGGCTCTGGTCCTTAGTCTCTGGAGGCTTTGGTCCTTGGTCTTTGGAGGCTCTGGTTCTTGGTCTTTGGTGGTTCTGGTCCTTGGTCTTTGGAGGCTCTGGTCCTTGGAAAACTCTTCTGCACTCCAGAGCATCTTCTTGACACCCTCCTCTAGTGAAGTGTGGCCACCACAGACTGTCATCTCCACAGCAGATGAATGAGCAGGCCTGGTGACCTCATGCTTAGTCTTGTCTGTCTGTCCTTCTGGAGGTCTGGGCACAAAGCTGAAGCTGCAGGGCTCTGAGATGCTGCTTTGACCCTGACACCTCCCAGCACAACGTGTCTGGTGGCTTTGTGCTCTGCTTGAGCAGACTCTGCATTTCCCCTTCTCTCAGAGACTCAGACACCTGTGTGCCAACAGCTCATGTCCTGCCACGCATCTGTCTGACCAGGGCTTGCTCCAGCACCAGAATATATTCCCCGAAAGGCTTTGGTGATGTAGGACTCAGGATGGAGAATTTCACCCCTTCCCCCTGCCCTGGGCAGGACCACGCAGATGTAAAGCATTTCTGAGGGATGTTCACCCAACCTCTGCCAAAAAACATCCACTACTGGCCATGTCGCCACCTCCACAGGAAATTTTTCTCTACAGCATGTTTTTCTGAGCATTTGACTTCAATCTTCCACATTGCAATTCAGGGTTGTTACTTCTCTTCCCATCCCCAGCAGACACGAAGAACAATTTATTGTTCTTTATCAGCAACTTTTCAGCCAGCAGAAGACTATCCAGAGAGGCAATGAGGAGGAGGACTGATCTCCTCCCCATCCCATCTGCTGCTTCTCCAGGTGAGACTTTCCAGCAAGGTTGTGTTTGTCTAGATCTAAAACCACTTTCCTGCCCATGTCGTGATCCAGCCCAAGTCCTTGGGGACGGGCATGGGCTCCTCTCACCTTCCTCTTCCTCACCACTATCTCCTGCTCACCTCACAACCCCAACTCAGTTCCAAGTGATTGAAACGTGTTACCAGGCAGTTTTTGCCACAAGAAGTCAAAATATATGGAAATTTTAAAGAAAAAAAGTCACCTGCTCTGGGAAATTTCATGACAATTCTCTTTTTTTATTCTCCTTTTCAGCTTGTGAACATTTTAATTCATTTCTTCACTTTCTGCCCAGCAGAATCAGTTGTATTTGCTATTTTGTGTGATTTAATGGATTATCAAGGATGTGTCGTTAACTTTTTAGCTCGCTGTTGACACCCGGATCAGGTTATTCGCCCATGAACATTTCCCCAGATCTGTCCGCCTATATTCACAAACGTCCTTATTTTGACAACCACGTCGGGAAGAAAAAAAATACATATACCCAGGATAAAATGCAGCGTTTAAAGATCTCGAGTCTTACCTAAAAGAGAGAATGTGATCAGTCGGAATGTCCACTAAGATTGCAGCAGCGGGCCATGGGCATGGTCTGTGTCTCATGAACAAAGCGATTTGCTTTCTTTTGTCAAAAACCTATGAGGAAAAAAGAAACCACAAATGGAATTAGGCAGAAGGGAGCTGAACCAGGTTGAGAATTGTTTCAACATAGCATTTCTAGCTGTATTTTGGACTGCGCTGGTAAGACCAAAAGAAGGTTGGTTTGTTTTAAATAAAAGATCCTGAAGAGCTTGTTGAAGCACTTTAAATATAGTAAAAAACAAAACTGTAGTAAAACCAAAAGACAGTAAAACATAGTTTATAAATATAGTAAAAAAGCAAAATTAATATAATATAATATAATATAATATAATATAATATAATATAATATAATATAATATAATATAATATAATATAATATAATATAATATAATATAATATAATATAATATAATATAATATAATATAATATAATATAATATAATATAATATAATATAATATAATATAATATAATCTGTCATTTTCACTCCAAGTTGTAGTCTACACTATCTTCCTGTAAAAAGTATATAACATAGAAGTTTTATCGACCACTAATCATAATAAAAGGCCCTCAAATGCCTTTTTTTCTTCATTTAATGAATAGAAACATCTCCTTGATGTTACTTCTGAAGCTACCAGAGGGGCTGTGGGTTCAGTGGGGAATATCTGAGAGACGACCCTGATAGCAGCGTGAATACGAGCAGCTGATTTTCCCAGGTCTGAAGAACTGCTTCGTTAGATGATCTCAAAACCTGACCAGATCGTTATAACACACTGAAAACACCCGTTTATGGCCAGAAAACGTATTCCTTTGTCGAGCAGAGCTTTGAGCTGGAAATTATATTCAGCCTTAACTCCATCCATCACTTCTATGCCTATCCAGACACAAGCAGAGGATCAAAAATATTGTTATTTATTTCCTCGATGGGGCAACCGAAGCAAAGAAGAGCTTAGAGACCCTTTCCCAAAAGCTGGCAAGCAATTCAAGGGGTGAAGAATTTCCAGAAATACTTGGAAATATAGAAGTACGTGGAAAAACCAGAACAAGGGAGTCATCTGCCTATCAGCACCAATTCAGGGTGTTCTCTGGGGAGGAAGTCGCACTGATTACCAAATAAACAGAGGCTGTTGGTGGCAGAGGTGGAGGGAGATGAGTCTATTTACTTCCAGCTGAGCAAATTTGTCAACTGCCTGTAAAACACATGATTACTATGGAATTACATGTATTACATTCCGGGTGTATTCTTATTCTTATTTAAAACATAGATAGGACTGGAGTCAGATGAAAACCGAGGATTAAATACAAGAAACAAAACCGGAATTCAGTAGCAGCTGAACACAGAAAATATTAAAGTGAGAAAGAATTAGAAGCAAGGCCAGGATTTAAAGAATAGAGAGAAGTCAACATCACAGACCTGGGCCAGCCCTCAAACAGCCACCTAGATGTTTCTGAAGTCCTCAGACCAGTATATGCTTTATATTTAACAGTTTTACACCCTCCAACCCTATTTCATGGTTATGGTTTCTCTCTAGATGAGTCTCATTGGTATCACATGAAAATCCCACTCAACAGCTGATTTTCACTGTGCTACTGGGTGACCTTGGGCAGGACACTTCTGTTTTCCACGTTTTCATTCCCCCTCTGCAAAATGGTGGGGGGGAAAACTCCTAAAATATGCAGAAACCTCCCGATGAGGACTGTGCAGGCGCTCAGAAACACCAGCAATAAGAAGGAGGAGGCAGAAACGCTTCCCAAAGGCAGAACGGCTGGTGGGCAGCGTGATGGGTTCAGGTGGTGGCACCTTCACGGAGGAGCCCAGTCGATGCTTCTGCACCCAACCGTTCACAGTCCTGCCATGATTTATGGGGTTTAAAAGCTTTGAGGGGGCTTTGCATTTCTCCAGTCTCACCTGCGGCACCACCAAGATCAGGGAATTTCCCAGGGCTGGCTCCTCTGGTGGGACTTTTCCTCTGTATGTGCGTGAAGGCTCTGAGCCCAGTGACTTCTTGCACTGTGATGTATCTTCTAGACTAGAAACCCATTTCCTTTGTGATCTGAAGAGAGAAACTCTTCTTCCGAACTCACTCATACCAGTTGAAGAGGCGAGACTGGAAGCACAGGGTAACCATGAGGGCAGTTGTGGACATACCATCACCCTTTGGCACAACCGGAGATGATCATAAGGGTGTCTTTCAACCAAAATGATTCTATGACTTGGACAGTCAGATTTGGCGTCTGTGACCTTGTGTTGTGGGGGTGTGGTGTCTCAGACACTGTTCAGTGTGGTCTTTGCTCTCTAGTAGTGCCTGGAGACAGCTCTACCAAGACAAGGCCACTTTGCTGGGAGGTGCTGTCCGTACATCAGCAGAAGCCCCACCTTTCCAAAAGTCCCCAGCAGGGATGGATCTGCAAAGGTCTGGAAGTGATGCAGAGGCTCAGGTAGCAGATCAGCAGCAGCTCTGGCAGCAGAAGCATTTCCCAAGTCACAGACTGGTGACCCATGTAGGTAATGGCAGGAACATGCGCCAGGGAGGGTCAGCTGGACATGAAGAAAAGGTTCTTCACCCAGAGGTGCTGGACACTGAACAGGCTCCCCAGGGAGGTGTCACGGCCCCAACCTGACAGTGTTCACGAAGAGACTGGACAACGTCCTCAGACAACACGGGGTGACCTGTGGGGTTGTCATTGCAGGGACAGGAGTTGGACTCCATGAGCCTTGTGGGTCCCTTCCAACTCAGGACATTCTGTGATTTCCCTTTCTCTGGTGGCACCCCAAAGGCTCCTCAAGATGTGGTGAGATGCTGTAAAGACTAGATCCCAAGCTCACCTTTTCCCAAATAATTTGGGGCAGCCTGAAAGCCCCTAATTGGCACTGACCTTGAGCATTTGCACCTCTGCTGATGTCCCACAGCATCCTACGAGTCCTGCTCCGTTGGGACAAGAGCCAGCAAGGAGGATGGAGAGGAGGAGGAGACACAGACACACACACGCTCACAGGGATAAAAAGGATAACCGGATCCATGAAAATAAGCCAAGCGCTGCCATCGTCAGTCTAAATGCAGATAAGTATTGTACTGAAAACAAAGATTACTTGTACTTTGTAGATAGAGACGTGTTTTGTTACAGGATGCTTTGTATGGAATTGGGTCACAGCAGAATATGAGCCAACCCCCCCCGCCCGCCTCCTCCCACCCTCCCTCTCCGCCTGCCTATCCTTTGAATCTGGAGCCAAATCTCAAGGGTAACCCAGCAGAAATCGCTACAGTTTTGCCGGTTGTTTTTTTTTTTTTCCCTTGGCTGAGATTTGCTTTTCATTTGTGGGGCAATACTCGCGCCTCTGTGCCATTCAGCTATTAATTAATGTCACTGATGATGAGCTGCTCGCTCTCAGCCTTGTGTTTTCACGGCTCTGGAGGGGAGGGGGAGGTGATGTGCATCCAAAGGATCCCAAATTCAAGGGACAAGAGAAGCACCAAAGCCTCGCTGTCCTCCCCACTACCCCGACCCTCTTGTCATCTCTTTGTCCCCTCGTCTGGTACACGCGCTGTGCCCATCACCTTGGTGTCTGACCACCCACCTCAAAGCATCTCCTGTTGTCCTTCCCGCATCCTTCTGCTTCAGGAAAGACCTTTGGACCCCCATGATTTAGGGGGGCGTTCTGCCCTTCGCAGCTACTCCAGACCCAAGTCTGTGTCTTGGCGAACATCTACCATGCATTGGAATTGATCAAAAACCCAACGTTAACAACCCTGGCCAGTTAAAGTCTTTCTATATCCCCGGCATCTCCATTTCTCACTCAAGACATCCCAACCCAGGTTAAATATCCCCAGAAACCTCTGATCTGTGCCTGGTTATCATGCCCCTTGGTTCTGATGTTGGCGCTCCTTCAGAGCCACGTCTTGTTGGCCATGAAAGCCACAAAGGACAGCCAAATTCTGGCCATACCATGCCCACAAATGTCCATACACAGCTGGAGAGATGGATGGATTTTTCTCCAGCTACAGAAGCTAGAAAGATACTTTTTCTCTTTTTTGATCTCCAGGGAAGGTAAAACATTTGGATTCTACAAAGCACAAGAAGTATTTTGACTTAATGGGTATTAAATAATTTATTGGCATGTGCGTTGTTGGATTACGGTGTGATTGCTGGTGGCTGGTTGCTGTTTATTCTACCCATAAGAAGTCAAACTTCCAAAGGTACATGATGGAAATTGATGTTACTGCACTTTTACTGGTCTTGTGGACAGCCTTACAATCTCCAAACCCTCTCCCACATGTTGGGCTTCCCCCCATCACCAAAAGCCATGGAAACGGAAGGTTTTGGGCTGGTGTTCCACACCAGGAGCACCGTGAATGAGGCACTAGGGGTGGGACACCTCTAACCATCACCTGTGTTGTCCAGAATGAGTTACCGGACTTAAAATTGACATTACGCCACACCTTTAGCAGCTAAAATAACATACAGGTCAGTTGAGACCCTTCTCATCTCTCCATAGCAAAGATGTCATTTCTTCAAGCTCTGAGCTTGGGGGATTTAAATAGGTGCCCAAGCATTTGTGATGCTGAGTCAGGGCTCATGTTCCTCCACCCGCCGCATTTCACTCGAGGGCCCGATCCAGCCACCATTAGAGCTGATGAATCCCAGATCGAGAGAGGACGTCACGGCGCGGCATAAAGTTTTTATGGGTGAATATGGGGAATGAGGTGCATAACTCACCGACACTGCTGCCGCTTGTGAGTAATGCGCCCATTCCACGCTCCCGCGGATAAAACCTTTATGGCCCACCGCAGCACCGGGGATTGCATCTAATATATGCACCGCCATAATGACGAGCACTGAAAACATGTCTTTTTTAAGCTGTTTTCTCCCCCTTTCTCCTTCCCACCCTTAAATACCCCTCGGCGTTTGCTTCGTGGTGCTTTACTTCTGCTTTGTCAACCGCCTGGGGAACCCACTCCATCGATATTCCGGACAAGGTTTTGATTTGGGGGAAAAAAAAAAACGGCACAGAGTGAGCGGCATAATTTAAAAATCAAAGAAATTCATTTCAGTAGTAAAAGGTTAACAGCCTTTAGGAGGAACACTTTTTAATCACCCACGTCTAGACTCTATCACTTGAATCACCGGCAGCAGGAGTGAAATATGGCTAAGCCCCCGTCACCAAACAGCACCTAAAGACTGTTGTATTTAATCATGTCTGTGCACTAGTTATGGATTTTCATTATGATTCCCGATGCTGTTGCGCTGTGTAAAATATTAATATCCATAGTAATGATGCATGAAGCTTGGAGTGTAATTTCTTCACTCTCCTTGTCTGATATTAAATTGTTACCACTTTATCATTTGTGTAGAACTGCACGTTTCAATTAATCTTTCCGTATCAGCAGCCCTGATTAATATAGATCATGATTCATAAGCTTATCGTCACTATAGTTTTAACAGATCATTTATAAAGATCTTAAATTTCAGGGCCTGGGAGGCGCAGCCACTCTGTCCAAGGCTTTTCTCACTTCTGGCTCCAGCATGTTTCGCCATTCAAACAACTAATTCCGGGGAGGAAAATTAGCCAGATAAAAATTCTGGCTTGATGTTTTTTAACTTTACCCATAAACTTTTTCCCCGTTGGCCTCACCGAGCAGAAGATGCTCACCAGCTTTGGTCCATCCCTTCCGTGGGTCTGCCCCGGGCTCCTCCATGGGCTTGGCAGCTCCTCAATAATTCCTCATCTCCATCTCCATGTGAGGGTGGTTTTCGGCGTTCCGGAACCAGCTGGAAGACACGTGCTGGAGTCACCGCCTGTAGAAACCCTGGGGGCACAGATGTTTGCCTGCAAAATTAATGGCGAAACAGCAGCAACCCCGCTCGGCTGCGGATGAGCAGACAGCATCTCACGTGCAGGAGCGCCGGGCGCGCTCAGGACACCGTTATAATCGTACTAATGAAGAACAGCAACCAATTAGTCATTTTTTAGTGGATAGAGTTGGAAAAGACGCATTAGATAGTTTAAAACATCCATCAAAGGTCCCTATCTGGCTTTCTGTATATTCTCCAGGGCTTTGTCAAGCGATTTTAAGTGTCTCAAATAATGGAGGGACTCATGAGACTATTTAAAATCCTAATAGACGATTTTTTTTTTTTTACCTCCCTACTTAAATATTTTCTTTCCTGACAGTCCTGGAATTCCTAATTATAACCCTCAGTTCAGCTTTGTGAAGAGAACGTGGGGTTAAGACAGAGGAACAGCTCTGGGAATCCCACCGAGGATGATGCACAAGCCATGTAGGGGCAGGAACATGGAAAAGGGGGAGTTAGCAAATCTCTGCCGTGTTTTCCCCGGCCCCTATGCCCATGGTACCCCTGAGCATCGCTCCCGAGCACCTCCACCCCTGGGTAGCATCACCCAGAGCAGGATGCCGGCGGCTCCTCTCCCTTCTACCAACATGAGGATGACGACGGAAAAACTGACTTTTATTTTTACCTCCCGCACTCCCTGACTTACAAGGGGGAAGGGAGGGAAAAAACACCCTGGGAAGTATACATCCGTATCTGAAATCTATACAGCAAGACAGATCTAGCTGGAGCAGTCTTTAGGGCATATATGCATTACCAGGCTGGAGTGAAATATAGCCTGAAATTTGTCT
Source organism: Streptopelia decaocto (assembly GCF_964273445.1). NCBI lineage: Eukaryota > Metazoa > Chordata > Aves > Columbiformes > Columbidae > Streptopelia > Streptopelia decaocto. Next base: position 25,897,467 of record NC_138660.1, read on the forward strand.
CCTCAGATGAGATAATGTAGCTGCGTTAACAGCTGCAACTGTCACTTTCAAGTGAAGTAGTGGGTATTGTGTTGAGTACATTTGCAGGGCAATTTTCCAGTTGGAATAAAAGCTTTCCGAGGTGAATTTTACTTGGTTTTTATCCATCTATCTAAGGTTATTTTTATATATATATTATACAAATATTGACTGGTTCTGAGGGCAATAGAGGTAAAATATTGCACTAGGAAAGAAAATAGTTCCCAAGTCTCTGTCTATATATTTTGGCCTCAGCTAAAGGCTCAGGGCAATAGATGCCATTTTCCCCCTCAGGGCACAAAATTTTACTGCTCTTGCTTCTTAGCTATTTTATTATCCCTTTGTATGTTTGTAAAGGAGAAAGAGATAGGGTAGTGCTGGGCTCGGGGGTTTCTGCACAAAGCAACGCGCTTTGGAAGAGTTTTGCATGAAAGGTGAATTTGCATTGCCAGGATCTGCGGTTGGAAAGTGCTGTATAAAAAAACAGTATCATTCCTCATGTTTGGGGATGTTTTTCCCCCCCAAAATAAATATAATAAATTCTCACCATAGGAGTTCCAATGGAGATCAGGGCTCTGCTGTCCCAGGCTCTCTGGAATACATTTTAGGTAACGTAGATACTGGGCAATTTATGCATGTTGCAGAAAAGCGGTGCCGGTTTAAGACAATGCAGGGTTTTAGTGGCCGCATCTGCCCACCCATCTCTTCATGAAGCTGAGCTGAGAAGTCACCATGCACACAGAAGAGGCTGGTGCCCGAACTCCTTTAGATGCCCAGGGAGGGCAAAGAAGAAGTCTCAAAATTTGCCCCTGAAATCTTCGGTACCACTTTTTGGATGAAAGTGCCAGCAGAGACCCTGGGGTGCAAGTGAGGTGTCCAAGGAGATGATTTATCTCAGTGTTTGTTGCATGGACAAGACAATGTCCAGCTCTGGGCTTCATCAAGGACATCGTGCAGGTGCAGAGGGACCAAAGGCATCAAGGGTTGGGGGGCAATTGCTGATGGTGAGATATTTGGGGAACAAAACCAGAAGAAAGAAGTGAGATGCCAGCTCTTGAGGGGCTCTGGGCACCCTCTCATTGGAGAACAGGGCAAGTCTGAAAGGCTGCAAGTAGGCAATTAGAAATTAGTTTTTACCCACAAGGATAAACGCCAACTGGGATGAGCGGTGGGGGGTGTTTGCTTCTCATCGTTGGCAAGTGAAGATGCATTTGCTCCTCTGCTGCACGTGCCTGGACAAACCAACAGTGGGAAGAAAACCAAAACGTGGTTCTCCAAAAGCACTTGTAGCTCTGTTTTGGTGTGTGTCTTCCCCTTGGACCTTTTCAAGCCCATTCCAGCTCTTCTCATATCTGTGATGGCCTTAAAGGAGGCATCTGGCTTGGGGATCCACAGCAAAGCCACTTGCCACCCAAGCCATCCTGCAGAGCCAACCCAGGTGGAGATACAGCCACCCAAACCTTGTCCCCAGAGAGGTGGCAGCGAACCCACCACAGTCCCCATTACCGAGCAGTCAGAGAGGATCCAGAGAGGAAACAAATCACCGGTGGCACCTATAGCCACACGCAGAAATTAGAGAGTCTGACTATAAGGTCACAATAAATCAGTGCGCTGACAAGGAGATCTACCCTTTGTCCAGGGTAGAAGATTTATCTCTGACCCCAAGCAGGGGCATTTCTTCCTTGATTTGTTAAACGCCGAGCAGAAAATGGAGCTAGATCCGAAGCCTGATGAGTACCTGATTGCAAATGCAAGTGCCCAGCCCCACGCTGGCTCTTTCCTCCCCCCGCAGATGCACACGCTCCTTCTCAGGATGCTGCATTAAGTTTCAAAAGAGTCTCTGTTTTTTATTTTTCTGCCCATGATGGACCAGCTTTGGCAGAACTTGATTATGTGGTTTGTTTTCCTGATGACATTTTAATCAGAGGGCTTTCTCTCACAAAATGCCAACAAGCGCTGAGGAAGAGCCATCAGCGGAACAGGACGGGTGTTTGCCAGAGGGAAGCGGAGAGACCATGCTGGGATGCAGGAGGAATCATAGAACCATTTTGGTTGGAAGAGACCCTCAAGATCATCAAGTCCAACCATAACCCAGCCCTGGCACTGCCCCATGTCCTGAGAACCTCATGTCCGTCTGTCCAACCCTCCAGGGATGGTGACTCCAGCACTGCCCTGGGCAGCCTGTTCCAACGCCCCACAGCCCTTTGGGGAAGAAATTGTTCCCAACATCCAACCTGAAACCAACACAACAAAAGGAAAAATCAGAGTCTGAATGCCCAGGGTTTCTTTTAGAAGAGTCTTCCAAGCTCAGGGCTGAAATTCAGGAGGGAATGAGTTTTGCATAACTGTGAAGTGCCAGAGTGAACGACCGTGCCACCGTTTTCCATGCATGGTTGGACGGGGGCAAGATGAACAAAAGAGCTTTGCTAAGACCTGCAATCAGGAGGAAAAGAACTACAGGAACAGAACAACTGTCTGGTCCAGAACCAACCATCCTGACTCACTGAGCCAAGAGATCTGGGTTGTCTTCTGCACCACCAAGCAGCTCCAGGAGGACATCACCGTCACCCCGACATGGCAAACAGGATTTCCTCCTTTGCCTCCACCTCTACAGACATCCCGAGTCTATCTGTGACAGTTTTAAACATGGTTTATAGCAGCCTAAACTAAATCAAGTCAACTAAAACCATGCTGCCGTGCCATCACCGCTACAGCACGCAATGTAGCTGTTGGCAGCAGAAACGGGCAATACAAGGAATAATCAACAATGTTAATTTTTCTATTGCTTTACAAGCCTTCAACTCCTGCACCAAAGCTCTTACTTTTCCAGTTTTCCGTATCTCACCACTAAATTATTCCTTAACTGACTTCTGTCACGATTTGAGGAACTTTTGACGTGTTCTAAATGCAAACACGCCCATAAATATCACAGTAAAAACTTAGCCTGAGAAGCCTGCATGATCATAAACAGTAAATATTTTGTTGTGGCAGTGGTTCATAAGGGAAAAATTAGCATTTCACTTTGGTTTGGCCCAAATGTGTTTTGATTTCCTTGGAGACTGTTGAGGGGTTTTTTTGGTTTGGTCTTCTCTAATATAAATAATAATGTAGCCAGATGCTTGGTACATAAACACATGGCTGATGAGCAAAGGGATGTGAAGGATAATGTTCATCATCTTTAAAACACTGGGAAAAAAAGGCTACTGATTTTAAACTGGATAAAATACATGGCATAAACCAAATGTTAACATCCCGGCAGGTTCATAGTCTGCCCGTGGTGACAGGAATGACATGGAGTGGCTGGCATTTGGGGTTTTATCCCGCAATCTTCTCCTTTCTGTACAAGTTTCCAAAAAATTTAGAGGTCCCTAATTTTACAGAAGAGGGGTGGAATGTGGTGGTGTGACTGTGCCACAAAACAAACCAATAATTGTCTAAAATCAGCGCAAGGGAGCGCAGGATCTGACCCACCTTTTGGTTCCTCTCGCCGCTGCTCCAGTTGAAGTCACCGGAAGAAGGAGGTTCAGTCCTGAGCAGGACCACAAATGTCTCTGCTGTGTATCCAACGACTCTAGGAATTAGAGATTCCTCTGGAAAACAGATTATTTCTTCCAAGAAAGGTATTTTTTATCATCATGTGAACCATATCTGAACAAAAACTTACCTCTGAATAGGAAATATATTATGAAATAGGCTATGTTAAATATTTATCACCTTTCTATGCCTATCAATCTAAATTAAGGAGATTTTGGAGTATCACAGTTTGGGTTGATTGCCATTGTCAAACTTTGCTCAACATCCTCCTCGATTCCTGCGCGTTACAACTATGACAGCAGTATAGAATCAATACCTCGCTTAACAAAAAGTCTATAACCACGTAGGAGGAAATTCCCAGAACCCCTTTCTCCAGAAAAATTTGCATGGAGTTTCGCATTTCTGTTCCATTGGTGCCACCTATTGGCCAGTGCACATCTCAGCCCATAAAAACAGAGTCACTTCCTTTGGGGAGTGGTGACAGGGACATGGGCATCTCGCCAACGATGGCCAACCGCAGTCATGATGAAGACACCACCCGGGACGAGTTTGAGAGCAAGCTCCTCGGTCCCATTGGGACATTCAGCTCTGTTGACCATTTTCCACCCAGCTCAGCTCATGAAGCCACGATTAAACAGCTTAAACAGTCCTACTGCAGGCTTCTGCTTAGCCTGGCCACCACTTTTGTCCTCTGGTGACAATGAGTTATTGGTCTGGCCAACAAAGCATGTGGTGCCCATCACAACCAGCCCAACCTCAAATGATCACACCTCGACAAAAGCTCTCCTTGGTTTTAGGTTTGACACAAATTAGACACAAACTTTGATGTCTCAGCTGAACAGCTATTCTTAAGACCAAGTCCATTCGCTTTCTCTATTGACCAGGTCTTCCTCAGGAGGACTTCCCAGACAAAAGGATGGAAAACAAGTCCCCGATTTAGGAAGATTAATAATTAATGAAGATTGACCACTTTATCTCCCTGAAGAGCATCTACCAGGAGAAACGCATTGGGCAGCCTTAGTAAAGAGAATAACAACTGTAGTCTGACCTAACTTTGCCAGCCAGAAGACCTCTCCACAGTACTTCTCTGCAAGGTTTAGGCTTGGAAGTTATTAAAGGCCTCCTGCAAGCAGATATCAGCATTATCTGAGGACAGCAGCAAATTCCAGGCTGGGGCTTTGTGCCAGATCCTCCTACAGTTCAAACAAAGAACCTGTTTCCTCAGTGGTGGTCTCCTTGCCAAGGATGTGCCCAGCAATTTATCATAGAATCATTTTGGTTGTAAAAGATCTTTAAGATCATCAGTTCCAACCACTAACCCACCACCACCAAGTCCACCTGTAAACCATGTCCCTAAGAACTGGCCATACCCAGTATCCAAACCATCCCCAGGGACAGGAGATCAGAGGGAGAACTTGTGGGTTGGGTAACACCAAAATTCATGGATGAATTGGGATGAGTCCCCATGTGAAAAGTTATTTCTAACAACAGCGTCTTCCACATCGTCCTTCATCGAGGCTGGAGCCTCAAAAGGTGTTCTAGCTCCCTGCTCACCTCCATCCCATCCTTCCCAGAATTTCCCAGCTCTCCCAGAGCCCCCCGGCTCTGATCCCAACGCAGCCCTTCCCGTCCCTTACGCTTTCATTTCTGTTTCTTTACATCTTTATTAAACTGTACAGCCACTTTGATAGGAAAATTGAAAAGAAAAAGATATGAGGAACAACAAAAAAAGCACCATAATTATGAAGATTCAATTTAATTTTAAAGGTTGTGGAAGGAGGAAAAAAAAAAGAAGCAGGAGAAGAAGAAACCAAATTAATTTAGCAGGAAAGCATTGCATGAAATATTGTTGGAGTTTAATAACCATGCAAAGACAGATGATATGTGTGGAAAAATTAGTTGTAGGACCTCATAATAGTCTATTAATATTTTCTACAGGCGCAGAAACCCTTTGCTGAATGATTGTAACAAAGTAATTTTTTTATTTTTTTTTTTAAAGATATTAAAAAATATCTTCAAAAGAAGAAGACGGCAGCAACGTACGTACTGTATGGAGCGGAGACCCCGGCGAGGCGCATCAGATCCCAGGCAAGATTGAGTGCGGGTTTCTCTGCTCTGCTGTGATGGAGCGTGTCCCACCAGGCGGCTTGCTGGGGACCATTGTCCCCAATGGTGGGATGAGGGCCCTTGCCATGGCAAAGGCTAGCATTGACCTTGGGCATCTCCAAGCAGAAGAGGCCAAGGGCAGAGTGAGCCAGCACTGGGCCCTTGTGGCCAGGAAGGCCAATGATACCTGGGGTGGGTTAGAAGGGGGTGGTCAGTAGGTCAGAGAGGTTCTCCTGCCCCTCTGCTCTGCCCTGGGGAGACCACACCTGGAATCTTGTGTCCAGTTGTGGCCCCTCAGTTCCAGCAGGACAGGGAACTGCTGGAGAGAGTCCAGCGCAGCCACCAAGATGCTGAAGGGAGTGGAGCATCTCCCGTGTGAGGAAAGGCTGAGGGAGCTGGGGCTCTGGAGCTGGACAAGAGGAGACTGAGGGGGGACTCATTCCTGGGGATCAATATGGAAAGGGGGAGTGTCAGGAGGATGGAGCCAGGCTCTTCTGGGTGAAAACCAGTGACAGGACAAGGGGCAATGGGTGCAAACTGGAACACAGGAGGTTCCACTTAAATCTGAGAAGAAACTTGTTCCCGGTGAGGCTGGCAGAGCCTGGCCCAGGCTGCCCAGGGGGGTTGTGGAGTCTCCTTCTCTGCAGACATTCCAACCCGCCTGGACACCTTCCTGTGTAACCTCATCTGGGTGTTCCTGCTCCATGGGGGGATTGCACTGGATAAGCTTTCCAGGTCCCTTCCAGTCCCTGACATTCTGGGATGCTGTGATCAGTGGGGCTGGGTGAAGAAGTCCACAAAGGGGCTGCACACACATCGACATGTTTCCCTTTCCCCTTCAGCTCCAGGGAGAGGTTAGACTCAGCTCTGCTGCCCTTGACTCTGCCATTATAGGCCTGTTTTCTCTAGATATCACACCAGAACCTTAAAGACCAGCCACTACTTCCATGGCAGGAAGTACTGAGTCTGCTGCCATCATGACAAGACAACAATGGGCAGGTGCCCCACAAACAGAAGACAAATGTCATGATCAAGCTCTTGCTGAGTCTGGAACAGCCTTGAGTTTAGGCCAAGACACAGTACCGGAGCAGGACAAGGGTGCTAGTTGAGGGCTATGCTGGTTGCAGAGTCCCACAGCCTTGTTGCAAAGGGGAAGATACTTGCGTCGACTTGTCACCTTCTGCTCCTCAACACAGACAGGGCAAAGACCTCCCCACCATGGCGTGATGGTAAAAAGCTGATGGTGCTGAGGAGCAGGACGACTGAGCTGAGGGCAACAGAGCTGGTGAGGGGCTGGAGCGCAAGTGTGATGGGAGCGGCTGAGGGACCTGGGGGGTTCAGCTGGAGAACAGGAGCTGAGGGGAGACCTTCTGATCTCTGAACTGCCTGAAAGGAGCTTGGAGCCAGGGGGGTTGGGCTCTGCTCCCCAGGAACAAGCGCCAGGAGCAGAGGAAACGGCCTCAAGTTGGGCCAGGGGAGGTTGAGATTGGATGTGAGGAACAATTTCTTCCTCAAAGGGCTGTGGGGCATTGGAACAGGCTGCCCAGGGCAGTGCTGGAGTCACCATCCCTGGAGGGTTGGACAGACGGACATGAGGTTCTCAGGACATGGGGCAGTGCCAGGGGTGGGGGAACGGTTGGACTCGATGATCTTGAGGGGCTTTTCCAACCAAAACCATTCTGTGATTGTTGCTGCTCAAAGGCTGAGGCAGCTGGAAGGAACCCAGATTTTGGGAAGACCAAGAGGATGAGTCAGGCCACAGAAAAGTCATACCCACCTTCAGCAGCTGGTGGCTGCTCTCTAAAGATGCGTTTTCAGTGGAGGTAAAGCCTTGTGATCGTGCCATCAAGAATGTCCTTAAAATTGCTGTTTACAACCAGCTCAAGTAAAGCATCACCATGACTGCACCGAAACAATGGATGGTAACGAGAGCAACGGAGGAGACGTCTCTGTCTGCAGATGCTTCCACTTGGTCTCTCAAAAGGATGCGTTTCCTTGGTCCTAAATGGGATTTGCTTTAGCTCCAGACAAAACCCTTAGGATCCAGTAAACTCAACTAGGTCACTCCCGCAAGGACAGAATAAAATGAAATCAAGAAATGAGATGAAACGCTGAAGTGAATAAAATCATCAATTAAAATATGGAAGAGAAAATAGAATAGAACAGAATAGAATAATAAAAAAAAAAAAAAAAAAATAAAATAAAATAAAATAAAATAAAATAAAATAAAATAATCCCAGAACAAAACCAAACTGCAATTCCTCATTCAGCTTCCCCTTTCTCCCATTTTAATCTGTATAGCACCATCCAGCTCCAGCCTCCCCCCTTCCCCTTTTTTTAAATACAGTCTAATCCTGAGTGTGAACTGATGTAGTTTGTGTGTTAGGGGGGAAAAAAATCTCTCTCTCTTTCTGCCTTTTTTTTTCCCTTCTTCTTTCCTTGGCCCAGTTCATTATTTTTCTTTCTTGTCACTCAGTGTGATAGGTTGAACAGAAGTGCACAGATGAGCACTGAAAACGGTGTCACAAGGCCTTAATCTAGTCTTTAATGCCTGACTTCAGAGATGTCATTTATCTTCTAACTGCAGCAGGCTTCCACCAACTTTATCTCTAATAATATATTGATGGATTAAAAGGGTCGGGCAGGAGACCGGGCTGGAAAAATTGCTTATTGACATCAAAATACAGTGCCCTCAACCTGATAAACATGGAGGGGCTCGTGTATCTCCCAGAATAGTTGGCGTTGCTATATTTCTTATTTTTTTTTTCCCCTAGCGTGTTTCTCCCAGGTTCATGGGGTGGTCCAGTGAAATAAACAAACGGAACAAATAAATAGGAAATATAGTTTCTGCATTGACGCAACCTAGCGGAAACCCAGCTATTCCTGTAATGTTTTTTTAATGACAGCGCTGTGCAGGGCTATTTATCGCAGGCTGCAAAGCTGCATTTCGAAGCGACCTGACGGGGAGATGCTGCCGTTGTTTTAGGGGGTCATGGGGTGTCGGGATGAGATTGGAGCAGCACTTCGGGCAGCTGCTTCTTTCCCCGGTGGTGTAGAAGTCGGGAGCTGTCTGGCAATCTTTATGGCTGAAATTCATCCCTGCCCGCACGGGTCTCATGCAGGAGGAATTAAATCGGGGAGAAGGGACCAGCTCACAGAGCATCAGCAGGAATGCTGCCCAACCTCTGCTCGCCACCGCAAACCCCATGGATTGGTGGGGAAATGCTAATTGCTCGTTGTTTTGGGGATGGCATAGCCTTATACATACCCCACATGCAGCCAGAGATGCTCCTCAGCCACCACGGGCATTTGGAGTTGTCACTTATCCCTGATTTCATAGAATCGCAGAACAGTTTGGGTTGAAGGGACGTTCCCATCTCCCCCAGTGCCATGAGCAGGGACATCTGCACCAGCTCAGGTTGCTCAGAGCCCCGTCCAGCCTGGCCTGGGATGTCTCCAGGGATGGTTCATCCACCACCTCTCTGCCCAACCTGGGCCAGGCTCTCACCACCCTCAGCGACAACAATTTCCCTTTATCCAGCCTGAATCTCCCATCTTCTAGTTTAAAACCATCACCCCTTGTCCTATCCTCTCTTCCTTGCCCAACTTCAGCGGTTTTCTTTGCACAAGTTGGCTTGAGGAGCGCTCCTCCAACACAAAGAATCTGGGCTGTGGCCAAACATCTTCACAATGCTATGGGACCTGACATTCCACGACTTCCACCAAAGGCAGGAGAATGCTTCTCCACCATGTTCCAGTTGGTTTTACTAATCCTACAGGGTTCACTGGCAGTGAACAGTGATCACAACCGGCTTTGGTAGGAACAGGCACAGGTGACAACGTTTTCTTGCAGTGGGATGGAGAAGGTTCAAGAACTCACCTTATGAACGCTGCATTGCTGGGGAAAGGAGAAGCTCCTACCAAGTCCACTGCAATATCACCTTCATTTGCCCCTTGCTAAGGAAGCTTGTTGCAAATAGAGATGACCAAAAAGCACAGATCTTCATCCTGAGGAAAGGCCCAACATTGCAAGTCAGTTTTATGGTAAAACCGGGGTGAATAGCAAAGTCTATAAGCCTCCTCTTGTAAGAAAAAGTTGAAAAAAAACATATTAAACAAGACACTGCAATTTGGACTGATGTTCCTGGTCCATTCCCTGGTCCACCTGCTTTTCAACAGGGCTCACTCAAAACCACCACCCACCGTGCACGGTGACGGACACATCCCCCTAAACCTGGGAAGGCCACGAGCCACTGAGACAGGTGCAGAGATAAATCCTGTCACCAGAGAAAGCATTTCATTTCCTTTTTCCTGGAAAGAAATTCCATGCAAATCAATCTTCCCACAGAAAATTCTGATTCTTGGCAAAACGCCTTTTTCTGATCGGAAACTGCCTCGACTCGCAAACATCTGAGCGGCCGCGGTGACAAGAAGAGTCACATCTCATTCCCGTGTGTAGGGAGAGGGATTTTGTGCGAAGGCAAGCCTGGCGGTCCTTGAGGAGGTGCTGAAGTTGCGAACATCATCACTGCAAGAGCTTTTAATTATCAGGAGTTCAGGCTGCTTGATCATACCCCAAAACTCCAGCGAGGTGGTTTGGAGTGGTGTCAGATGGCCCAGCAGAGACCACGTTCGGTCCTTAGCTTGGAAGAGATGGGTTTGCTAGAATTAACGAGCTTACGTGTCCCAAAACACTTGCCATTCCCCGATAGATGGAAATGGAATTAATACCATGGCGCATCACATGGACCACATCAGGTATAAAGATCTCCAGGATGTAGAACCCCTAAAAACAAAGATCAGCGACCAAGCCTGTTGGACCGAATAAAGGACCCTGCATTCCGATTCAATATGAATCACGATAAGCCATTTATTACAGAAACAAGCCTCCTTATATATGCAACTATTCTTTGATCATGCATCCACGCTCCAATCATGCATTCACTAATTGGATATCATCTATGCTCTCTATGCTTAGAGAGCAGTGTAGGGGAAAGGGACCTGGGGGTCCTGGGGACAGCAGGGTGACCATAAGCCAGCACTGGGCCCTTGTGGCCAGGAAGGCCAATGATACCTGGGGTGGGTTAGAAGGGGGTGGTCAGTAGGTCAGAGAGGTTCTCCTGCCCCTCTGCTCTGCCCTGGGGAGACCATACCTGGAATCTTGTGTCCAGTTGTGGCCCCTCAGTTCCAGCAGGACAGGGAACTGCTGGAGAGAGTCCAGCGCAGCCACCAAGATGCTGAAGGGAGTGGAGCATCTCCCGTGTGAGGAAAGGCTGAGGGAGCTGGGGCTCTGGAGCTGGACAAGAGGAGACTGAGGGGGGACTCATTCCTGGGGATCAATATGGAAAGGGGGAGTGTCAGGAGGATGGAGCCAGGCTCTTCTGGGTGACAACCAGTGACAGGACAAGGGGCAATGGGTGCAAACGGGAACACAGGAGGTTCCACTGAAATACGGGAAGAAACTTGTTGGCGGTGAGGGTGGCAGAGCCTGGCCCAGGCTGCCCAGGGAGGTTGTGGAGTCTCCTTCTCTGCAGACATTCCAACCCGCCTGGACACCTTCCTGTGTAACCTCATCTGGGTGTTCCTGCTCCATGGGGGGATTGCACTGGATGAGCTTTCCAGGGCCCTTCCAGCCCCTGGCAGTCTGGGATTCCGTGATTCTATGTTCACGAGCTGTCCACGCGCTGAGTCTCACTGCTGACAGGTCCGTTGATTTACACCATGTTGAGGCCTTGTTATTGTAGAACTGCCTCATCCCCACAGCAGGTCCAGTTCTCAGCTTTCCGAGGTGGCCTTGAAATTCCTTTGGGCCTGGCTAGTTCAGTAACAAATCTCCATCTAGCAGAAACCCATCCACACAAGTCCAGTAGAAATACACTCCGGAAAATCAGCGCTGATAACCACTATTCCTATTCAAGAACCATTTTGTGCGGGATATCCCCACACAAAAACCCAAACTGGTGTCCCAGTTCCTCAGTTGGGAATGATTGGCAGGCAGCGGAACACAAGCCTCGCATTGTAAGAGCGTCTTTCCAAAATTTACCCGCTGCAACGCCGAATTTATCAGCTGAATTTATCAGCTGAAATGCCTCGGAATTATGGGAAGCTGCCTCTGGCCGACCACTTGATGGGAGGAACGGCACCGAGTTTTTTTGGCGTGTGGAAGTCAAGCGGCGGATGCGTTTTCCCCTACACCTGCCGCTCGCTCCGCGTTGCGTTTTATCTCAGCGCCGTCTTCTAATTTCACTACGGCGAACGACTATCGCAAGGCGCTTTTGCAACAGGGAGCTAAAATGACAAACGGCAAGGATTGCTGCATTTCAAATCTAAATGGAATGAATTACTGTAGTTAAAAATAGTGATTTAATACCTATGTTCTGCTAAGAAAAAAAAATATGACTTTTTTGTAAGTGCCATTCTTTACGTGTTTCTCTCCTTTTCAGGCTCCTTGGCAAGCAGAGAAATACCCCCAAATGAGGTGGTTTTCTCCCTTAGAAATGGAATTCTCTGCAGTTTTTTGCAGGACTTTGTTTCCTTCCCACTAAATACCCTGGAAGGCTCCAAAGTGCTGTAACCAGCACAGAATTTGGCCGGTGCTACTTGCTTTTAGCATCCCGCTGTTCTCCGAGACATTTTGCAGCTCAACTTTTTCCACTATTCCCTTTGATTCCCTCTTCCTGAATTTCCAGCTCATCACTTGTTAACCCTTATATCACTATTTTTCACTATTAGGCATTAACATATTTAACATGGAAATTATTTCACTACTTAATCAAGTAGTAAACTCTCCGGATGCTTTTTTTTCCAGGGTTGGCCATTTAAAATAACAAATCTCCATATCACACTTGGCCATTCTTACCTGTTTTCCTACTATTCTAAGTGATTTCCGATGATTTAACGGACCGGTTCCCAAAAGGCGTGCACATCTATTTGTTGTGCTGCATCCCAACTCCTCCAAGGTGCCTTCTCCCTCGAACCCTGAAGAATCACATTGTCAAAACCCTCATTATTTTATAACTTCTCTGCCCCTCTCTCCTCACCTTGTTAAATACTGCCCGAGCAAAGGAGTTCAGTAGCTCTGCCATTTTAGCGACACCATTGATTTTGTCTCCCTCTTCATTTATTAATGGAACTACTTTCTCTCTAGTATTCCCTTTTCCCTGATATAATTGTAAAAGCTCTTTTTATTCCCCTTAAGCCTTTCTGCTCTCTGAGCTGGCCTTATCTTTTCCCTGCAAGCCTTAACTGACTGTATATTCTTGTTTAGTTCTCTTTCCCTTCCCCATTTTTCACTATAGGTTCTTTCTTTCCGCTCCTATCTTTCGCCGGCGCTTTGTTATGCCACATTGGATGCTACTTGTCCTTCCATTTATTTTGAGGAGAACGGGAGCGTGTCCCACTCTATGGGGCTATTCTGGCGTTTCTGGCCTTTTCTCGCCCCTCAGGATTTAACGCATCTCCATGCCAAGTCCCAAACCTTGGCACCCTGACATCCCAGAGGGACCAAAACATCTCTCCCAAATGACAAATTATTTCCTTCCCATCAGCAACTCAAAGACAACGCTCGTTTCCGAACCCAAGGTTTCCAGGATGCAAGTTCACAGTGTGGTTTTAATTATTAGAGCAAGTAGAGCTGCCCAACAGAGTCAAAAGACCGAATGGATTTTACCTTCAGGCAATTTCTGAATGGGTTTGTGTATTACGAGCATTGTAATACCGGTGGGTCAGACCAAAGGGCTCAGGAGCCACCTCGGTTCTCTGGGTCTCCTGCTTTTTCCAAGTGTGTATCTTCCAAAAGCAATACAACATTGCTCTTTTTTGCAAGAGTATCTTCTTTCCAAATACGTAAACGGCTCAAAAGACATTTAAAAATCGCAGTACTTTTTAAAACGAATTATTGTTTCACCTGGAAGAATCAAAACACCACATTTTCAAAATAAGGAAACACACGCTTCCATTTGATATAGAACATGTTAAAATGAAGCACTTTCCTGAAATTGCAACAAATTCATTAAATTCATTTACTAAGTCTCAATAGACATTTTCCCCATACAAGATGGGTCTTTTGCAGGAAAATAGAGATGGGAATAATCACAAGACCAGAAAACAATGCCTCTGAGGAGAGATTGAAGAAGTTGGGGTTGCTCAGCTGGAGAAGAGGTGGGACATCGCTCTAATCTCCAAGTACGGAGTCAGCTTATGGAAAGAGGAAGGGATAGCTTTTCTTCCTGGTAGGTGAGATAAGTAGTCGTGAGCTTAAACCACAGCAGGAAAGGCTAAGGCTGGATATGAGAGGAGCCTTTCCAGCGCTGAGGCTGCTGAAGAGCAGAGACGAGCTATTCGCGAGCGGGTTGTATTGATGGAGGGGTCTTTTCAACAAGCAAGATCATCACCCACCTGGAGCAGCACGATCAAGCTGGTCCTGCCACAAAGATCATCCCAAGGTCTCATCCAGCTCCGTTTTCAGACACACAGAATCCCAGAATATCAGGGGTTGGAAGGGACCTGGAAAGCTCATCCAGTGCAATCCCCCCATGGAGCAGGAACACCCAGATGAGGTTACACAGGAAGGTGTCCAGGCGGGTTGGAATGTCTGCAGAGAAGGAGACTCCACAACCTCCCTGGGCAGCCTGGGCCAGGCTCTGCCACCCTCACCCCCAACAAGTTTCTTCCCGTATTTCAGTGGAACCTCCTGTGTTCCAGTTTGCACCCATTGCCCCTTGTCCTGTCACTGGTTGTCACCCAGAAGAGCCTGGCTCCATCCTCCTGACACTCCCCCTTTCCATATTGATCCCCAGGAATGTGTCCCCCCTCAGTGTCCTCTCCTCCAGCTCCAGAGCCCCAGCTCCCTCAGCCTTTCCTCACACGGGAGATGCTCCACTCCCTTCAGCATCTTGGTGGCTGCGCTGGACTCTCTCCAGCAGTTCCCTGTCCTGCTGGAACTGAGGGGCCACAACTGGACACAAGATTCCAGGTATGGTCTCCCCAGGGCAGAGCAGAGGGGCAGGAGAACCTCTCTGACCTACTGACCACCCCCTTCTAACCCACCCCAGGTACCATTGGCCTTCCTGGCCACAAGGGCCCAGTGCTGGCTCATGGTCACCCTGCTGTCCCCAGGACCCCCAGGTCCCTTTCCCATACGCTGCTCTCTAATAGGTCATTCCCCAACTTACACTGGAACCTGGGGTTGTTCCTGCCCAGATTCAAGACTCTACACTTGCCCTTGTTCTATTTCATTAAATTTTCCCCTCCCAACTCTCCAGCCTGTCCAGGTCTCTGGATGGCAGCACAGCTTCCAGTGTCAGTCATCAGCAAACTTGCTGACAGTCACTCTATTCCCTCATCCAAATAATTGATAAATATATTGAATAATACAGGCCCCTAGGATTTCACTGAGCTTGCTGTCCTAAGCAAGCACCAAGGAGCAAGATTCAATGTTCTTTGGATACTTCTATAGCACTGTGGAGTTTTGGTGGATAGAGAGAACATCTCAGAAGATCTGCTTGGTGTCCAAGTCTCCCAGAGAGAAGAGCCAGCGCTTTAAGCACTGCTGAAGCCCAGGTTTCTGAAAAAACCTTATCAAGAACGTGAAAGACACAGAAAAGCAGGCAGAATTATGAAGGCAAAAGCTGCTGGGAGCGCAGCTGCCGGCAAACCCAGCCCAGGAGAACCCCAACCCAAAAATGCAGGCACAGTGAGGAAAAGGTGGGCACTGCTCCCTTCTCCAAGTCTCCCCTGTGTTATAGTAATCACAGAAAATTAAAGAGATATCTAAAGATTGCTGAGCTGAGAGAGCCCCGAGAAGGGCTGGTAGACGTCCCGCGCTGCTGCCGCTGCCATCAGACCCACAGAAAATGGGGCTGGAATGAGAAAACTCAGAACCGTGTGGCAGGAAAAGGTTAATTAGAACCCATTCCTTTGGAATCTAATTTTCAGGTATTGAGTATTTATAGATTAACAGGCACTTAACTTGTCCTTAGTCCAGAGGACCACAGAGAAGATGCTCATGCAAGGACTGTGAGAAGAAAGGTTCTAGATGGATGTTCTAGATTGATGCCAACAGTTGGGAAGCTTCTGGAAACTGGAAGAAGTGCAGTGCTAAACTTGTTTCTGTGGGTATCCTGTAACATAAACTATTGCTACCACTATTATAACAAGTAAATAATAATAATCTATTAAAAGCAGTTAGGCAATATCACGGATTTTTAGCAAATCTGGAAGAGAAACCTGCAGCAGGGAGTGACTTTTGCAGTGACAAGTGGCCTTCACAGTCATCTTCTTGGGACAAGACCAATAAATCTTCTAGCCCAGGAGCCAGCTCCAGCATATCTGTTCTTTAGGAAGAGATGCCAATGCAATCGGGCCTGGATTGGGCATCATCACAACCATATCAGGATGCTCAGGGACACAAAAATGTAGAGCATGACTCTTTTGGTTACACCATCCACCATATCCAACCAGGCTGGGTACAGAAGAAGACACAAACTCCTGATCTCTAACTTTTCTAGCAATTCTTCCATTATTCCAGGCACCCCCATGAAACTCCTGCAAGAGAGCAAAGATTTCCCATCAACTCCTCAAAAGATAACACAGGGTTAGTGCATTTCCATGCTTTCGAAGACCATATCATGCAAGTTCTTCGTCCCACCATCCCTCTCCAAAGCAACTGGGGGTTTTGCCTTACTGGTTTTGCTGGGAGACATTTCCAGAGCCTCAATGCTTTAAGGACAGAAGCACAACCACACCACTGGCCCCAGCATTTCTGTGGTGTAATCGTGGCAAGTCTTACAGAATTTTAAGGAATGGGGGGGTACAGAAAGGAGGTCCATGTTTGCAGAAAAGATTAAATAGTATTATACACATAATTATTATAATATATATAACTAGTATAATAATATATAATATAAATGTCTCTTCATGTACAGAAAATGACCCTACATACAGAAAGTGACCCTACCTAAATTTGGCTGGGTCCGTGAATATCCTCTTTGGGGGGATTTGCCCACCATACATAGCACAACCTAGAGGTTCCCTTCCATGCACTGACGAGCAAACTGCACATGTTTTAGTGAATCTTGAATGCAACTACAAATAATCTGATTATCTCCTTCCTTCTTTTATACTTGGTTTTATATGGGAATCCATCTCAAACTCTCTATGAAGCTGAGGTGCTGCTAGAGAACTGAGCAGAATATTGTGCATGTGTTCCTCATGCACTAAGGGCTTTCTTCTTGCTGACCCTGACCTGAGGTTGCTCTTCTGTTTTGGGTTTACAAGCTGAAAAGTGAGCCCTGATTCCATCCTGCTCCAAGGTCTGTGCTGTGGGTGAGGACAGCGAGTCATGGTGTGCACCATAAGGTCACCATGGTGTGCACTTTCATAAGGTCTTATGAAAGTGGTTCATTGGCTCAAGACAAGGAGAAAGGACAAACGGTTCCATACCAAGCTCTGAATCTTGTCTGGAATGGGGCAATGTTTGGATTTTTGGGGATAAGAGGGCAAATAGTTGAGCTAGTGTCTCCTCGAGACCCGGACCACACTCAGAAGCAACCATGAGCTGGGAACCAGCAGGTGAATTCCCAACCAGCACTCGGTCCTTACATACAACCTTCTGCTTCTCTTTGCAGATCACAGAATAGAATCACAGAATCATTTTGGTTGGAAGAGACCCTCAAGATCATCGAGTCCAACCGTTCCCCCATCCCTGGCACTGCCCCATGTCCCTGAGAACCTCATGTCCGTCTGTCCAACCCTCCAGGGATGGTGACTCCAGCACTGTCCTGGGCAGCCTGTTCCAATGCCCCACAGCCCTTTGGGGAAGAAATTGTTCCCCACATCCAACCTCAACCTCCCCTGGCGCAACTTGAGGCCGTTTCCTCTGCTCCTGGCGCTTGTTCCTGGGGAGCAGAGCCCGACCCGCCCTGGCTCCAAGCTCCTTTCAGGCAGTTCAGAGATCAGAAGGTCTCCCCTCAGCTCCT
Organism: Streptopelia decaocto; assembly: GCF_964273445.1. NCBI lineage: Eukaryota > Metazoa > Chordata > Aves > Columbiformes > Columbidae > Streptopelia > Streptopelia decaocto. Next base: position 25,915,103 of record NC_138660.1, read on the forward strand.
GTTCTCCAGCTGAACCCCCCAGGTCCCTCAGCCGCTCCCCATCAGAGCTTCTCTCTAGACCTCTGGGTCTCTAGATGTTGCTGTTGAAACTTCTCCCCTAAGGGCTGAATGCAGGTTGAACAGGATGATTGGTAAACATTAAATACATGATATTCCAACAGAGAATATTATTCCAGTATCCCAAAACTCTGGCTTTTCAGCTACTGCTGCTTTGGCCCAACCTTGATTTCTGGCCCTTGAGAGATGCTGTCAGCAACAACAGTCAAGCACGCTGAAGCAAAGCCAGAAATTTCCAACAAATGGAGGGCAGAACCCAAGTTTTTGGTGCACCTCAAACCCCCATCCCTCCAGAACCCCACAACCAGCAGCAAGGAGAAAATGCGTCACATCCATTCAGCGCTGGGTGGGTTCCACATTGTGCGTGTGGAGCGGCAGAGATGCCGCAGGCAGCCCCGGGCACGTCCCCTCCTTCTGTCTCTTCTGAATCCTTTATTTTCTTCCCCCCTTTCTCATTCTGTCTTTGCTTGCATTTCAAGGTTAAAAAAAAGTCAGGATACAATAGTAAATATGTAAGATTAGCTCCTAAAATATGTTAGCAAGTGAAAGCTAAAGAAAGCCAAATGAATTTAAAAAAAGGCTTTCTTGAAGCTTAAAACAGAGACAGTTCTTTTGATCCTTTATCACACAATAACAAAAAAAGCACCAAGCGAGATACATATATATAATATACATATAATATATGTACTTATATTCTCCATGTGCGCGGGTATGCGGGTGTGTGTGTGCACGAGTGTGTGTACGCGTGTATTTTAATTCACATAGGCTTTCCTTTCTTTAAAATGCTGCAAGAAGCTTTTTTTTCTGCAGATTTCTTTTTCTTTCTTTTTTTTTGATATTTCAAAGCTGGCAGTTCAGTAAATGGCTGGAACTGCCACATCTCTGTTCTTGCTAAAGAAATCAATGCTAATCCTATTACTGGCAGTTATCACCTATCCCAGAAACCGCAGCTAAAAGAGAAAAAAACCACTGAGATGTCAAAGTAGGAAAAAAGCATGGGGGAGGGGGAGAAAGCGCCCTTCATTCACTTTCAAACAGTGATTGTTTTCTTATTTTTGATCATTTTTTCTTGTTAAGAGAGAAACTAAACCAGAAAAAAAAAAAAAAAGAAAGAAAGAAAAAATTAAATCCACGCTCGCACAACATGAAGGGCCTGATTTAAACCTACGCGCACACACGTCAGCCTGGGCGCTGAGGTCACGCTGTGGGGTCCTGAAGCTGGACGGGGCTCTGAGCAACCTGAGCTGGTGAAGATGTCCCTGCTGATAGCAGCGGTTGGACTGCATGAGCTTTGAAGGTCCCTTCAGCGCAAACCATCCTGTGATTCTATGGTTCCTTGGTACGGAGCAATTCCCGGGTGCAAGTTGGGCTTCGACCTTCACATCTGCACTCGGTGGCAGGACTGAGCATCTCAGAAGTCTTGAGTAGGTCAGTGCAGATCGCACTTCATCATCTGGGTGGGGTCCTGGGTCCCTCAAAGTTATTTTAGTACATCTACGTCCTTGTTTATCCTCCCACGTGCTCCCGCAACCCGCTCGCACTCCTTAAGCACCCTCAGAGTACAGCTCACCTGCTCGGGATTTCAAGGTCCCTGATCACGATCACAAGATGCTGAAAACATGGAGCTCCTGAGCTCAGCTCACTCTGTGAAGGTCCTGTTGGGTGGCCCTGCCTGGCCCACTTAGTGCTTCATGAATTTAGAATCACAGAAGGACCCACAAGGCTCATGGAGTCCAACTCCTGTCCCTGCAATGACAACCCCACAGGTCACCTCGTGTGTCTGAGGACGTTGTCCAGTCTCTTCTTGAACACTGTCAGGTTGGGGCCGTGACACCTCCCTGGGGAGCCTGTTCAGTGTCCAGCACCTCTGGGTGAAGAACCTTTTCCTCATGTCCCACTGACCCTCCCTGGCACATCTGCCATTCCCTTGGGAACAGTGAGGCACCCCAACTCAATATGTATAACTCTAAAAGCCAAGAGGAGCAGCAGTTTTTGAACCTGTACTAAGGAAGAATCACCCAATTCCAATAGACCACAGCGGCCTGACAGCCAGAAGCAAGATGTTGGTCATCGCTCTGATACGCTGAGGTATCAACCGCACAGCTCGCAGGCCACAAGCAAGAAAGTAGAGCACAAACCAAACGAGCAGTGGGGAAAGAAACAAAAATAAACCCAGATCAAAGGCTTGGTTAAACAAGAACAGCGTGTCTGCTCCACCTGGCCACAAGTCGATGCATTTTCACAGCAGATCACTCTCATCATCACAAGTACCATGAGTGTTTCTTCCAACCTCTTGCTCTTTAAGCAAAATTTCAGGTCATTCTGGGCACTAACTCACTGCCAGTGAATCACTGGAGATATTCAGAGCCTATTGAAGAGATTTTTCTCCATCTTTAAACTCCGGGGAAGCGTTAGGATCAATTCAGTCCTTTGAGAATATCTTGGACTTGTGCAAAGTGAGTTTGCAAACCCAAGGGATGGAGGAGGCACTGAATGCTACAAGAAGAGGCAACAAAACCCAGACACCTCATTTTTGGTGTTATTTGCAACCAGCAAAACCAAACAAAGAAATTGTTCCGCAGATCCAACCTCAGGCAGCTGTGAGGGTATGTGCTTGTCTATGGTTGGAGGTGGTAAAGGGAATTCATTGCCAATTACAAACTCAAATTACTCCTGATTTGACTCACCGGGAAAAATGGCATTTTGGTTACAGATTGCTATGAGATCTTTTAATGGTTTTAGTACAGCTGAAATAAAACTATTCTTTGATGCGGGTTAAAATGTTAACAGTATTCTAAGGTATCATTAAAATAATTCAGAAGTATCAAAAGATTAATAGCTTAGGTTTTTAAAATACTGGGGGTTTTTGGCCTTGCTTTCCATCTTTAAAATGAAGGCTGGTAACTCAGCTGAAGATCTGGTCTGGAATATTGAACGTAATCAGCCATACCACCAGAAAATCCAAGCCTGCGCAATTAGAAGCGTTACTCAATATTTATACTCTATCAGCTCTCTCCCAGTATCAGTATTTGGCAATTCTCCTTAGCACTATGGGGGTTTTATCCACTCGTGTAGTTCCATCAGTGGGAAGATGGGCCTACTGCAAGTACTGAATCTGAAAGACATAAAGAACCTCCTAATTAGGGCTGCTAATTAGGGACAGAAAATGAAGCCGTATGCCCCAGGGAGCCACTTTCTGTCCCCATGGGACGGAGCTGGGTTGTCCCTGGGGGACCCCAGGAGGGCTTCCATCTCCAGGGGTGCAACGGGATGAATTCTGAGCATTTAGCAGGGTAGACTCTAGAGAAATCCAGTACCTTTCTCTCCCAGTACCACATTTTTTTTTAAACAGGATTTCCCCATTTGCTGGGACACCTTTTAGCTGCAAACAGCCATCTCTTTGATGATTTGTAACTCGGGGGAAAGAACGAGTGCAAATTCATGCAGCTTCTCTGCTCGACAGAAGCACCTGGTGCGTTCACTGCTGGGATATTTGCTTCCAAACTCATCCACAGTTGGTAGCGTGTCCCACCAGGGAACAATTCCCGAGTGACAGAAGCAGCCGTGCTCCAGGATGGGTGGTCACTGCCCCCCTGCAACATCACCCCATGGCGGTGGGATTCCCCACTAACGACATCTTATGGTGCCAAGGGGGCTCCTACAGTGAAATCAGCCCCCGCTTCCCACAGGAGCTCAGGGTAACCCCTCCCAGAGGGCTGTGCACATCAAAACAGAGAGGAACAAAAGAACAAGAAAACAGGAAGGAAGGGGAGAAGGAAGGGGAGAAGGAAGGGGAGAAGGAAGGGGAGAAGGAAGGGGAGAAGGAAGGGGAGAAGGAAGGGGAGAAGGAAGGGGAGAAGGAAGGGGAGAAGGAAGGGGAGAAGGAAGGGGAGAAGGAAGGGGAGAAGGAAGGGGAGAAGGAAGGGGAGAAGGAAGGGGAGAAGGAAGGGGAGAAGGAAGGGGAGAAGGAAGGGGAGAAGGAAGGGGAGAAGGAAGGGGAGAAGGAAGGGGAGAAGGAAGGGGAGAAGGAAGGGGAAAATAAAATGTCAGATAAACTAAATAAAGTAAAAATAAAAATAAAACAAAATGCCAGATAGATAAATCGAAGTAAAAAAAAGAAAATAACACGACAAGATGAGGGCACAGACACCCCTCCCCAAATCACTATTAGCTCTCCAGCTGTGCTTACAAATACAGTGGAGAGTTGAAAGCAGGCGGTGCCAGGCACAGGGGACACTTTTGGGGCCGCTCGCAGCATCTCATCCTTTGAAGCCACCGCGCAGCACAGCTGGGGAACCTGTTCCCTTCCACTCCAACACCAGCGGTTTTTCTGAGCAAACTGCCTTTTCTTTTCTGCGATCTGGAGATGTTTTCCCTGCCAGCAACAGTGACAAGCTGCTAAATGGTGTCAGCGACCGTCTGGCTGAGCCCTGGTGAAAATAAACCGTTGTTTTAGCACCGGTGGCATTTCCCATCATCGGCGCGAGGCTGGCTCAAGTCAGGGATGCGCATCCCTTTAATTATATACATCGAAATAAATATCACGCCCTTGGGCACAGGGCGGAGTGCGGGACCCGATGGGAAAGCGCGTGAAGGGAAAAGGCAGCTGGTTTTGCTGCACAGCTGGGGGAGGAAGGAAAAGTGATGCTCAAACACCAAACCCATGCGTGGAAGTTGGAAGATGGGAAGCTGCCCACATAGCTCGTAAGGCAGGAAAGAAATGGCCCCGACACAAAAACACAAGCAAATTTTTGGGAAATGAGGCTGTGATAGGGAAGGGATAGCTGGAAAACGTCTGGCAGCTGCTGCAGCAAGAAAGGGAGACGGTTCCACGATGGGGACAGAGAGGGAAATGTCCCCTGGAAATTAAAACCTAAAAAGAAGGGGTTTTGTTTTAACCTCTTAAACTGCTCATTTCATTTCTGCAGCCTCATCCTAAGAGTTGCTGCATTGCTTTGGTAACAGGTATTTTACACTAATTCATCCACGCCACAGAGGAAATGGTGCTGGTGCTGGGGGGACATCTCACCGAAACAGGGCTGCTTTGGCTTCTTGCTATCCTTGACAGAAGTTCATTTATTCAAATCCAAACCTCCCAGGCTAAAAGAAGGGAATCTAATTATTTTTTTTTCATTTTAGGAAAACGAAGTGAGTCGCAACAGAAACGAACCCTTTCAGATTAACCTGGTGACATGCTTTGCTTTTGTTGAAGGCAGTGAGCAGCTTACCAACCATCATCTCAATCCTTCATCTCCTCAAGACTTGGATGTATTTCCAGAAGATGCAGCTGCAAACTATTGGCCCCAAAGTGGGGGGGTCCCAGGGGCAAAAAGTTCACAATAGGGACCACCCCACCAGGTGGTCACGGTGGTTTTGTCAAGATGTGACATCTATGGGTCTACAAAGAGGTGAAACGCTCATCAACATCTCGTAATTACCTTAACTCTGGGTCTTGATTTCACATATTTCCCCATGAAATGCTGCCTGTTTACGCTTCCACTCCCTAGAATATTCATATAAAAAAATGGCATAATGTCGTATTTATATTAATTGGATATTCTGGGTTTACTGCTCCCTCCACTAGTAGGGGGGAGGGTTAGAAACCACATAATACACAATATAAAATACATGTTTGTGCACAGTGTATAATTTAATGCATGAGATACACAAGATCTTCCAGCACAGAGTGTTTTAAACAACAGCATTTTAGCCTCTAAAGCACCGCAGCAAGGGAAACGTTTTCCATGCTCAGTTTCTCTGCTATTGGAACATTTGTTTTTTATTCTGAATATTTCAGCACATCTATTTACCTGGCACTATATTTAGTACCACAGTACCAAGATGGCATATATAAAGATTCAATTGCAATTCCCATCTGATGTCCCTTCCCTCTCCTTTTTACCCCTTTTTTTATGTCCGCACTCTGAATTCAGCACAAAGTTGGTGTGTTTAATTTAAAAAGAAGTAAAACGCGCCAGGAGACGCCTCAGACCACTGCAAATCACCTACTTTATAGAGGCAGTAAAATTGTGTATCGGATTAAAAGTGATGCTGATCTGAAATTTATGATAACTTTTAATGGCATTATAATTTTTTTCCCCCCGCGCGCTCCATCACCGCATCGTTTGGATGCACAGTGCCGCAAGATGAAATTTGTAAGGGAAGAACATTACATAGGCAAGCGCCGAGGGGGGAAACGGGCAGCAGAATAATGCAAAAGCCCCTTTTTTGGTGCATGAAGGGTGATGCTGCTGCCGTGTGATGGGTGAGAAGTGGATCAGTGGTGTGAAGGTGCTGGGGTGTGGAATATCACCCCGAGAAAAGGTGGTTATTTAGGAGAGCGCTGGGACTGAATGGTGCTGGGTGTCACTTGCAAAGGTCTGGGTGATTTCTGTCCCTGCGCGGAATGAATAATGAGATCTTTTAGGTTGGAAAAGCCCCTCAAGATCATCAAGTCCAACCATAACCCACCCCTGGCACTGCCCCATGTCCCTGAGAACCTCATCATTGTGTATTTTCAACCCTCCAGGGATGGTGACTCCAGCACTGCCCTGGGCAGCCTGTTCCAATGCCCCACAGCCCTTTGGGGAAGAAATTGTTCCACACATCCAACCTCAACCTCCCCTGGCACAACTTGAGGCCATTTCCTCTGGTCCTAAAGCACGGCTTGATCCTGTGGTTGGTGGTAACGGGGATGTGACCTCAGGGCGTTAAGATTCAAGGACATTTTGAGGTGTGCAGGCCCAGGAGGGCAGCACTGCACCTTGCACCTGAACAGTGCCCACCAGAGAGCCCCGTCACCCCTTTATAGACAGAAAAGAGACTCTCCAAACAAACTACAGAATGAGATATTAATATCAAACATCGAAGTCAACAGCTATGAGCAGTTCAGGTGGAAATCATAGAATCACAGTGCCCCCCCCGCCATGAGCAGGGACATCTGCACCAGCTCAGGTTGCTCAGAGCCCCGTCCAGCCTGGCCTGGGATGTCTCCAGGGATGGTTCATCCACCACCCCTCTGGCCAACCTGGGCCAGGCTCTCACCACCCTCAGTGTAAAATATCCTGGAGCCACACACCGAAGATGCAGAAAACATCAAACGACCATGTTGTTACCCCGGCACCATCTACTTTCTGCCTAGCCAAGGGGAAAATGCGCTACACGGTCACATAACTAAACACGCTGTGACGACCTGCAAGAAGCCTCAAGCAATCCTGAAATCTGCCTTCCCCCAACGTCCACTTTGCAAAGCAACTAACGTTTTCTAACATAAACACAGACAGGAATACATTAGTCACACTGAAATTAGTACAAATTGCTGAAGAAGCCTATGCGTACACAAACAGTGAGATTCTTTATTAACAGCCACAGAAAACTGAATCATAAAATCACTTCAGTTGGAAGAAATCCTTATGATCGAGTCCAACCACAACCTAAATCTAGCACTGAATCATGTACCTAAGAGCCTCATCTATGTATCTTTTCTAAAAACTGATTTGTGGGAGAGCAAACTCACCTGCCAGCAGCTTGGAGGTCGTCAGAAGCAGCATCTCTGTGTTCAAGGAACCAAGATGCCGGCCCAAGTTCCTGCAAAGAAGAGAAAACTGTATTTATATTAGGTCTCTGCAACCAAATATCAGTTAAAAATCTCTTTAGGAATAGCATGGAAAGAAACCTGAATTATTTACACAATGGCCATTTGCTTTGTAGAATAGAAAAGAGAAAAAACAGGGGCTTTTTTGTGTCACATTTGAAGCAAATGCAGAGGGAGGGGTCCTGGTACACTTAAATTACCATTAATGTAAAATTTCATGGTAGCACCCCAGTTTTGCCACCACTGCATTCCAGTGTGTGTAGTGAAACTTCATGCTCCCCCTCCTCCTCATCTGCTTTATTTTTCCTCTCCTTCCCCAGACCCTGTGATACTACTCTACAGTAAAATATTAACTGCTGTAAGTGATTGTTTTGCTGTATTATGTGAAGTCAAAAACCTTTTGAATTGTATTTTGCAGTGAACCTGCCTTTGAATCCACGCATTTTATCATTCCACAGCAACACGTATAATTTCAAACAAACAAGCGAACAAACCCGGCGATAATGCCCCGAATCTCTTATCAGTCAGTTTTACACTGGCGTAACTCCATAAACTTCAGTGGAATTAATCTTGATTTACACTGTTGGGAGAGCAGAAACAGGCATTGTAAATAGCTATATACCAATGCTAGACACTTGAAAGTGGTCACACCAGAACGCCTGGTAGCAGATGAGGAGGCATAAAAAAAGCTTTCCTGGTGGTGCTAATTCATGGGCACATGGCTAAACCCAAAGGACAGGCCTCAAGTTGCGCCAGGGGAGGTTGAGGTTGGATGTGGGGAACAATTTCTTCCCCAAAGGGCTGTGGGGCATTGGAACAGGCTGCCCAGGGCAGTGCTGGAGTCACCATCCCTGGAGGGCTGGACAGACAGACATGAGGTTCTCAGGACATGGGGCAGTGCCAGGGGTGGGGGATGGTTGGACTCAATGAGCTTGAGGGGCTTTTCCAACCAAAATGATTTTGTGATTCCATCAGCATTGTAGAGACCACAGCTCATGGAGGGGCCCACTGGCCCTCCTGGTGACACCAAGCCATGGCACATGGGCACAGCCCCTGAGGACAGTGCTGCTGAGATAGGACAGCCCATGTGCTTATCACCCAGAGGAGGTGTTGGCTGTGGTGGTCAAGAAGGAACCTCAGCTGTGTGTCCTCCATGATCACAGCTGGAGAGGATTTTGCCACAGATGTTGTGATGAGCCACCAGCAGAGCCCTGCACTTCAGGCTGTGCCCACAGCTGAGCTTATTACCATCACTGAGGCCATGGGGAACGGGGCACTTGAAAAATCCTTTGGAGGTTCCAATGTGCCCCACTGGAGATCTGGGTTTCTATAGTCTGAGAACCTTGAGGAGATGAGACTGCTCACAGCTCCACCACAAGTCCATGAGACAGGCGCTGCCGTCCTCTCAAACGCCTTGTGGGAAAACCCACAAGGAAACATTTAAGAAAAGCGTTCCTCAAGTGGACAAGGCACAAATTTTTTACACCCTGTTGCTTCTAGACTGAGGACATGACTGATATAAAGCAGGAACCAATCCCTCGGACAGCATTGTCATCTTCTGTAAAATCTCCTGCCAGCCCCACAGCAGATGGCAGCTACTGCGTTCCCCTCAATCAATTATCTTGAACAGGGTCATTTAAAATTTGAAAGCCAAGCTCATCAACTCAGTTTTACAGTAGCAAGCCCAGGTGTGTGTTCACTGTCCAAACGTGAGGACAGAAAATGGATTGTGCCTCACAGCTGCTCATTGTCAGGGCAGGAACTGGGGTGCAAGGCATCAAGTCACTTCTTTAACCTGTGGAGGACACAATCAATTGGTTTTGCTACCCCAGCTATTTTCACACTCGTTTACTCAAAACCATGGCAAGAATACTAAGATAACATTTAATTCTTCTCAGGCACAACATGATTAATTTTTACTTAGACTATACCAGTTAGGACTTATAGAAAGTACAGAGGATAGAGAATACTACAGGGAGGAGGTGGGACCTGTCCCCTTTCGCATTGCAAGCTTTCCACGGCAAAAAGAAGTATCTTGGATGGATAAATACAAACTGCACCTATTGGTTAAAGCTTCAAGTGGTGCCACAAGGTAAGAAGAAGCCGCCCCAGGTCCCTGTTTCCCTCCTGGGTGTTGCTCCTCTGCAGCGCAGCATCTCAGCTGGGCCCCAAACCTCAACCCAAGTGCGGGAAGATGATCCAAGGGTGGTTAAGTAGCAACCCAGGCTTTATCCAGTTGCTCGTATCAATCTTCATAACAAAGAGAAAACAACTCGACCATCTCTTGTGGGAAATAAATTGAGTCCACTTCTGTTCTCGTTTCTTCAAGAATTAGCCCTATTGATGAGGCCCAGGTGAAGAGCTCCAGAAGCAATTAAAGCAAGTGCCGTACCTCGAGGCGCACCTTGAGAATGTTTCTGTGCTCCTCTTTTCACGAGGTCCCTATCTCCCGCTGGCATCAACACGAGGTGCATTAGAGCTGCTGCTTCATAAAGCAAAGCTGCACTTCACGCTGAGGAAAAGCCTTGATCCGAATGCACTTCAATTAACAGAGAGCAGGGCCCAGGGACTCCTGGGCCGACTGCAGCTGGAGAGATTAACACAGGAAGATGCCTCCGAGTCAGAGAAAAAGATGCAGGGTGGAGTCTGCTCTATTTTTACATCCTCCACTCCCCAGTTCTGGCCACTTCCCAGTTGTCCTGCCAAGACCATGATGCTCAGAGAACCCCTGGAAGCCCCAGGTGATTTATACCCAGATCTGTCACAGCAGACACTAGATCTTCCATCAACGAGATCCAAGACTTAACCTCATTTAATAAATGTTTTCTCAAAGGTCAAAACTTATCAGGCTGCTGAGACCCCCCCATACACTCTTACACCCAGCAAGGAAACATTTTGCTGTTAATTAATGATGAAACCAGCAAAAATGTCAATGTAACAAATTAAACGCTCATTGATTATTGGCTTAAGCAGGTCTTTAAAGTGATACACACAGACAATACTTTAGTGCTCACCAGGCTCTGGATTTGGCACTTTAATTGGAAAAATGTGGTCAGAAGTGCGCTGTTATTCTCTTTTTTGGTCACTGCTGGTGCAGCTTTCCACTGTGTATAATAATACATGCTGTGCAGGACACAGAATGGAAGGGAACCCTGATGTGAAACCACCCATCTCCACGGGAAAAGGTCCACCAAGGAGCATCACACTTGGGAAGCATCCAGAGACCGAGGAGCTGTATTTCACGGGGCAGCAAACCAAATTTTGGAGGGAAACAGCCTTAACTCACCACCCCAGCCATGACCTGACTCGGGAGCAACTAAAGGTTATCAACGATTAACAGAAGTAGTTTATGGTTAAACATTACGGAACTAAACGTTCTGCAGAGATGCAATTCTGATGAAATTACAAGAGAGGATGCCATCTGCCAGCAACACAGAAACGTTCAAATTAGTATAATGCCACCAAAGGCTGAAATTCAACCCTCAAGCTGGACGAACAGCATCCCCTTCCCTCCCCTCTTCCCAGCCCTGTACATGTACAAAATAACAGAGAAAAGCACAAAAACCTGGTGTCTTAAATTTAGTGCTGGGGGGATATTTCAGGCAGAATTCAAAGGGCAATCTCAGCAACATACAATGAAGAGCAATTCAAGGCAACAGCAATGACATCTGAGGACTCTTTTTAAAATCGCAGTGTGGTCACTGTGAGGAGCTGATTGAAACTGTGTATGTTATAATCAGAAATCTGGATGGTGGATTAAAGTTTAGAAAGAAATCACATAACAGTATTTAATTAATCAAGGCTTTAAGTGACCTAAATGAAAATACTCTATAATGATAACTCCTTGGCTGGCTTAAGTCAGTTTGTACTGATGATACGTATCATATTTCCCATACACTGAAATAATCACAATTAGTTCCCTACACACAAAAGTCACTTTGCCCTAGTAAAGCACATTTAGAGCAACTCTGAAAATAAAGACTGTGTTTAACCACTAATGCAGTGAGGTGCCAAAGGCCACACAGAAGAGTTGTGACCCCAAAACAGACGTGTCCTGAGCCCGGGATAACCATGGAAAACCACCCTGTATCTTCAGAAAACACGTCTGCATCCCAAAGCCACTCCTTGTATTCTCAAAGAGACCTTTCGCACTAAACTTCGCACTGGTTTTAATAAAACAGAGCATCTGTAGGAGGAGGAAATTTTGCTTTTAGCTGAAAGGTTGAGCCTTCTTAAGACAATCAGCACATACCTGGGCATGGGGACATCTCTGTCACCTTCCTGCTGATGGTCACAGGCAGCCCAGGGACCTCCCTGCCCACCCCATTTTTTGTGCAATCACAGGTTATTGTGCTGTCTCAGCTGATGATATTCACACAACTGTTTTTTCATGTCTCTTATTTTTAAACAAACCACTAATGTGTTTGCTTTCTTTAGCAGCAATAGGAGAAAACAATAGCAATTCCTCCTCTCAATTGCAGACCCTTCTGAAAGAGAACATGACTACAGTCTAGTTTAACTACAGCAAGCATGTCCTAGGGTAACAAGGATACGATGAAACACACGCTTTACAACAAAGTTTAAAAAAAAATGCCACATTCAATGGCAGAAAAAATCGATTTAACCACATAAAATATTACAAGCAAAAATCAGAGGTTAGAAGTAGAGTTGAAATGCAAACCATTACCTCCATTATCCAAAACAGGCTGTTTATTTACAGCTAGAAACTGTAGAAATGACTTGGCTTAATTGTAATTAAAACCTTTTGGTATCTTTACAGCACCAGAAGCGTTCCACGCAAAGGTAGCAGGGCCGTGAGGCGGACGAGATGCTCCGACTCAGAAAAAGGACATCTCGGGCTGCGAGGAGAACAAAACAAAGCCCTGAACATGATATTAGGCTAAGAACAATTCCAACTGTGGCAAGAAAAGAGGGTTTGTAATTGAATTTGTAAAAGGCCACACAGCAAAACTAGAGCTAAACTATTTGCAACATGTATTAGTTGAAAGAGGCAATTCAAGCGAGGAAGGACCATGTGTTGGGGAAGGCGCAAAAGCCATTTGAGCTCAGTGCCTGCTGTTGCTTTAGAGCTGGCGTCAAAAAACTCCTTTATGTCCCCAAAGTGCGCTGCCCACCTGTGAGTAAAGCTGGTCCCTTCTCCCAGGCTTTTGCTGGGCTGAATTCGCATCCACATAAATAGGAATTCCCTCCATGAAGAGCTAATGTCTCCCATGATGGACATCTTGGGATTGATAAGGGTGCAACATAATAATATACAAGATCTTACTGAGTTACAGGTGCTTCTGCAACCCCAGTCCCTCCATTGAGGAGGGAGCAGATCTTGCAAATGCTTATGAACATCTTGCTATTTCTGAATTAAACTCTTCAAGCAATTGCATTGTTGAAAAAATTCATAGAATCATTTTGGTTGGAAGAGACCCTCTAGATCATCGAGTCAAACCATTAGCAAGAGCAGAAAACCCTCACGGAAGGGTCAGGAGCTCTATTTTGCACTCAGACACAAGATGAACCCAGGTCTACCTCGTCTCTAACCCTGAAGACTCAGCAGACACAACCCGGCCCATGTCCCCGTGGCATCAGTTAAAGCTCAGAACAGAACATCCCGTCCATATCCAGAGCACCATGCAGCCCGGTGATGGACTTCAGTGCTCTCCAGTGACTTGGGACCACGTCCAGCTGCTGCCACTCCTCCCTGGTAGCTCCTGTGTCACCCCAGGTGACAACGCTGCCCGGATTTCTCTGTGCAACCAAACAGTGCCACGAAGAGGTCAAAACCAGCAGGAAAAGGGTGTGCTGACAGATTCCAGAGCTGGGTGTTCCCTTTGTGCACCATGGTCAAGCCCAAGATGCACACAGACACTTAGGGCCAGACTTCCTCAGGTGCATGAGGGTAAGTCAGGCAGGACCCCTCGAGAGCCTAGAAATTGTGGGAAGGAGACATGGATGTTCCTCAAACAACTTCTTATTTAAAAAGGCAATGAATGAGCACACGGATTTAGCGATGGAGCAGGTCAGCATGTATTTAGGGTGAGATGTGTTGTTTGTTGAGTCTGAAGAGCTGAAAAGTCTTACCTGCTCTAGGTGTTTCTTTCTTCCAATGTCGATGGAGAGACACAAGCGCCTCTGGTGAGGAGCTACCCAACAAGGCACGTGCAAAGGAGACGGGAGGCATACAACATGGCTCACGCCAACACCATGTACTCTAGAGATGTCCTCTTCACCTTCTCTATCCAGTTCTTCTAACCTGGTCTGGATGATACAAGGAAAAACATAAGTATCCCAGCTGCATCTGCACATTAAACCAAGACTAAAGCTTCAGCTGGGGCTGGATCCAATTCTCTGGCACATCAGGGACGGGCAAGGACACACAGACGGCTTGTGCACTAACCGCTGCTCTCCCTGCCAGAAAGCTGTGCCAGAAGTTATCAAGAAAGCCGCAAAATGAAAGCATGATGTGCTGTGGTAATCAAGCGTGCTCATGTAAATATATATATATATTTATAGTGTTCTGCCTTTTAGTAAATATTCTTTAGCATCTCTGTTGTCCCATTGCAGCGCAGTCAGTTGTAAAAATGATCACCTCATCCTAATTAACTCTATCAGTGCCACAGATCCCCCAAAACCAGCCATGAGGTTTGGAGGGACCAAAGAGAACATATGGCAGCAGCATGAGAGAAGGTTTAGCGGCACGGCTGAGCAATCTGTCTTCTCAAGGGTGGCAATTCTAACACAGCTCAGTGCTTGCTCAAAGTAGGTTTCCCCTATATAAAGCAAAAGAAGAAGTTTCTTTGGATCCCTCCAAAAACAGACACATATTTCAGATGTGCCACCCACTCCTGACCAACATCTGTTATCGTCCCCTGTACCAATTACACACATTTGTAAGGAGCTTTGAAAACTCCTTTCCCCTGCATATTAATTGTCATCGCTTTGAATAAACACACAATCCCGTTGACTGGAGATGTGTAAATATTTACAGGGCGTGCCCAAGGAGGGTCAGAAACCAATATATCACCTGAAGGAAGAATAAATGCTCAGCGACCGTAAAGACACGATCTCGCGTTTGCCCAGAGCAATTACAGTTAAGTAACTGCAATACGAGCACATATTTAAGTACTTATGCAAGGAAAAGGGGCTGATGACCTCGATTAGATTTGCATTGTGTTTCCTGTTGTTAGCACTTCCTTCGTAGAATTGCTGCAATACATCTTGGACTCCAATTTCAGCTGCCAGCTGCACCAGACTGCAGCCAGCCTTCCCAAGGGCCAAAAATGCTTTAAAGTTGAGCTGTATTTCTTCTTTGCCTCTCCTGTCCTGTCTCCCGCTTACAAGTTGAGCTGTATTACTTCTCCTCCTGTCTCTACGTTGAGATTGTCACAAGCAAATTTGCCCCCAAAGCTTGTCTGAAACTCGGGCATCACCCTCAGCGAATGGACAAGCGCAGCTTCAGCTGACTCGTTACACTGGGAAAAAAAACATTTCAGAATAGCTTGATTGCCATTATTTAGTAAAAAACAGGGCCTATAACTTTCTGTTGCAAGCAAATCCGCAAAAGCTTCATCGTTGCAGCCGGCTGGGTGGACTGTTTTGTATTCATCCGTTATAAATCTAGCTATTTACATATGATTTTTCACCTGAGGACTCCACACAGGTACACACCCAAATGATGTTACATGTCACAAGCTGAAAGACCGAGAAGTTGTTAAATGCTGTAACGAGGGTGCTTTGTTTTCTCATGCCAAAGCCCAGAGAGAAGGTCCCCGGTTATGCACTATTTACGCGCTGTTTCAGCCGCTTCCTTCAGTGCGCACGATGCCTGGTGAGGTCATTTGCAGAAGGTCTGATCATCCTCTGTAGTTCATTTTTAATGCAGAAATTCCTCTATTTCTGCCTGGCGACCATTCTGTGGTTATGGGTTGTCTTCACTGAGCTGTGCCCCAGTGCACAGCAGACAGACGATTCCACAAACCCCTCCAAAAACCCAGTACCAGTGTCACCATACGCCAAGAGATGCCAGAGAAGATTGAAAAAACAATCCAGGAATAAGCTTCCTTAAGTCCTGGAACATGGAGGTTTATATCTTTTGTAATGGCTTTTTTCTGTGTAACATAACTAGAGAACTCGGTTGCAGCAATATCTTGGGGCAATGAATTCCCTAAGCTATGAATGATTTGCTCACAAAAGTGTCTTTTTATCAGTTTCAGTTCTGTTGCCTTTCAAGTTTATTCAGTGCCCCTTTGAATGAGACACTGTTGTAATTGTCTAAAAAATAAATTTGATTGCCTGCTTGACCTTCTTTACGCCATTTATTACAGTCATTTCATTTTCTATTCATTCTCTCCTGAGAGAAAACAGATACAATATCGTCACTCCAGCCACACTTGGAAGGATTTGTATTGCTTGTCTCTCAGCCTTTGTTGTTCCCTTGTTTTGCTTTGGATGTGGCACAACCAGAACTTCACACCAGCTTCAAGTTGGGAGCTCACACTCAACAATAGTAACATCAGCTCTGTTTTGTCCTCTACAGCATTACCTTGCACCTGCTGATCCCAGCATTGCTCACCAGGGTCATGTCCAGTTCCCGAGTTCTCTTGGGTCTTCTCAAGGTCAGCGATGTCCAGAGCTGATTGTCCCACTTAACTATGGGATGCCTGCAAAAGTCAAGTAAAATCATAGAACCGTTTTAGTTGGAAGAGACCCTCAAGATTGAGTCCAACTGCTCCCCCCCCCACCCCATGTCCCTGAGAACCTCATGTCCGTCTGTCCAACCCTCCAGGGATGGTGACTCCAGCACTGCCCTGGGCAGCCTGTTCCAATGCCCCACAGCCCTTTGGGGAAGAAATTGTTCCCCACATCCAACCTCAACCTCCCCTGGCCCAACCTGAGGCCGTTTCCTCTGCTCTTGGCGCTTGTTCCTGGGGAGCAGAGCCCGACCCCCCCTGGCTCCAAGCTCCTTTCAGGCAGTTCAGCACAATGAATCCTGATGAAGAACAGTCCTGCTCCAGCATCTTCCTCTCTACTGTCCATCACTTCTAACTTTGAAGTCCACTTCTAAACAGTTGATCTTTACTCACCAATCCATCACCAGAACGTATCTTGGCCACCCTTTTTTGATGTACTTAAAGCCTTCTGCTTGGAGCTGCATTGTTTTCCTTGGTGCTGCCTGATGTTATGCCAAGGGTGTTGCTTAGTCCTGCTCTTGGACACTGTTGGCACCAAACTCAGCCATTCTCAGCAGCATCCTGTGAGTAGTTTGAAGATGAGATTGTGTCCGTCCCACCACAGACAACCTCATGTTCCAGCAGCTCAGCCACTGAGTTTCTGTTGCAAATGCTGCACTGAATCCAACTGTGTTATCACTGTGGTTTACCGAGTCACTCACAAGCTATTTCCAAAACCGGCTCCGTTCTGTTTCGCTGTTTTCCACCCAAGACACGGTATTTCCTCCTGGTAGTGGCTGGGTTGGTAATGAATGGCATGAAACAGCGATGAATAAGCACGCTACTGCGGGGGGGCGTGGGATGGGACACAGTCCAGGACCTGCCAAAGTGCTTCCCCGATGGTTGGAAGGGGTCGCTGTTGGATGAGAGGCACAAATTCGTTCCTGGGCGCATCCTCCCCGCGGCGCCGGAGGCTTTTGCCAGCCTGAGAAATGAGAGACTCGGCACTCAAAGGAAATAATCTTTTAAAACATAAATGGCCAAGCTGATTTACTTCCAAATACACAACAACAAAAAAATTGCCGTCGGGCAAGGGCCGCGTTTGCCAAGTTTCAACAGAGCAAAATTTTACAGCAAAGTTATAACCACCTTAAATACCATTGTTGGTTTATAATGGGGAAGCTGGCAGCCCGGTAGCTCAGGCTGCTCTTCCAAGCGATGATTTAGCATGACGTGCACTCCACGTATGCGCTAAGTTGAAGATCCACGTGGCAAATTTTGGATTCCTGTGATAAAACACAGGAAACAATCTTTGGCCATTTCCCCCATGACTTTTGCAGATCTAGGATGCTTCCAGGATTTCCTGCAGTCAAAAAGCCGTCTGGCCAAGTCGCTTCTGTTGCCTCTCCAGGCTGTGGAATTCCCTCCCTAAACAAACCACAAGACTCCTGAACTACACAGAACCTTGAGAAATGATTTCTGGTAAATAACAGAACCAAGAATACATCATGGACAACAGACCAAACCCCAGGGAAACCAAACCTGAATGCTGCGTTGATGCACAGTCCTAATATTAGCAACAACAGAGGAAAACGTGTGTTGCTACTGGCTCCTCCTTGGAGGTGCTGCAAGTGTAGATTAACTGAACTAGGCTTGCAGAAAAGAGCACAGATTCAGGTGTCAGTGTTAAATAATCCTTTCAAGGTGTCTGGAACCTTAAATTTAACCGCTGTTTTCTGAAAAAAAAAAAAATCCCTTTCGGGGATTTCACTTGGGGACCCCAGAACAAAGCCAACCCCAAAGAGACTCTCCAGCAAATCTTGGCCAAGACAACCAAATAAAGCAGGGCGTGGGATGCAGAATAAAATAAATCTGATTATGTCTGCACGAACCAGCTCCAGCTTCTATTACATCGCTCCTCTGCTGTGTTTTCTATGTCATTCTTGCAAGCTAAGCCGTGCTTTGTAAGAAGGAGCCGGTCTTGAGAGTGGTTCGGATCGCAGAATCATCAAATAGTTTGGGTTGGAAGGGACCTTCAAAGCTCGGATAGGGCCATCACATCACAGATGGAGCCTCCTGTATCAACAGAGCAAGACAGAGCCCAAAGCGAGACCCCCAAGCACGATGAAGAAGAGTCGCCAGCGCTAGGGATGCAGCATCCGATGGGCTCATCCTGGAAGTTCCCCGGGAAGCTGAAAATGCTGTTGCAAGTTTACAGACTCACAGCACCCCAGAATGTCAGGGGTTGAAGGGACCTGGAAAGCTCATCCAGTGCAATCCCCCCATGGAGCAGGAACACCCAGCTGAGGTTCCAACACCTAGATGAGGTTACAGTTAGTTTGTATTCATTTCCATCCCAAATTCTCATTACCCGAAAGAGAAAGAGAGTGGGTGCATTCAAGTGGAAATGGCTGGAGTGCACTTAGAGGAATTTAGCCAAAAGGAAAAGGATAGATGATGGTGGCTTTTTACATTTTTTTTTTATTCTCTCCAAAAAAAAAAAAAAGAGAAGAAAAAAAATCCTCCTCCAGAACTTAAAACTGTTTTAATCAGCTGAAAAACATACGTGGGCTTTACAGCTCTGAGACAGCTTGCACAGGCTCTGATAAATGCCTATCGCTCATTTGCATACGCTAACAGCTACACTTTAATCAGCCTCCTAATCCCTGATGATATTAATGAATTTTTTTATGCTCTCTCTCTCTCTCTCTTCTCCCCCCTCCTATTTTTTTTTTTTTTTAGTATCATGTTTGCTAATTCAAAACCGATCAGCGGCTTCTGTGTGCCTTTTTTTATGCAGGAAATAATGGGTGAGCTTGGTACTCCTGTTATCCTGCTCTCACAAATAATTAAGACTACAAAGGGTACAAATCAGTCTGAATGCACGGCACAAAGGCTCAAGCTATGCAAAGGTCTTTTTCTCTCTCTCTTCTCTCTCTCTTTCTCTCTTTTCATTTATTCTCTTCTTCTGACAAGAGGTGGCTTAGAAAGATACTTAGCAAAGCAATGAACTGGTCACTCCCAAAAAGCAAGAATTTCCCAGCCATTTTAAAAGCTCATTGTGGACTTGTCTTTTTTTCTTACTGTTTGCTCACTCTGTTATTTGATGCCTTTGAGGGAGGAGGTTGCCTGCTGGAGAAATCTACCACTGAAATGTTTTACCTTTGTTTTGGTGGTTCTACTTTTCTCCTCGGGAGAAGATGCCACAGATTTGAGGGCCTAGAAAGGTCTTTTTTGAGTATGTGGTCACAGGGGAAAATCCATTTGGTGTGAAAAACCGGCTGCACAAGCAGCTTTGGAGAAGATCAGAGGTTCTGGCCAAGGTCAACTGGTAGATCCAGACCCTTCCCTTCTCCTGTCCCACCCCTGGGTGCAACCATAAAGCTTGGAGGTAGATTTTGAGAGCTCCTGTGGGTCACCTCTACAACTCTGGGGAAAACAACCAACCTCCAAGAGGCCCTTCATCTGGAACATCTCATCTTGAAATTAAATCGAGCATGAAACCAGTATTTCTGAATCCTTCTGGATCTTGCATTTCTGCTTTCGCACAAAACACATCGCCCCACAGACCAACAGAAGGGCTACAGATTCTGATTAATTTGTGTAGAAACATGTTGATAGACCTAGACCAACGTAGTGGACCAAGCAAGGAAGACTCTCAGAAATCTCTTTACTCAATGCATTTGGTGACAAAGGGAGGGACCCAAGTTATGTCACTTATCATAACACTGAAAACCACTGCTGTAGTCCCATGAAAATTATGTATTATTGAAGTCACACTGAGACAAAACAACAGATGAACCCGAGTGGGTGCCAAAACTTGGTCAACAAAAAAGTCATTTTAATTAAAATAAGCAAAATAAGGATTTGAATAAACAAACAAACAAAAAAATCTCAGTGCAACATCTAAAAGAAGCCTGAAAGCACATTTGAAGTGCGCAAGTCTAGACTTCCAAATTCAAGAGGATTTTGGCATTAGGAAGCTGGGTAAGGTTGAGTGATTCTTTCAGGAGACGTGAGCAAACATCTCTGTAGGGCAGTCTCAGCACTAACATATCATGCCCAGATCTTAGAGGAGTCAGATGAGACTGAAACACCAGATGATCCGATGTTTGGGATGACCATGGAGAACACAACAATGCTCGTGTTCTCTCATAGTGTGTTTGCAGTCAGCCAGAGGAGGGCAGGTGAATTAAGGCAGGTACAAAATCACAATAGCAAAGGAGTTTGAGAGCTCCAGCAAAAGCTCAGATCACCTTTGAAAACCTCTGACCAGGAGGCTTTTTGGGAATTCAGAAGAACATCAGTTTTGTTTTCTTGCTAATAATATAGGTGTTGAAGCAATGACAGAGGTTACTCACTGGCCAAAACACCTCCTGCAAGGTTTGGTGCAAATGCTGACCAGCATGATCTCTCCCTGAAGACGTCCAGGTAAACTGATTGTTTTTCTCTCAGTGGAGAGGTGGAAAGTTCCTTCTAGATTGTCCAAACCAGCCCCAAAATAACTGACAATACAATAAGGTTTGGTGTAAAGAGAAACTGTCACAGAAACATCAAGCCTGGAACACTCTGAGGTAAATGGGGAGCTTAAAACCCAAGTTGATGCAAAGTCACTTTGGTCACAAATATCTTGCAAGATGCTACGTGAGCCATTGGCTAAAACACCCCAAAAGCCTCAGCTTGCCCTGAAAATGGAACACCAGCAATTGTTTTAGATCATGAGTGTTTTCATGAATATGTTTACGGCAAGAATTCAATCAAGGTAGGAAGAGACCATAAAGCACTAGGAGCCACAGAGCAAAATCCATTGTACAATGAGCCACCTGGACTTGAGAAAAAATGTAATGAAATTGCAAAAGTACTCATTAAATGTGAAATACAGGCCCAGTAAGGAGCTTAGCAGATATGCTTTCAAGAACACCTATAAATAATGAAAGCAATGAACTGCAGGAAGAGGAGTTTGAAGTAAATATGAGGCAAGTCCTACCCATGTCTGAAATGAAATTTGACAAGTTCAAACAAGCAACACAAAACGACCCAAGTTGACAACAGTTTTGGGGAAAGTAATTCTACATGGATGACCAAAGAAAATATCGAGCCAGTGCTGAGCATAAAAACTTATTGGGACTAGAGATATGAAATTGCTGCAGTTGATGGGATTGTGCACAAAGAACATCCTGTCATAATACAATATCAGCAGGAGGTCAGAAATGCTAAGTGTTTTTCAGAGACACAGTCCTACAGGAAAGAAAAGAATCCTGTGGAAAGAGAAGAGCTGTGAGCTGCCCAGGTCCAAATGTCACCATCAAAAAGAAATCTGATGTCTTCAATATAGACAGGATGCAAAAGACTCCGACACGACCTGAGGATGTGATCAGAGTGGATTTCACATTTGGTTTAGGTCTCTGTGATGGGCAATATGAAGTCTCAGCTGAGATCCTCAAACTGATCAAGAAACACATTGCAAATCTCCATTTTCTACTTCAGGGATTGCAGATGACTCAGAGTGAAGCACAAACTCACGTTCTAGTGACACGAGAGGCAAAGTGTTCATTGACATGAGTGGGAGCAAGACAGTGCCCTCAAGTTCCTAACAATATATGAAAAGTCTCTTCATTATGTGCCCAAATAAGCACAAAGAACTAAAAGGAAACTCAACATTTCCATCAGGCGTGAAGGAAATATTAAATGTACCACCTACTTGTCTGTGTGTTTCT